>NW_024541290.1:0-364311 GCF_016758755.1 Suillus discolor
ACCCCTTGCTTAAATTTCTTTCAAGTTTCAAAGTCATCCCAGCCGTTTATCCCTCTGCAATACACATATTCCTACAACATCATGAGCGCCACCCAACTCCCTACATATGTGAAATTATCATCACTAGCCGCATCTTGTCCTCGGCTTGTTCGATTCAACTTAAGTGGCCTTCATCCACACATTCAATTAAAACCCCGCATGTTACTTTGGAGTCCACCACTTCCACTTTCCACACCGACCTCCATTGTTATCGATCCCTTATAATCCCAAGTTTCGGTCTGCACTTCTTTTCCACCCACTTGTCGCATTAAAACAGTTTGTACTGTTGCGCACTTCCCTCGCACACTTCCCTCGCACTTCCCTGCTTTCTAGATTGTCTACCGCGTTATTCTGTGCGTCAACCCATAGCTGCTGCCAACTCTAACTCATCGGTTTATACTGTTGTGGTAGTAGTTTGGTTGTAGTTTTGATCAACCGTATCGTTCTACGAGTCAACCCAACCCTTCCGACCCTTCCATGACTGCCGCCCTCAAAGTCTTTGTGCGTGATGCGAAGGTCTTCACTTCTCTCACTGCGCACTTCCTGCCCAAAGTCATTCCCTATCAACCTATCTGGGACCCCCGTGACAATCACGATTATTCTCCTGATGACAGTGAAAGGCCACTCAGTCCTTGCTGGGCGTATGCATCGCGTCCATGGTTTCCTGTCGTGCCTTTGAACCCGAGCTTTGATGGGCCCATCTTCGAATGCCTGAACCACACCAGGTTTTCTCTCCGCACAGAGGTCGATGCACAGGGCAAGCACATACTTCATCGCGACATCAGAGAAAGATGGTACGAGCTAGAGAAGAAATTGATCTGGTGCCAGGAGCGTTTGGGTGCCGGGATGTTCGTTCCGTGGGGGACTACACTTCCACCCCCTCCACATACATTTGGGTATCTTCGTTCACACGAGAATGCCAAACTCGCTGTAAAGGTCGCGCAACGCATTTTTATGTACGTCGATTCCTATCCTCATTGCACTGCGACTGATATTTTTCTAGTAACTGCCGCTGCCTGCACATGGCACATTATGAGTCGCCGATATCGAGGTTCCAATCGCCCCTGGATGTCTGTCTTGACCGATGACCGCGAGTGCCCCATACCGGCTGAATGGGTTCTCGAGTTATCGTGTTCGTTTGTGGGAGATCTGTCGGCCAATGTTCAACGCACCGGAGTGTTCATCTCCTCCATCCACTGCCCTTGGGAAGGGCAACTGCCCATGTTCGAACATTTCTCGATCCCAATATGGGTCCTCTGCACCGAGGGCGTGTCTGTCGTTGACCCTATGTTGCGTAGCTATATTCCCTTCCGGGAGGCTGTCACCTCTGCGACCGAGGCCCTACAATGGGGCCAAACACCAGCTGGCGGAGAAATGCAACCGGAGCCTGTCTTCGCATGGGGCGATGTAGATTCCTCATGGGGTCACGCTGACAATGGGTGTCAGAGCGGCGGAGAAAATCAACTCATCTCACTTGATTCCCAAGAAGAGGTGTCTCCCGTCCTTCTGTTTCCGGAGCCCGAACGCAACAGTGGACAGTTGCGAGGAGAAGATTGGCAGGTGTTCTTAGCGCGGCGCCGCGAGGGAAATATGAAAAGAGAGGAGAAAGAGACTCCAGCCCAATGGCAGTCATGTCTGAGCCACGCGACATCGGCGGGTAACCAGGATTACCCTGCCAAGAAGACCACGGTGTTCGAATGGCAGCCCCAAGAGGAGTATGATGGCTTTCATCTATGCATCCGCATCACAAAGAACGATATTCCCTCGGTGTGGAGGGAATACAGTGCAACTACAAGGACATATGACTCGTTTCATAACGAGTGGGACTTGTGTGATGAGTTGGATCCCACCAGTGTTCCTGATGGCGACTGGGAAGATGAAATTTTCGCTCCTCCTGCTCCTCCCACTCTACCTCCGGCACCGCCTCAACCTCCATCACGGACCAGTTTCTTGCAGGACATCAATCGATACTTCGGTCATCATGAGGTTGCATCCTCATTGAAGCTCAATCATGGCATTGAGCATTTTGTTTCAACATTACATTTCCGTCTCGGATTCCAACTCGCAGCATCGACCTCTACACCCCGAGGTAGATCGGCCATGTTTGAATCTTGGATCTGCAAGACGGAGTGGCTTCACCTATGCAGACTCGTCGGCGATGTAGGCATGGATGTCGCAACCATTCCGGACGCACAGAAGGAGATCATCACTTGTTTCATAGGTTACCTGGTCACGTTACCGGCATCTGGGTTATCTGAAATGCCAGCTGATCTCTGGGACTTAGGACCCGATCCTTCCCTAGCAGTCTCGAATGCGCACATTCGAGTTTCAAACGTGCAACTTCCCAAGCAACTGCTCTATGTAATAGAGCCAAGTCTATCAGCAAGTCTGGTCGTCTGGAAACTCGTCGTCACCGACGCTGCCACTGCTGTGATGTGCCTCCGGCGTGACTGGGGGTCTGACATCACGAAGATCGCGCTCAATCTCCTCCAAAAAGGAATCACTTTCAAGACATTGCAAGCCATGGCAGTCGCGCCTGACGCACGTCGCCCACTTACAGAACTTCGTTTATACTCGCCGACCTACACGCGCCCCCCTTGCAAGGCTGTTTACGCGGATTACGTCGTATATGAACAACATCACCACGAATTCATGAATCAGCCTCGTGCAAGAGCCGCACTTCTTCATGGCGGGCTCGTATGGAGGCTGGCTCTGCATAGCTTTGGTTTTGATAATCTCCCCTCCGTTCTCGAAGGAATTTCATGGGAAGCTGTACCATTCGGTCTCATGTTGCTCATCAATGACCAGACTTACTTCGACAATGAGTTGTCAGAGGAGGAGGTGGATTTTATGTGCGGCACATATTATTCACACAACGGCAAGTTTTTCTTTCTTACCGACAACAACACAAACACTTACATTTCGATAAATAGACGATGGCACTATGGACAAGGTCTCTTGGTGGCCTAGACCCCAGGCCTGGGCTGCCTCAGGGTTGAACGTGGGGTTCTGGTCCACACGATGCGAAGAGTGGTTCCAGAAACGCCTCGGCAACATTCGAGAGGGTGTCTCCAGAATCCGCAATACATGTGTCAACGACGATAACGGTCCAATGACCGCCACGCAGTGGAAACGTTCGCTCAAGTTTAATCCGGGCACCAACAAAATGATGAAGAACGTTGACGTGGCGTGTTCTCAATTCCTTGCCGACAATGCAACTGGTGAGAATGATTTTGTTGTTGTTACTTGTGCGTCTCTGAATAAACTTCTGCTTAGTTTTTGCAGAGTTTTAATATTATATTGTTGTATTCATGATTGCTATGTACGTCTGGGAATAACTGTAGTTGTACGAATGATGATTGTATAAATTGTGACCCATGGCCTCATACCGTGCGCCTCATACCGTGCAGCATACCAATCAAACGGTCAAGAGGGGTTGGTTGTCGTCGGCGCCAAGCTCAGCGGCAGAACCTCCTACATTCGCTGATGAAGAACCAGCCTTCAACGAATAACTCACCTCCTGAATGACAACAGTACACACCGCCATGCCATGCCAGGTAACGAGTTCGGGCCGTGAGCGGGCTACGATTGAATGATGGGCAGGCGATTGGCGGGCGATGATCGGGCGATTTATTTTATCTGCAGACAAAACTTCAAGTTTTGTCATGACATTCTGTCGCTGGCGTATACTTCAAATTTTCAGGGGCGTCTAATTGTTGGACAAATCTTGATACATAAGCAAGCATGTGATCATCTGCAAAACTTCAAGTTTCGTCTGAAATTTTACATGAAAATTAAACTTTAAATTGAAGCAGACGTAGAAAATCTGATTATATTTCTTATATTTGTTGACATATTGTCCGTGGGAATATGGTTGCGGGTGCTTGATATTTTGGATTACACATAAAACTTCGCCAAATTTTGAAGTTGTGCACCGATCTTTATGTTAGTTTAAATTTCAAATATTTTTTTCTCATTGTGTACAACATATAAACCTGTCCTAAATATCGATAACCCCGATGTGGTGCACGAATACAAACACTTGACGGTATTATTCATTCATTGTGAGCCTTGATTCATCGCCGTGCTTTGCTGTTGCCACAGGTAAGTATATCATAGATTCATGTATCCAACACTCGATACCACTGATCTGCGCCAACGCAGGTTGAACCCACACTGGAATTCCTGAGTCAAGACAGCGACTGCAACAGTTGAGCTTCTCGAACGACAGAATATCAACATCAAAACACATGGGAAGCATCTGTGCATTTGAAACACTCGCTCGGAGAACCACAAAAAGGGAGGATATACGGTGCAGCAACATTTTTATGGCAAGTCTTCTCGGTTATGGTGATTGCATCATCCAGGCTGAGGTTTTCCATGGGAAGATGGATAATGGAATGGTTACCGTGCGCTTCATCGCGTGAACATGCGATCATATCTGTATGTTGCGACATGCGACTACCTAGGATTTGTATTGTTGGCACCTCGTGAAGGTGGAACAAGGATTCTGAAGCAACAGTGTATTTTTACGATGGCTATGCATGTGTAAGCATCCGACTACGACGCGACTTTCGTAGCCTGCCCATGAATTTGTTGAGCATGATGAAGGTCCGACAATGGCGTTCTTTGCTCATCTGATGGACCACGCTTCTAGCTCGCAACCTTGACCGGCTCCTGCTCAAGTCGGTACTGCAAAACATCGCCGAAATACAATGGCCACTGACCGATGCTGTACAATCAGAAATCGGGCTTTTAGTATTGAGCTGGCCAGCGAGAACGAGAGCACACATGTTTGTTGCGATCCCATCATGCTCAAACCTGTATTAGATTGGTGGTTACCTGGTTTCATACGGAACACATCAACAATGGCGTTAGAAATAAGTTGCCAATATCACCAACGAGTGGAACTTTCCTGGTATCCGAGCAATGTCCGTGGTTCACAAATCAAATTCTATTTTGGGTATCGAGATTCGAGGAGCTTCCTCTTTTATTTGATTTTGCACCGCAATACTCACTTCGCCTTCTAGATCTTGTCTCCCATGTGCAACTTCCTCTTCGACCTTGGGATGTGGTATTTAACGAATATCAATCATGAATCAGGCCTCAGGATATCATCTGCCTGTGCAACACATCACCATCACATAAGTGCACAATGTATTGAATATGGTGCGCTTCGTATTGGATTCATTCTATGCTTACCTTCTCTTTGTTCATCGTTTTTGATATAATCATACTAGTAATAGCCCGATGATCCAAGTGTACGAGGTGCTGTGCCGCAGAATGGCCCTTGTTCCATAAGAGTACTTAATCGGAGGGCTGCTGTGCCTCAGGCTTGGCCAGTGAAGCCAAAGGGAGTGTTCGTACTTGTTTCGATCACATCATGCTTTGACCTGTGTTAGATCGCTGACTACATGATTCATAAGGAACTCCTTCATTTGTTCAGGCTTGCAGCAAAAACACCTCAAAAATCACATGGGAAATAAGTCATCTTCATCACCGATGACTGGAACTTTCCTGATGAAGTTCAAGTAGTCAACCGTAACGTGCGTAACACTGGTTCGGAAATCCACATTTATTTTGATTCGATCAAGAGATTCCACGTGCTTTTTGCTTCATTTGAGACTCAGGCTGTTCCACCCAATCAAGGGTCTTGAGGCGCGATCAAATATCCGTCACCATCATGCTGATTTTGGTGATACAAGGGCTGAACGTATATCTAGCACGAACGCTATCGTCATACACCACTGACATTCCCCACTCGTTCGGCTATCCCTCGAACATGACCTTCGTCTCAAATGGTCTCACTTACTGGCCGACAATCAATTTCATTATTTTTGTCAGCTATTGGGCAGGTTTGTCGCATCGAGATGTCTAGATCTAACGTTGACTTGCGGTTTTGCAGTTGCCGCGGGCGTTGTTGTGGTATACGATTGGGGTGAGAAGGACAGTGTTCGAGAATCGCTGATATTCTCATGTTGTTTCCAGTCTTAACGCTCGGACAAGAGGTACGTCGATGTTATCGCCGGAGGAGTTAACTCACTAAGAATCGTGTCATAGATTGAACTCATCTGGGTGAGTCACAAGAGTCCCGTATCAGAGGAAAACAAGAGCATGAAATGATTTCGCGACAGAGACAACGATGGTCTCTCATGACTGTGCTGTATTTGATTGTTCGTACCTCATGTTTTGCTTTAGCATGGTGGACAACTTGTGCTGACTCCAAAATGTTCTAGATACGCTATATTGGAATACCGTATTCTGTGTATGTGTCGAGATCAACAACTTTGCACTGTGCTAATAGCTCATATCTGACAATTAGTGTCAATGTTCTGCGTATGTCTCATATGCGCTGTGTTCCATTTTTTTGATCGGCGGCACACAGAAAATATGCCATCGGTATCGCTGACAGACGCAGTAAGTATTCCGCGGCCATCTCATTCCCATACAATCAATACGCTCATATGTAGGGGTGAGTGAGATTCCAACCATCGAACTTGGCTCGACATAATGACTCGATAGTTGTAAGTCGGAGTCTTTGATACTAGTGCGAGGGTGTTCACTAATTGAGAGTTTTAGGCACATACACGTACTACGCAATAAATGGGACAAATGTGGCCTTGGCTGCCATGTTGGGCGGTGAGTTGCTCAGGTGCAATACCTCTGTGATATTGATCTGACTGACACACGATGCAAGTGATCATGATTGCTCGGTTGCATGCCATGTATCAGGGATCTAGAACGATGCTTATCTTCCTTGTTATTGTCTTTCTGGCTATAGGCATCACCTGCGGAGTAATCGGGGCAATAGCACTCAACGAGACTGTGGCAGGTAAGGTTTACTTGTTGACCTGAAGAACACAGCTCATTGGACAAACACCAGAGGAGTTCATACTCTCTGGCACATATATGTGCAGTTATGTATTTGGAGGGGATGACCGGCTTCTTGTTTCGATGACTTGGATACTCAACACTGTTTGGGAGGTCCTCGCATTGTGTCTTTCAGTCTGGATTGCTGTGAAACACTTCTATGAGCTGCGACGACTCGGCCCATCGACAGGATCGACCATCGGGGACTATTTCAGAGTGCTGATACAATCTCACGTTCTTTATTTTGCAAGATGAGCTTGTAATGTGAACGCGCTTATATTTTTCTGCTCAAGTTCCGCGCATGTTAGCTTTGTTGGCGTCTCTTGTCTCCAGCTTGCTGCTTCCTCTCCAGAAATCTTGGTGCGCTGACCTGTTGCTGATATCTGCATGCAACCACTGCTCATCAGTTCTATAGATTTCGAATTCTATTGGAGCTCAGATACTCGATGGTGCTCTTGCAATTTTCTCGGTCGTGCAGATGTTTGTGCTGGGACCACGCCTCATCCTGAGCGTTCGAGAATACCACGCCAAACTCGTGGCATACTCCGACGCAGAAACTAGCATGAATTCGATTGTTTTTCAGGAGCATGTACATGTATCAACTAGCAGTACTGTGTAGGGAAATGGTTGTCGAGTGGTCTGCAGGGATGAGAAATTTGGTGGAGGATCCGTCGCGGTATTTATTTAACATATGGTGTTTCGAAGTATGTTTGAAAAGGTGTAGGCAAAGCTATTTCTTGTTATATCACTACTGGAACGAAGTACCCGTCCTCGAACCAAGCGGTAGGGGGAAAACGACTAGCAACCAAACTGGCCCTTGATGACCGATGTTGAAATATAACGAGAATCAGTAAAAGTGTCTTGACAGCTGATTCTGTGAGTTGGTGTTCCACTGTCTGGACATATAGACTGCGAATCGTGAAGCTAGGTGGCTGATAACTCATTAGTGCTCAGATGCGATTTCCTCCATCCGACGGGCAAAGGAGAATGAAAGGAATGAATTGCATAAACTCGTGGTTTTATTGTACCTCTTTCTTGCGAATGAATACGACAAGGATATGGGGTCCGCAGAGTGGAAAGTGGAATACCAGAAAATATCAAAATGCCTCAAGCGTACCTATCAAACTACTGATGAGGCCAGGGATCGACCACGATATTCTGTCAACAACCAATAGAGAAAGGAACTTGTGGGTGCCGGTGACCAGTTATATATCTATATATCGCATGCAGGCTGAGTTCCGGAGAGGGGTTATTCCAGCTGGTAGGTCCCGAGCCTAGCATCGATGACGAGATTGGGATATGTGTTCGATTATGAGTAACCCGCGTGATCGATACTATCGATAAAGCCCCGCAATGAATAGAAGCACAGTGGTTGAAAGAAGGATGGCCTAGAATTTGCCTAGAATGGTCAACGACATGAACGACAGCGAAAGTATGTGATCGGGAATTAGATCGCCGATTTTATCAGGATTCCAAATCGCAGGAATTAGACTCTCACATGTCTGGTTCGAGGCGTACCTGGGAAGCCCTAGAGTTTGCCTAGAGTAGCCAATACTCACTGCGGAAACGAGAAAATGCCCAGACTCTATCTGGATGTGGATGAGTCTTGTATCCAGACCCAAACTGCGCCTTGTAATGTATCTGTACGCAAACCAGACTTGAGTAATTTGGAGGTCGCAGCTTTTTGACTTTGGATAAAAACGGACCCACGGTTAGAGGTGACACGGTGTAAACACACCCAAACCAGACCACAGACATACGTTCTTACCACCAAACCATACACGTCCGAGTAGCGTTCTAAACCAGACACTAACCAGGCTACAGGTATCCTCAAAAGATGTATCCGGACGTTGGGATAGCCCAAAGGGTCAAGTCACCACAAAAAATCGCCAAGTCCTTTTCTTTCGCATCCAAATCATGCCGCTCATGTTCGAAGACAACACCATACGCCTTGAACTACCTCTCAAGTACCCTGAAACGATACGTGTCACGTTTATTCCAGACGTACCTGGGCCCCTCGTATGTTGTTTTTTTATTATTGTCGAAAATTAGCGTCTCATGTTGCTAGACAATCGAAATCGTACCGTCCACTTGCACCATCACGAGGTCTCCCGAGACACCCAAGGAAAAAGGTATGTGCACATATTTTTTTGCGTCAGATGTTGCTGAGATGTTTCTAGCACTTCCCCAACACCAGCGCACATTTATTGGGCCAGGAACTGACAACTCTCCTACAAAACTACCCGTCCCCACGACACCCATCGGTAACGTTGTTTTCCATCCTCCGACAACTCCCATCGCTGATATTCCTGCCCCAGATGATAGTGTTACGGAGCCTGAGTCTGAAGTAGAGCCAGGAACTCCTGGTGTGGCCGCAGACAAGGTTTGTTATTTTATATCTTACTACTTTCTGCCTGTTCATTTTTTTTCAGACTGTCGTAAACACGAGCGCCGGTATCAAACGTCCAGGCAGTCCCCTTGTTTCACACAAATTCCGTACTACTAAATACTGAATATTTGTTCTGTATACATGCGAATGATTATATACTAGCTTGAGCACATGAAGATCATGTGATTTGTGACGCGTCGAAAATCATGCGCGGCTTCACCAGCCTCACCTTGCCTTAGCTTTATACATTCATCTGTAAACACCTTTGCCCTCGACACGGCTCGTCAGCAAGATATTCTCCCAACAAATGCGACAGAAAAGGTGTCACTGCCAGGCTTTCAAGTGCAAAGGAGCCCTCATAGAAGAGCACACAGCGCGTGCTCACGCACGGCGTGATCTGCGAGAAAAAACGGTCGCATCACAGGCTGAATTCAGGCGGGTTGGAGAACGGTTTGTGCCAAGTGCTGCACAGGACACTAGGCCAGTTCTTCGTGGGTATTCAGTTCCTTTGCACGAGCCACAGCCCCTCTTGTCTCCCAATGCTCAATTTCAGGACCCACGTTGTATTTCGGAATCCCCTGTTGAACAGGAAATGCTAGACTATGGTCTTCTCACTGGAGAAGACTTGGACCTCATGACTCATGGAATCGCTCTGCCAAATCTCGGACCGAATTTCCATAGTCCTGAAGCATTACTCGACGCTGTTGACCATTTCGGCGCATATAATGCCGCTACCAGTTCGGGCTCACGTCCACTCACCTCATATGAAGCCCATCACCTCCCACCTGACCCAGAACAGCACGCATTAAATCGGCAAATCGAAGATGCTTTTGAGGCGGTCCAAAATGAGGGTGGTAATGAGCATGGTTTTGATGATTTAGACATTGATGTTGATGGAACATTCGATGATCAAAATGAGGACGACGACAACCTCGTAATAACACCCATGAATCCAGACGAGGATGACCCCGATCCATTTATGCCGGAGGACGGTTTCAACATGACCAATCCAGTTTGGGTGCCAGGTCTTCAACGTTTGGTCATCTTCCCCAGTCTCGTAAGCTTCACCACTTTCTAATGGCTTCACACGTGTTAATGCGTCTGCTCGTTTGTTCCTCCCTAAGGATGACTCAATGCCACAAAGATCAGCGAACATTGGCTGTATCAAACGCTTCATGACAGGTGAGTTTCTTTTATGTGTGGTTGTCTTCAAACACTTACTTTTAATGCAGGGTGTTCATTTGAAACATGCTTACTGGCTGCCTTCTTCTCTGCCGGCTTCTCAGTTAGGCTCTTGAGGGCGATATCATGTTCGTCAACATGCAAGGTGAGAGCTTCGTGCATAGCTGTCAGCCGCTCATGAGCAACTGACATCTGTGCATTATCGAGGCAGATTCGTTGACTCGTGTTTGACAAGCGTTCATTTGACTCTGTCAATCTTGCGACTTCAGAGACGAGGCGTGCAACAGTTGCATTGAGGTCCTGAACTTGATCCTCAAGTGTATTGGGAACGTGCTGGTAAGGATCCATTCGCAGTGGTGCTACTTGTTGAGGCTGACGAAATGAGTAGATATGCTGGTACCCCCCATCATGAGAACCATTCGGGGCCTGTGATTGTGACCGCGATGATGGCTCACTGCCTGTGAACGGGGTGAGTGAGTTATGGCCATGGTATGGTGTTTCATGCTGAGGGCCTCTCATCAGCGGTGCTGGCGTTTGTTGGCCTGAATCCTGCTGTAGCCCGCCTGAAAAAAATTTGTCTACCTGTGGCAGCATGTGGTTTCCAGGGAATAGCGGCGACGGGCGAGGTGCTGGTCTCCGGTAAGCTTCTGTGATTTGTTGTTGACCACTATCCTGATCATAGCCGCCAGTATTTTCACCCGGAATTGGGATAGCACCACTGGGGCGACGCTGAGTGTTATTGGTATACATCGGGTGCTAGAATGAGGGGAAGGAGGGAAGGGAATTGTTACCTAGGATGACCTGCGATAGGGAGCGCGGATCCCTAACCATAAAAGGCGCGATTGTAATCCTACTTTAATCAGACTTCTATCTGCCTGATAATCAGAAGCAAAGCAGCCATGCGTCCCCCTGATAACCAGATGCAAAGCAGACCACAGACCTGAAATTCAGATGTAATTTGTATACCGGGTTAGATGTAAGAGCGGCTATCCAACACGAGCCCACATTATCTAACCCACCTCGGGATTTGATCTCAAACGGTCACCATTCTCCACCTTAACCGGTGAGGATTCACACAATTGCCATTCTCTGGATATAGTATAGTTATTGTTACTACTTCTACGTCAACCCTATCGGGTTATTTTGTCGTTTCCGCAGTGACTGTAGTACTTTTCCTCTCTGACGGCACTTCTCCATAATACTCACGGCTTGGCTTCCTCATACCTTGCAACAATCCATTCAAGTTTTCCGTTCACCAGTGGCGTGGCTTTTTAGCGCATCATGGGTATTGCAATACACTTCATGTGCACCAATGGTGGTGTGCCGCTTCAGAATGGAGTGAATTGCATCATGTATGAAAATAATTTAAAATGTGAGAGATCTTGAGCCACCGCTAGAGTGACTACGACAATTTTGAAGATACACACATTGATCACAGTCACTCTGTGAGGAGCACCAAGTGTCCCACTCCTCCAGACAGCACACTGCCCAAACCGTGCATCGAAGGATCCTTGCGATCTGCCGAGTCCAGATAGGTGATATAAGGAAGTCCACAAATTCTTCTCCATTCATCTGTTTGAGTACAAAGCATGCAATATCTAGATGAGTGGTCGTACGGATGTTACAACTATCGGGTCGTTGAGATAAAGCAACGGTGCTGTGTCATGCAAAGTTCAACGATATCAAATGTAATCAGTTTTAAGAAAGAAACCAATGGCTCGAGTATGTCACGAATGTGTATGCCAAGAACACCATAGGTGGCGAGTGGTGAGTAGAGAACAAATTCGGGGCTTCAAGTCAGAAGGCACAAAGCGCACCTGCAAAAGTATCAGTGAGACGCCGATCATCAAATTTTAGGACTCTGGCATACATACTTTGATCAGAGTAACGTTGCAATCATGTGTCAGATGTGCATTAGGGCTCTTGGAACGATCTGTTTCAATCCCGCCAAATAGCACGACTGTGAGTAACGCACCGTGCGAGGTGCATACATACAATACACCCGCTGATAGTAATCAGAGTTGCTCTAGTACGAAGAGATAACCATTAGAAAGTATTCAATCTTCAACAGGTCATTATCTTCTCACCGAGGTAGTACATGAACGGCGTGTCTGGATCTGAGCACGACAGCCGATAGACCACATTCCACACTTGCGAAAATTATCGTCTGTCAGCTATTTGAACACAAAGTCTGGTAGCAGAAGGTGTGCGCACGATCTATGGAAGCTCAAATAGCTTGCGACGCAATGGCTCTGTTGCATCTACTGTGTCATCATCCGTCTGAGCCATTCGGTTAAGGCGCGATGCGAGCATTCCACAGACCAAGGAAAGTAGAAGGAGCGTGTCCGAGCTCAGATGGCTGATAATATTCCTTGAATTTGACACATTCATGAATGCCCTGGATTATCATATACCTGAGTACGAAACAAGAAGCAAAAAAAAAGCACCAAGAACTGACAGAGATTGCGGAATCGTGCGTTGGGCATATACGGCCTGTCGAAGTTTTACTAGTAGTATGTCCGTCAGTGTGGATTGTCGAACGAAATTATGATATACGTACATCAATGCAATTCGGAGTGTCTTGGAGTAGCGTGTCAAAGCCCAGGCGGTCGATGAAGAAGATACCTTAAGAGTGAACGAAAGCAACTTATCATCTGTCTGAGAAAAAAATAATGGTCATGATTAATAAAAGCCAAATGGCCGATGACACCATGATATTGAAGAGGTTATCACAGCATGGCCTTATCGGTCACCTGGACGAACCAACAGAGAGTGAAGGGCTAGAAAAGGAAAAGTAGCGTGTCTGTGATAAGGTAGTTGATAGAAGAGAAAAAAAACTCACTATGATGTGTCCGAGCTCAAAAAAGGGTGGCCTCCAGAGCGGTAGCAGAATGTTCCTGAGCGTGAGGAAGAACTTGAATGTGTTTGGAGGATCTGTCACAGGAGCAACCGTGCTTTAGTCTCGTGTATATCTTTAAGTACTATGTAGGCAGACCAAATACGATAGTCGTTCATTCTAGCTTCAATGGCATAGTGCCTGTCCGTGGAGCTTCACGCACAGGTCGATTCTCGTCTTCCATGACCGATGCAAGTGAGGCAACAGGAAAGCGTGCGAGTTCCTGAACGGCATTGCTTGCAGAATACAGCATTTGGCTTGGTTCATTTTTTGACTCCGCAAATTAAACGCCGAAGGTACGCCGCGGACTTTGATTAAAATTTAGACAAGCTTCAACGTTTCAAATTTCAACGCTGGCCGCGAACACATGCAAAACACATGGAAACCCCGTCTCTTGTGTAATGATGCATTATGTTTGGTGCGTGAATGCAAACACTTCGACAGTATTATTCATTAATTGTGAGCCTTGATTCATCGCCATACTTTGGTGTTGCCACAGGTAAGTATATCATAGATTCATGTATTCAACACTTGACGGACCTACACTGGAATTCCGAGACAGCCACTGTAACAGTCGAGCTTCTCGAACGACAGAATATAAACATCAAACCCTATTGGAAACACCTAACAATATCTGTGCATTTCAAACGCTCGGAGAACCACAAAAAGGGCGGATATACGGTGCAGCAACATTTTTATGGTAAGTTTTCTAGGTTATGGCGATTGTATCATCCAGGCTGAGTATTTCCATGCGAAGATGGAGAATGGAATGGTTACTCTGCGATCCATCGCGTGAAGATGCGATCCTGTCTGTATGTTACGACATCTGACTACTTCGGATTTGTATTGTTGGCACCTCGTGAAGGTGGAATAAGGATTCTGACGCAACGATGTATCTGTACAATGGATATGCATGTGCAAGCATCCGACTACCATGCGACTTCCATAGCCTGCCCATGAAATTGCTGAGCATGATGAAGGTCTGACAATGGCGCGTCTGATGGTCCTCGCTTCTAGCTCGCAACCTTTACCGGACCCTGCTCAAGTCGGCACTGCAAAACATCCCTGAAATACAATGGCCACTAACCGAGGCTGTACAATCAGAAATCAGGCTTTTTGCCTGTTGCAGGCTTTTCGTCTCCCATGTGCGATTCCTCTTTCGACCTAGTATGTATGGCGTTTTATATTTAACAGGTATAAATCATACAGCATGAGTCACGATGTATCCGCAAGTGCAATGCATCACCGTCGCATCAAGCGCACGATCGGATCCACCGAATAGAGTGCGCTGTT
This sequence comes from Suillus discolor, assembly GCF_016758755.1. Taxonomy (NCBI): domain Eukaryota; kingdom Fungi; phylum Basidiomycota; class Agaricomycetes; order Boletales; family Suillaceae; genus Suillus; species Suillus discolor. The sequence continues at coordinate 14,670 of NW_024541290.1, forward strand.
GTGTTTGTTCTCTGACTTTTGCCATACTACAGAACGCGACCTTGTTACAGAAAGCAATCAGGGGAGCTAATAGCAAGTCTCGATCTTGGCCTGCGAAGCTAAGAGAACACAGATGCTCATTGCGATCGCATTACGGTTAGATTGATGGCCACATGGTTTCATACTGAACACCTCGGAAATGGCATTGGAAATAAGTTTGCGATATCACTGACCACTGGAATTTCTCTGGTGTCCGAGTAGTCGCATGCGTGGTTTGTAAATCAAATTCCACTTTGATTATCCAGGGTTTGATTTCGAACCGTTTTACCAGATCAAGGGTCTTGAGGCGGATTCAAATATACATCTCCATTATACTCATTTTGGCGATAGAAACGCTGAACGGTGGTATATCTAGCACGAACGCTCTCATTATACACCACTAACCTTCCCCACTCACTCACACCCATCCCCTGAACATGACCTACGTCTCAAATGATCCCAGTTACTGGCCGCATATCAGTTTCAATATTTTTGTAAGCTATTGGACAGGTTTGTCGCATCAAGATGTCTGGATCCAACATTGACTTGCGGTTTTGCAGTTGCCGCCGGCGTCGTGGTGGTATACGATTGGGGTGAGCAGGACAATGTTCGAGAATCGCTGATGTTCTCATCATATTTCCAGTCTTAACACTCCCACAAGAGGTACGTCGATGTTATCGCCGGAGCAGCCATCTCACTAAGATGGGTGTCATAGATTGAACTCGTCTGGGTAAGTGACAAGAGTCCCGTATCAGAATCGGAAAACAAGAGCATGCAATGAATTCGCGACAGAGACAACGCTGGTCTCTCATGACCGTGCTGTATTTGACTGTTCGTACCTCATGTTATGCTTTATTGTGGTGGGCAACTTGTGCTGAATCCAAAATGTTCTAGATACGCTATATCGGAATACCGTATTCTCTGTATGTGTCGAGACCAACAACTTTGCACTGTTCTAATGGGTCCTCCATGACAACTAGTGCCAGTGTTCTGCGTATGTCTCATATGCGCTGTGCTCCATTTTTCTGACCGGCGAGACACAGGAACTATGCCATCGCTATCGCTATCACTGACAGATGCAGTAAGTATTCTGCAGCCATTTCATTCCCATCCAATCAATACGCTCATATGTAGGGGTGAGTGGGCTTCCAACCATTGAACTTGACTCAACATAATGACTCGATAGTTGTAAGTCGGAGTCTTTGATACTAGTGCGAGGGCGTTCACTCATTGCGAGTTTCAGGCACTATCACATACTACGCAACAAGTGGGACAAATGTGGCTTTGACTGCCATGTTAGGAGGTAAGTTGCCCAGGTGCAATACCTCTGTGATATGGACCTGACTGTCACACGATGCAAGTCATCATGATTGCTCGGTTGCATGCTATGTCTCAGGGATCTAGAACGATGCTTATCTTCCTTGTTATTATTTTCCTGGCTGTGAACATCGCCTGCGGAGTAATGACGGCAATAGCACTCAACGATGCTGGAGCAGGTAAACTCTACTTGTTGACTTGAAGAACACGGCTCATTGGACAAACACCAGAGGAGTTGATACTCTCTGGCACGTATATGTGCTATTATGGAATTGGTGGGGACGAGCAGCTTCTGTTTTCGATGACTTGGACGCTCAGCACTGTTTGGGAGGTTCTCGCACTGTGCCTTTCAGTCCGGGTTGCTGTGAAACACTTCCGTGAACTGCGACGACTCGGCCCATCGACAGGATCGACCATCGGGGACTGTTTCAGAGTGCTCATACAATCTCACGTTCTTTATTTTGCAAGGTGAGCTTGTAATGTGAACGCGCTTATATTTTTGTGCTCAAATTCCGCACATGTTAGCTTTCTTGGTGTCTCTTGCCTCCAGCTTGCTGTTCTCTCCCCAGAAATCTTGGTGCGCTAACCTCTTGCTGATATCTGTGTGCAACCACTGCTCATCAGTTCTATAGATTTCGAATTCTATTGGAGCTCAGATACTCCTTGGTACTCTTCAAATTTTATTGGTCGTGCAGATGTTTGTGCTGGGACCACGCCTCATCCTGAGCGTTCGAGAATACCACGCCAAACTCGTGGCATACCCTGACGCAGAAATTAACATGAATTCGATTGTTCTCCAGGAGCATGTACATGTATCAACTAGCAGTACTGTATAGAGAAATGCTTGCCGAGTGATCTGCAGGGAGGAGACATTTGGTGGAGGATCCGTTGTGGTATTTATCTAACATATGGTGTTTCGAAGTATATTTCAAAGGTCCAGGGAAACCTATTTATTGTTGTATCACTACTAGAACGAAGCACCCGCGCCCGGACTAAGTGGTAAGGTGAAATCATCCGGAATCACTAGCAACGAAACTGATCTATGATACGTTTCGATAGTATACTAGTAGTGCTTGTCCGTCGAACTTCACGCACAGGTCAATTACCGTCTGCCATGTCCGATGCGAGTGAGGTAACGAGAGAATGGTACAAGTGGGACTTCCGGAATGGCAGCTAATGCTTAGCACCAATTTTTCGGCAAACACCGGTAGCACACCCAAAGCTTACTTGTTTGATTGCCAGTGATTCATTGTGCCCAGTATCGTGTGTCTTCACCCTCCTGCCTCAAAGTAATCAGTTATTTCTCTGGACTATGGGCATAACCAGCAGTGCTTTACTGAACACAGCCGGTGATCAACGTACTTCAGCAAACAAGTCTCCGTGCGCCTGCAACCACAGTGAAATAGGCCCTGCCACTAGGTCACGCAGTCACCTATCCTATAACCACTCTATTTCCTCGCCCCCGACTGTGTATTCGGTGCGTCAATTGAGCTGTAGCCTGTGATTCGCTATTCGCTGTCACAAACTGTTTGTTTGCAAAGCACCGCGACCATTCTGTATTTATAACAACAACGCATCCCACGACCGTCAAAGCATTTTTGAACTTTGACCCTTCGACAAGCTATTTTTTACCATTGTTTCCGTTTCTTCGTCAATAGCAATTCGAAAGCCTTAATTTGTCGCCGTAATTAGTGTCGCCACAGGTAACTATATCATAGCTTTCATGTATTTAACACTCTATAGCACTGATCTGTTCCGACACAGGATGACCCTACACAGAAACGACGGACCCCTCTCACTCTTACAGCATGAATGTTTACTGAAACATGATGTCATCGATATGAGCCTGTACCATCAGAAATCGGCCTTCTGGCGTGTTGCACCTTTATGGTCTCCCGCGTGCAATTTCCCCCGATAGTGTCGTATAATTATTCAACATCTATCAATCATAAATCAGGAGGTATCTGGCAGTACAATACACCTACATCACCATGACATCAAGTGCGCTTTGTATCGAATTCGCTCTATCCTTACCGTCTCTTTGTTTCATCGTTTCGATAACATTATGATAGCCCAATGATTCAAGCGCACCAGGCGACGGATGAGGTGAGATATATTTGATCCACTCTGTCACAGTTTCTTGTCTAAGTTCCGCAGAATGACCCTTGTTCCATAAGAGTACTCGGAGGGCTGTTACGCCTCGATCCAGCGATGCCGAAGAGTGTGTAAATACACGTTTCACGCATATCACACTTTGACCTGTGTTAGATCGATGACCACATGATCTCATAGGGAACTTCTTTATTTTTGCAACCTTGCAGCAAAAAATCGCGTTCCAAATAAGTTGCTGACATCTCCGACGACTGGAACTTTCCTAGTATCCAAGTAATCCCGTGCGTAATACTATTTTGATTTCCGAGGGTTTCTTTTTGATTAATTTCGCACCGTTTCACCCAATCAAAGGTCTTGAGGCTGGATGAAATATCCATCTCGATCATGCTGATTTTGGTAATACGAGCGCCGAACGGTGGTATATCTAGCACGAACGCTGTAGTCATACACCACTAACCTTCCCTCACTCACACCCATCCCTCGAACATGACTTACGTCTCAAATGATCCCAGTTACTGGCCGACAATCAGTTTCAACATTTTTTCCAGCTATTGGAACGGCTAGTCGCATCATGATGTTTTAGATCTAACATTGACGTGTAGTTTCGCAGTTGCCGCAGGCGTCGTGGTGGTATACGATTGGGGTGAGCAGGACAGCGTTCGAAAATCACTGATGTTCTTATGATATTTCCAGTCTTAACACTCGGGCAAGAGGTATGTCGATGTCATCGCAGCAGCCAACTCGCTAAGAATAGCGCCATAGATTGAACTCGTCTGGGTGAGTGACAAGAGTCATGTATTACAAGAAAACAAGAGCATACGATAAATTCACGACAGAGACAACGCTGGTCTCTCATGACCGTGCTGTATTTGATTGTTCGTACCTCACGTTGTGCTTTAGCGTGGGGGGCAACTTGTGCTGAATCGAAAATGTTCTAGATACGCTATATTGGAATACCGTATTCTGTGTATGTGTCGAGATCAACAACTTTGCAGTGTGCTAATAGCTCATCTCTGACAATTAGTGTCTATCTTCTGGGTATTGTCTCATATGCGCTGTGTTCCATTTTTCTGACCGGCAGGACACAGAAGTTATGCCATGGGTATCGCTGACAGATGCAGTGAGTATTCTGCAACCATCTCATTTCTATCCAATCAATACGCTCATATGTAGGGGTGAGTGAGATTCCAAGCATTGAACTTGGCTCAACATAACGGCTCAATAGGTGTAGGTCGGAGTCTTTGATTCTAGTGCGAGGGCGCTCACTAATTGGGAGTTTCAGGCACTATCACGTACTATGCACTGAATGGCACAAATGTGGTCTTGACTGCCATGTTGGGCGGTAAGTTACCCAGTGCAATACCTCTGTGATATTGACATGACTGACACACGATGCAAGTGATCATGATTGCTCGGTTGCATGCCATGTATCAGGGATCTAGAACGATTCTTATGTTCCTTGTTATTATCTTCCTGGCTGTAAACATCGCCTGCGGAGTGATCACAGTAATAGCACTCAACGATATTGTACTGGGTGAGCTTTGCTTGGTCACTTGAAGAACATGGCTCATTGGACAAACACCAGAGGAGTTCATACTTTCTGGCACATATGTGTGCGGTTATGCACCAGGATATGATGGGGACGAGCGACTTCTGTTTTCAATGGTTTCTATTCTCAACACTGTTTGGGAAGTCCTCGTGCTGTGTCTTTCAGTCTGGGTTGCTGTAAAACACTTCCGTGAGCTGCGACGACTCGGCCCATCAACAGGATCGACCATTGGGGACTGTTTCAGAGTGCTAATACAATCTCACGTTCTTTATTTTGCAAGGTGAACTTGTAATGTGAATGCGGTTATATTTTTCTGCTAAAGTTCCACACATGTTAGCTTTGTCGGCGTCTCTTGCCTCCAGCTTGCTGTTCTCTCTCCAGAAATTTGGGTGCGCTGACCTATTGCTGACATCTGTGTGCAACCACTGCTCATCATTTCTGTAGAGTTCAAATTCTATTGTAACTCTGATACTCGGAGGTGCTCTTCAAATTTTATCGGTCGTGCAGATGTTTGTGCTAGGACCACGCCTCATCTTGGGCGTTCGAGAATACCACGCCAAACTCGTGGCATACTCCGACGCAGAAACTAGCATGAATTCGATCGTTTTCCAGGAGCATGTACATGTATCAACTAGCAGTACTGTGTAGAGAAATGCTTGTCGAGCGGTCTGCAGGGAGGAAAAATTTGGTGCAGGGTCCGTCGTGGTATTTATTTAACATATGGTGTTTCGAAGTATGTTTGAAAAGGTCTAGGCAAATCTATTTATTGTTGTATCACTACTGGAACGAGATGCCCGTCCTTGAACCGAGTGGTAATGTGGAACGACTAGCAACCAAACTGATCCTTGATGACTGATCAACCAGAATCAGTAAAAGTGCCTTGACAGCTGATTCTGCGCGTTGGTGTTCCACTGTCCGGACATATAGATGCTGCGAATCGTGAATACAGATGGCTGATAACTCATTAGTACTCAAATCCTCCATCCGATGGGCGACAGAGAATGAAATGAATGTACACTCATGGCTCGACTGTACGTCTCTCTCGCGAATGAGCATGACAAGGATATCGGATCTGCTGAGTGATGAGTGGAGAAGAAGAAAATTTCAGAAGGCCTGAAGCGTACCTATCAAACTACTGATGAGGCATCGACTGCGATATTCTGTTGGAGCCCTCGCTAAGCACGACTATCAGAGTCAAGCACCGAACGAGATACAGACCATGCATACACACACCCGTTGACATGGATCACAGTCCTAGGGCTCACTTGAAAGAAGTATCTGATAGAGTGTGAATAACGGGAAAATTCGAAGATACTTTGCAGGAAGGTTGAAGGGTAGCGTGATGTCTCGCACGTAAGCTGTTGCAGCGACCAATAAGGGTGGGTGCCGGTGACGGGTGATATATTTATATATTGCACGCAGGATTTCCGGAGAGCGGCTATTCCTGCAGGTACTATCGATACAGACGCGGGGTGCGTCGATGGCGGGATTAGGATACGTGTTTGATTATGGACAACCGGCGTGATGGTTAAAGCTTAAGCCCCGCACCAAATAGAACCACGAATGGATGCCGGGCTAGATAAGGCATGTAGGATGATACGAATCCTGGAAGACGCACATTAGGACGACGACACGAACGACAACGAAAGCATGTCATCGGGAATCAGATCGCCGATTTTTGTTAGTATTCTTATTTATCTAGATTGAGGGAATTGATGAGTTAAAACCTTGTTAGAACCCACATGTCTCCGGTCCAAGGTGTGCCTAGTTGGGAGGCCTTAGAGTGGCTGACCTCCTCGCTGATGGCCCTTCTCCGCGAGGTCTACCTTCGATAGCATTTATGAGCCGAGCTGTTTCTGCGAAATGAGTGTAGGATCGCGGATATGAGCGGAATGGACCTAAGACTTTTGAAGGTCAATTTTACATAATCAACCTACAAACTCACTTTAGCTTACACAGATAGTTCATGAAGGTTTCCGTCGACCAATGGCTACGAGAGATGTCGAGCAACGACTAGAGTGACTACGACAATCTGAATGTTGAAGATACATTGATCGCAATCGCTCTGGAGTGCGTCCCACCCAGCGACTCCCCAGCATGCCGCCCAAACCGTTCATGCAGGATCGCCGAGACCCATCCTACCATCCATCTGGGCTGCAGAAAAGTAGTAACGAATCGTGCGTGAAGAGTGGATGTAGGATGTAGGATGTAGGATGTAGGATGTAAGATCGGCGAGTCATGGGATCGTCTGATATCCAGATCAGTTGAATGTTGCTACTGGCATGAACCCACACATCGCTGAAATATATCAATGATGATTGTCTGTGTGAAGTAAAAACGATGACGAGCCAAGAACTGACCATTTAGCGAGTGATTTGAACACCCAGATGACCGATGACACCATGACGTTGAAGTACTCAGACAGCTAGATAGTTGCGTCGAGGGGCGAGCACACAAGGCTGAGCGCTGAGCGTTGAGTCCCGGACGAAAGCCAATGGACAACAAGCGGGCTTGAGTCGGGGGGGAGGTCGTCAGTGACTGGGATGAGCTCGTTAAATAAAGGGACGGGATCGCTACGAGATGGGAAATATCGTAAAATGCTTATCTGGACCAGGCATGTGGAACGCAATGTAAAAGTTCCATGAACCAGAGAAGAAGTTCGTCTGTTCGCGCGCGATAAGGCATGGATGATGCAAATCCTGGAAGACGCACTTTAGGACGACGTATGTCATCGGGAATTAGATCGCCGATTTTGTTATTCCGTTTTTTATTTATCCGAATTGAGCGAATTGAGCACCTAACTAAGGTGGTGCGCCGCTTCAGAATGGAGTGAACTGCATGGGGAAGAACTTTGATTGGAAGAGATGTTTTGCCTCGGCAAACGCCGAAGGTAGCGCCGCGGGCTTTGATTAAACTTTAGACAAACTCCAACATTTGGCTGCAAACTCATGGAGACCCCACCTCTTGTGTATTATGGTTGGTGCGTGAATACAAACACTTGACGATATTATTCAGTCATTGCGAGCCTTGAGCTTCATTTATCGCCGTGCTTTGGTGTTGCCACAGGTAAGTGATGGACCTACCCTGGAATTCCGGAGCCAAGACAGCCACTGCAACAGTCGAGCGTCTCGAATGACAGAATATCAACATCAAAAACCCATGGGAAACACCTGACAATATCTGTGCATTTGAAGCGCTCGGAGAACCACAAGCGGATATACGGTGCAGGAACATTTGTATGGCAAGTCTTCCTGGTCATGGCGGTTGCATCATCCAGGCTGAGTATTTTCATGCGAAGATAGAGGATGTGATGGTTACCGTGTGCTTCATCATGTGAAGATGTGGTGCTATCTGCATGTCGTGACATGTGACTGTTTCGGATTTGTATCTTTAGCACCTGTGAAGGTGGAATAAGGATTCTGTTACAAGTAACATCGGTCACGTGGCCCCCCTATCATTTTCCCTTCATCCTCGCCCTCACCATCTACCGCCTCGTCCTCCTTTACCGACTTTCCGTTGACCGAATCCTCGGGACCGTTCCCGTCCCTCGCATCGCCCGCCTCTATGCACGTGCATGCACATTCCTCCACTGATTCGACCACCAATGTGGTCCCGCACCTATGACTCGGACTGACTCGTGCCACCAACATGGCTTTCCTCTTTCTGTTCCTTCTGACTGCGGATTCCCGCACGTTGTATTCTTACCGTTGGTCCGTTCCAACGTTTCTCGGTCTCATTCCACGTTCGACCACCCATCACTAATCCGGCTCTGTTGCCAATGCACCTATACCATTCTCGTTTCCCCTTTACCCTTACCTACTGTGCGGTAGCCTTGCCCTTAACCCTCTCCACTTAGTATAAGTAGTCGGTTACCCTGTACTAGATTCTCTAACTTGAATCTACTCAATCTTCCCTGGAACATACTTCCCTCTGAACGCCCCTTTGGCTTCAGTCTCTAGTATCTTTTCTTAGTTGCTCATCGCAACTAAGTCTACCTCGATCGACCTCATCGTACGGACAAGACAGTCCTTACCTTGAGCGACTTCACAGACATCCGTCTACGAAGTTATGTGACACACGCGTACTGTGATCGCTGCCGACTCGTCGTCGCCAGTCTCACTTGCTATACCGGATCCTTCCGGTTATGTCACGAACGTTAGCGGACGACGCCCCTCTTAGGGCTCCGCCTAACAGATCTATTTGAGTGCATAACAAAAGATTCAAGTTTCACCTTGAAGCCCCGCCATCCGCGCGGCCCCCCATTGATTAACAGACACCACGACTACTTGGATCAGGAAGTACCCTTGGGAACGCGACCCCAACACTCCTGACTCCGAAACCGAAGAATCAGAAGCAGACCACACGTCCTCTGACGAGTTTCCCGACGAATCACCATATGGCAACCTCAACTCGAACCCCAGAACAAGAATGTCTGGAGGCACCACCCAACCGATGACTACGACCAAGCCTGAGATTAAGGCTGGTTCACCTCAGAATTTCGAAGGGAGCATCGACGATGCTGCAAGATGGCTCTACTCTGTAGAGACATACTTCCTCATCAACCCGACGATCTACAACACCGACCAAGTCAAGGTCGCTGTTGCCCTCCAATATATGACTGGAGGAGATGCACGCATCTGGGCGGACAACTTTTACCAAGAAGCCTTTTCCAAGACGCCGACGGACTTCGGCACCTTCAAGGACTTCAAAACCCAGTTCAACGCCTCCTTCCAGGCCATCGACCGACAAACCGAGGCTATGACCAAGATCCAATGCCTTGTACAGACTGGGGACGTCACGCTGTTACGACAAACGGTCGTGTGCGACTAGGATGATCTAAACAGCGACAACCACGACAGTGGTACCGAGTGCTGAGAGTCGTCGGCCTTTACAGACAAGCAAAGGTTGCGTACTCGAACGTAGCTCGTGGTGGTTAACGAGGGGTTACGCTGAGATGATAGCGGGTTTACAGACAGTGAGAGGCATCACTGAAGGTACGAGTCGATGTCGAGCAAGTAGCTTTAGCGGGACAAGGAGTTCAAGGGTAAACCTAGTAAGATTAAAGTAAGGAACGTCTACTGTTAATCTTCGACCTTATATAAGGCTACTCTTCGTATCTAAGCTCAGCCTACAGCTGGGTTCTAATCTGCTTATCTACATGAGTCAGAGATAGCGTCCATGAGGCGGGCTTCTATCATAGATAGGATCCATGAGGCATCCTTCTATCAGTACATGAGGCAGCACGAGGCTTGCCTTCTATCTTGATAACATAAATAGGTCTTCTAGACCTATGTCATCATGTGTCGTCACGTGCGGTCCAGACCGCTTATCGTCTATCATCATCTATCATCATCTATCGTCATAGAGCTGGTGAGACTCCGGTATCATCTATAGCCGTGCGGTGGCAGAGGGCTGTTCTGCTGGCAGGGGACTCATGCCATGTTACTGTAACACATGCCCTACATCGCAGCCTTCAAAACCTACGCCGTCACTGCCAGTATCAAGCAGGACATCACGCTCATCCATTTCTTTGAGCGAGGTTTAAAGGCTGGCCTTCGCACCGCTATCTACGCGAAGGAGACCGTCCCCACCACCATCGATAAGTGGTACTCTGCGGCCACACAGCTTGAGTCCAACTACAAGCGTGGCAAGGCAGTCACTGCCAACAATCGACCACTGCGTCCCACGGGTAACCAGCATGTCCCTAGGCCTCAGGTTCAGCACCGTGATCCTAACGCCATGGACGTGGATCGCACCCTCACACCGAAGGAGAAGCAAGACTGCTTCGACCAAGGCCTTTGCTTCAAATGTCAGAAGAAAGGCCACCAAGCGAACGACTCCCGGTTCCACCCGAAGGTGTGCCGAGGAGACAAGAACGACGAAGAAGACACTGGCAAGAAGCCAAGCAAGTCTGGCGTCCGCCAGCTTGACGAGTCTTCTGACGAGGAAGACCTAGAGGTCAACCAAGTCGGAAAGAAGGATTTTTGAAGCGAGGAATTGTCGAACGGTCAATTTCCTCTATCTGCGCATTGTATACTAAAGCTGTTGGGAAATCCAACAAGTTTTGTGTCCCGGTGACACTATTCTCTTCTTGCAGTGCCAAAACCGTTCCAACAACCGCGATCATCGACTCCGGGGCAGGTGGGACTTTCATTAGCTATGACTTCATCAAGCAAAATGGGATCCGAACCCACCTACTCAAGAAACCCTTCTGAATCACTACGGTGGATGGGAGCCAGTCCTCGGCAGGGCAGGTCACCCACTACTGCATGCTATTCATTCGTCTCGACAAGAGACTTATGTATGGGAAGTTCAACGTAACGAAACTTTCCAAGCATGACAATCTACTTTTTGGAAAACCTTGGCTTAGCGCCATGACTCCCGAAATCGACTGGAAGGCGAACACGATCTCCCTGCCTGCGACCAAGCAGTCAAAGGAGGTGGAGAAGGCTCTCAATGCGTCCCGCAAAGAGAGTGGAGCCCGGCCCTACCTCTTCCGAGGGGAGAAAGCTGTACTCGAAGAACTCGATGAGGAGGATTTTACTCCCCTCAAACGACTCCCCGAAGGCACCCAACATTGTCTCGAGGAAATCAAGAAGCACAAGAAACGCGCCAAGAAGAAACCGGCACCACGAACGGAGCCTTTCGAAGATATCAACTTCGACACCATGGACGACGTCTGGGTCGGACAGACCCAACCAGCAGATGAAGTTAAGGATGTTTCCACCTACCCTCTCGCTGACGACGAAATTTTAGTGGAATATGCTCCCGACGGAACCTCCGTCCGGATCATCGAGAACGTCATGTTTGACTTCCCCCTCACCCTCGACAGAACCTCCAAGAAAGAGGTCTGAAAAGCCCTGCGAAAACAGGCAAAACCCCTCCGAAACCTGTGGATCCTCGCTAGCCAGCAGGAATACACAAAGACCTCCAACAAGGCTCAAGAATTCGCCATGGAGGACGCGCAAGAAAAGAAGAAGAAATCATTCGAAGAACTGGTACCTTCCGATCTGCATGATTTCGCTGACATCTTTGCGAAAGATGGTCTCAACAAGCTCCCTCCCTCACGACCGGGGGTTGACCATAGGATCGAAATGAAGGAAGGCTTCATTCTGAAGTCTTCCAGAGCATACCCGCTCTCCCCGAAGGAAACCAACGCAGTCAAAGCCTTTCTAGATGAACATCTCGCCAAAGACTTCATCCAGCCCTCGAAGTCTCCTCAAGCTGCTGGATTCTTCTTTGTCGGCAAGAAAGACGGGTCTCTGCGACCATGTCAAGACTATCGGTACATCAATGAATGGACGATCAAAAACGCATACCCACTCCCTTTGATCCCACCCTTGCTTGCGAAACTCAACAAGGCTCAGTGGTTCACAAAGGTTGACGTATGCTCAGGATACAACAATATCCTGATACACCCTGACAACAGGTGGAAAGCCGTGTTCTCCACCTCATATGGGCTCTTCAAGCCCAAGGTAATGTTCTTTGGACTGTGCAACTCTCCCGCGACTTTCCAAGCTTACATGAACCAGACTTTTGCAGAAGAACTGAACAAAGGATGGCTAATCGTCTATATGGACGATATCCTAATCTTTTCAGATAACCTCGACGAACACCGACAACGGACACGTCGTGTGTTGGACAAACTCCACAAGGAGTCCCTCTTCCTCAAACCTGAGAAATGCACCTTCGACTCCCAAGAAGTTGAATATCTCGGTATGATCATCTGACCAGGACAGGTCGCCATGGACCCCGCCAAACTGAAAGGCATCAGCGAATGGCAGCAACCCTCATCTGTCAAGGATGTACGATCCTTCCTTGGGTTCTGTAATTTCTACCGGCACTTCATCCCCCACTACTCCAACATTGCACGACCTCTTCTAGACCTCACCAAGAAAGAAGTCCCCTTCGCATGGTCAGACTCGACCGAAGCGTCCTTCCAGCATCTGAAGACGCTGTTTACCATGGAACCGGTTCTGCGGAACCCCGACTCTTCGCGTCAGTTGCGCTTGCAACTGATGCGTCCCTCTTTGCGACCGGAGCAGTATTGCTCCAGACGGATAGCAATGGGGATTACCACCCCTGTGGCTACCTTTCCCAGTCTCTGAACACGGCGGAACGCAACTACGAGATCTATGATCGGGAACTCCTCGCCATCATTCATGCCCTCCAAGCCTGGAGGCACTTCCTGGAAGGGAACACCCACCCGGTCATTGTGTTCACAGATCACAAGAACCTGATCTACTTCCGCTCTGCTCAGCGACTCACCCGCCGACAGGCCCAGTGGCACCTCACGCTCACCAATTTCGACCTAGAACTACATCATGTTCCCGGTACGAAACTCGCTGCACCAGACGCCTTGTCCCATCGGCCAGACCATGACCAGTCTGGCCATGATAACGAAGATTGTGTCCTCCTTCCGGACACCCTCTTTACCCGTCTCATCGACACCGAGCTCGCTGACGAATTTCAGTGGCTCTCGGACGACCCCTCCGACCAGACTGTGAAAACAGCTCTGGATGCTCTCTCCGGGGTGTGCGCACCCCCCATGAAATCTGCACTCTCCGACTGGAGGTTCACCGACGGTGTCCTCTTCTACAAGGACTGTGCTTATGTCCCACCCGACCTTCGACATTGTGTGCTCGCGCTGCACCACGATCACCCTACCGCGGGTCACCCCGGCCGTTCTGTTACTGAATGGAACGTCAAGAAAACCTACTGGTGGCCTGGAATGGGCTCCTTTATCCGAAAATACGTGGAAGGCTGCGCCATGTGCCAGCAAATGAAGGTTAACACCCACCCGACAACCCCCCCCTTGACCCCCATACCCTTGACTTCCCTCCGGCCCTTCTCTCAGGTCTCTGTCGACCTGATTACTGACCTCCCGGAGAGCGCCGGCTACGATTCTGTCATGGTTGTGGTAGACCATGGGCTTACGAAGGGGGTAATTCTCTGCCCTTGCAGAAAAACCATCACTGCTGAAGGCGTAGCTGAACTTTTCTTCAAGAAAGTGTTCATGCGCTTCGGACTCTACAACAAAATCATCTCGGACCGAGGCCCCCAATTCGCCTCGAAGCTAGCAAGAGAGCTAGGACGACTCCTCGACTACCAAGTCGCACTTTCCACCGCCTACCACCCTCAGACGGATGGCCAGACTGAACGGCTCAACCAGGAGCTAGAAACCTACCTCCGGATCTACTGCCGGACGACTCCCTCTGAATGGGCGAAGCACTTACCCATGGCCGAGTTTGTCCACAACTCCCGAAGGCACTCTGCCAGGAACGCCTCCCCTTTCTTCCTGATGATGGGATACGAGCCACGAGGCATCCCCCATCTCTTCCCCGACTCTACCTTACCAACCGCCGAAGAACGTGTCAAATCCCTCGCCAAGATCCGCGAGGAAGCCCTCGCATGCCACAGCCTTGCACAGCAGCGCATGGCTGATCGTTCCTTTGGCCAGCATTACAAGCCATGGAACGTTGGTGATAAGGTTTGGCTATCTGCCATGAATCTGATCACTGGGTTCCCTTCTCGGAAACTCACCCCGAAACGCTACAGACCCTTCCCAATCCAGAAGGTCCTCTCCCCCATCACGTTCCAGCTCAAGTTGCCTGACAGCTGGCGTATCCACCCCACGTTCCATGCCTCGGAACTTTCCTCCTATCAGGAGACGGACATGCATGGCCCGAATTTCACCGCACCTCCCCCTGACCTGATCGATGGGGAGGAACACTACGAAGTGGAAGCTATCCTCCAACACAAGGGTACCAGTGCGCACCGCCGATACCTTGTGTCTTGGGTAGGCTACCCACCCTCCGAACGAACGTGGCTCCCCGAAAGAGAGTTGAAGTCCGCAGCGGAGCTGCTGAAGGCGTATAAGAAGCGACTCAAGATCGCTTCAATCGCCATCAACTGTTGATCTGCTACCACCATAGCTCCTCTACAAGAACGACACCGCAACCATAGAACCAAACGATTCCACACCAGAGCTCACTACTCCACCTCCCCTCATGACAAACCCTTGCCTCAGACCCCCAAATATTTCCATCGACAACAGATCCGGAACCAACACCGTTCCACCAAACCTCTCGACAAGCACCGACCAGTCACCCAAGAATTTACCTACGCCAACACTCAAGGAAAGCCCCTCAAATATGTCGGCTTCAGCATCGTCGCTTTCCTCTCCCCTTTCCGCTTCCTCTCCTGCATCTGTATACGACCCGACCCAGACGCCCCGACAACCGCCTCGCCTTGAAAGGCCCGCCTACACCCCATACCGACGACCCTCCTTGCGCTCTGTCCGAGAAGACAGGACGCGTGCCTACTGGGAAGCAGTAATCTGTGACCCTCAGTTTGCCCTGCGCATCGACAACTACCTCGCATGCACCAACGATGATGTCACCTACAACATCATCAACGCTTTTCGAAGTGCGGATGCACTTACTGGCGATATCGCCAGGATCGACCTTCAGAGGGATACCACCCTCTCCACCATCTCTACCCGCTACAACCAGGGTAAAATCAAGCAGGCATTACTAAACCTGCTCGAACTTAGGAACTTCCAGTCTGTTGTACTGGCCATCGAGGAGGAGCGGGCATTCAATCCCCCTCCCGACCCTCTCACCGTCGTCGAGCGTGCTGTCAGTGACAGAGCTCCGACCCCCTTCCACCCGCAACCAGACGTCGAACCCGACGATGAACACGTCCCCAACGTCACCCAGCTGACAAACCCAGACATCGACCGCCTCTACGAGGAATACGAATGTGAGCGCTATGCGCCGCGTAACCCCACCCCTGAGGCAGACACTATTGTCTTCCTCGAAGTACACGACTCCCCTGTCACCATCCCCAAAGCAGACGAATCTCACCCTGCTCCCACCATCGCCCCCAACGACTTCGTGCCCACTCGGGACGTACCCCCTTTGACCATTGGTTCTCTGGTCGAGAACCCAAACCCCCTTCCTACCCCACGCTGTTGTGGACGACGCGCACGTGTACAATCCGTGCTCGCCCTCGGACTCCCCCTCTCCCATGCGCACCGCCCACGCACCCAGAACTTTACAAGGCACTACACCTGTGAAGACGCTCAGGGCGACGCTCTGAACCGTGCCCGCATTGAGGCCACCGAGACCACCCAGATCTACCGTTCCAACGTGATCTGCCGCCAATGCCGTGTATACGGTCATAAACAGAAGCACTGCGCTCAGTACTTCTGCCGCATCTGTGGGCAATTCGCCCCAAAACACCTCACCCCCTTCTGTTCATAACTCAATGGACGGAAACTACTGCGCCGGGGACCCTCCTCAGACAGATTCTATTCTGATATGCACAAGCTTGAAGCAGCGTATGATCATGAAGCTGCCCGCGTCGAACAAGAACGCGAGGAGAACGCACTTGAGGCCGCCGAATGGCTTGCCGACCTCGACTTCGACCCCAGCTGGTACGACAACCAGGATGATTAAAGCTCGTTGAGCTTGAGCCTTGAAACAGGGGTAATGTTACAAGTAACATCGGTCACGTGGCCCCCCTATCATTTTCCCTTCATCCTCGCCCTCACCATCTACCGCCTCGTCCTCCTTTACCGACTTTCCGTTGACCGAATCCTCGGGACCGTTCCCGTCCCTCGCATCGCCCGCCTCTATGCACGTGCATGCACATTCCTCCACTGATTCGACCACCAATGTGGTCCCGCACCTATGACTCGGACTGACTCGTGCCACCAACATGGCTTTCCTCTTTCTGTTCCTTCTGACTGCGGATTCCTGCACGTTGTATTCTTACCGTTGGTCCATTCCAACGTTTCTCGGTCTCATTCCACGTTCGACCACCCATCACTAATCCGGCTCTGTTGCCAACGCACCTATACCATTCTCGTTTCCCCTTTACCCTTACCTACTGTGCGGTAGCCTTGCCCTTAACCCTCTCCACTTAGTATAAGTAGTCGGTTACCCTGTACTAGATTCTCTAACTTGAATCTACTCAATCTTCCCTGGAACATACTTCCCTCTGAACGCCCCTTTGGCTTCAGTCTCTAGTATCTTTTCTTAGTTGCTCATCGCAACTAAGTCTACCTCGATCGACCTCATCGTACGGACAAGACAGTCCTTACCTTGAGCGACTTCACAGACATCCGTCTACGAAGTTATGTGACACACGCGTACTGTGATCGCTGCCGACTCGTCGTCGCCAGTCTCACTTGCTATACTGGATCCTTCCAGTTATGTCACGAACGTTAGCGGATGACGCCCCTCTTAGGGCTCCGCCTAACAGATCTATTTGAGTGCGTAACAGTTCTAGTCTTGGCGTTCTTGGTTTATCTGATGGATCTCACTTTTAGCTCGCAACCGTTACCGGCTCCTGCTCAAGTCAGCACTGCAAAACATCGCTGAAATACGATGGCCACTGACTGAGGCTGTACAATCAGAAATCGGGCTTTTTTTGCCTGTTGTAGGCTTCTCGTCTCTCATGTGCAAGTTCTCTTTCGACCTAGTATGTATGGAGTCTTATATTTAACAGGTATCAATCACACAGCATGAGACCGAGAGAGCACATGCTTGTTGCGATCCCATCATGCTCAAACTTGTATTAGATTTGTGTTCACCTGGTTTCATACGGAACACATCAACAATGGCATTAGAAATAAGCTGCCAATATCACCAACAAGTGGAACTTTCCTGGTGTCTGAGCAATGTCCGTGGACCATGGTTCACAAATCAAATTCTATTTTGGGTATCGAAATTGGAGGGGCTTCCTCTTTTATTTGATTTTGCACCGCAATACTCACTTCGCCTTCTTGTCTCCCATGTGCAACTTCCTCTTCGACCTTGGGATGTGGTATTTAACGAATATCAATCATGAATCAGGCCTCAGGATATCATTTACCTGTGCAACACATCACCATCACATAAGTGCACAATGTATTGAACATGGTGCGCTTCATATTGGATTCATTCGATGCTTACCTTCTCTTTGTTCATCGTTTTTGATATAATCATAATAGCCCGATGATCGGAGTGTACGAGGGCTGTACCGCAGAATGGCCCTTATTCCATAAGGAATCAGAGGGCTGCTGCGCCTCAGGCCTCAGGCCTGGCCAGTGAAGCTGAAGAGAGTGCTCGTACTTGTTTCGATCACATCATGCTTTGACCTGTGTTAGATTGCTGACTACATGATTCATAACGAGCTCCTTCATCTGTTCAGGCCTGTAGCAAAAACATCTCAAAAATCACATTGGAAATAAGTCGTCTGCATCACCAATGACTGGAACTTTCCTGATGAAATTCAAGTAGTCAACGTGCGTAACACTGGTTCGGAAATCCAAATTTACTTTGATTGGATCAAGGGATTCCCCGTGGTTTTCGCTTCATTTTGGACTCAGGCTGTTCCCACCAATCAAGGGTCTTGAGGCGCAATCAAATATCTGTCCCCATCATGCTGGTTTTGGTGATACAAGGGCTGCACGGTGGTATAGTATCTTGCACAAACACTGTTGTTATACACCACTGACCTTCCCCACTCGCTCATACCCATCCCTCAAACATGACTTATGTCTCAAATGATCCCAGTTTATGGTTGTCAATCAATTTCAATATTTTTGTCAGCTATTGGGAAGGTCTGTCGCATCAAGATATCCAGATCTGAAGTTGACTTGATGTTTCGCAGTTGCCGCAGTCATCGTGGTGGCATACGATTGGGGTGAGCAGGACAGTGGTTGAAAATTGCTGATATTCTCATGATATTTTCAGTCTTAACACTCGGACAAGAGGTATGTTGATTTTATCGCCACAGCAACCAACTCACTAAGAATGGTGCCATAGATTGAACTCATCTGGGTGAGTGAAAGAGTCCTGGATCAGAAGAAAGCAAAAGAAAGCAATGAATTCGCGACAGAGACAACGCTGGTCTCTCATGACCGTGCTGTATTTGATTGTTCGTACCTCATGTTGTGCTTTAGCATGGTGGGCAAGTTGTGCTGATTCCAAAATGTTCTAGATACGCTATATTGGAATGCCGTATTCTGTGTATGTGTCGAGACCAACAACTTTGCATTGTGCTAATAGCTCACATCTGACAATTAGTTTCCATCTTCTGGGTATGTCTCATGTGTGCTGTGTTCCATTTTTTTCCGACCAGTGGGACACAGGCACTATGCCATCGGTATCGCTGACAGATGCAGTAAATATTTTGCATCCATCTCATTCCCATCCAATCAATACGCTCATATGTAGGGGTCAGTGAGATTCCAACCATTGAACTTTGCTCAACATAATGACTCAATAGGTGTAAGTTAAAGTCTTTAATGCTAGTGCGAGGGCATTCACTAATTGGGAGTTTTAGGCACTATCATGTACTACGGAGTAAATGGGACAAATGTGGCCTTGACTGCCATGTTGGGCGGTAAGTTGCCCAGGTGCAATACCTCTGTGATATTGACCTGACTGACACATGATGCAAGTTGTCATGATTGCTCGGTTGCATGCCATGTATCAGGGATCCAGGACGATGCTTATGTTCCTTGTTATTATCTTCCTGGCTGTAAACATCGCCTGCGCAGTAATCACAGCAATAGGACTCAACGATACTGTAGCAGTTAAGCTTTCCTTGTTGACTTGAAGAACATGGCTCACTGGACAAACACTAGAGGAGTTGATACTCTCTGGCATATATATGTGCGGTTATGTATATAGCGGGGTTCAGCTTCTACCTTCAATGGTTTGGATGCTCAACACTGTTTGGGAGGTCCTCGCGCTATGCCTTTCAGTCTGGGTGGCTGTGAAACACTTCCGTGAGCTGCGACGACTTGACTCATCGACAGGATCGACCATAGGGGACTGTTTCAGAGTGCTGATACAATCTCATGTTCTTTATTTTTCAAGGTGAGCTGGTAATGCAAACACGGTTATATTTTTCTGCTCAAGTTCTGCACATGTTAGCGTTGTTGGTGTCTCTTGCCTCCAGCTTGCTGCTTTCTCTCCAGAAATCTCGGTGCGCTGAGCTGTTACTGATATCTGCGTGTAACTACTGCTCATCATTTCTATAGAATTCAAATTCTATTGGAGCTCTGACACTCGCAGGTGCTGTTGAAATTTTATCGGTCGTGCAGATCTTTGTACTAGGACCACGCCTCATCCTGAGCGTTCGGGAATACAATGCCAAACTCGTGGAATACTCCGATGCAGAAACTAGCATGAATTCAATTGTTTTCCAGGAGCGTGTACATGTATCAACTAGCAGTACTGTGTAGTGAAATGGTTGTCAAGTGGTCTGTGGGGATGAGAAATTTGGTGGAGGATCCGTCGTGGTATTTATTCAACATATGGTGTGTCAATGTATGTTTTAAAAGGTCCAGGCAAACCTGTTTCTTGTTGTATCCCTACTGGAATGAAGTACCCGTGCTTGAACCAAGTGGTAAGAGGAAATTATCCGGAACGACTAGCAACCAAACTGGTCCTTGATGACCGATGTTGAAATACCATGAGAATCAGTAAAAGTGCCTTGACAGCTGATTCTGTGCGTTGGTGTTCAACTGTCCGGACATGTAGACTGCGAATCGTGAAGCCATATGGCTGATAACGCATTGCTACTTGGATGCGATTTCCCCCATCCGACGGGCCAAGGAGAATGAATGGAATGAATTGCATAAACTCATGGTTTTATTGTACCTCTTTCTTGTGAACGAACATGACAAGGATATGGGGTCTGCTGAGTGGAAAGTGGAGTATCAAAAAATATCAAAATGCCTCAAGCGTACCTATCAAACTACTGATGAGGGATCGACCACGATATTCTGTTGGAGCCCTGGCTAAGCACGACTATGGGAGTAAAGCACTGGACGAGATAGAGACATGCATACACACATACATATACTCGTTGACACAAACCACAGTCGCTGCCAGGGCAAGCAAATGGTCACTTGAATGAAGCATAGAATGTGGGAAATGGGGAAATTCGAAGATAATTTGCAGCTGGAACGTTGAATGGTAGCGCAATGACCAATAAGGAAAAGAACTTGTGGGTGCCGGTGACCAGTGATATATTTATATATCACATGCAGAATGAGGAAAATAAAGTTCCGGAGAGGGATTATTCCAGCTGGTATTATCGATGGAGACGCGAGGTGCATTGATGGCGGGATTCGGATGTGTTCGATTATGGACAACCTTGCACCAAATGGAAGCACAATGGATGAAAGAAGGCTGACCTAGAATAGATGCAAAACAATCATTAGGAGGACAACATGAGGAACAACGAAAGTATGTATCAGGATTTAGATCGCCGATTTTGTTTTTCCGTTTTTATTTATCCCGATCGAGTGAATTGCAAACCTACCAAGGCAGAGTCGGAAGGCACCAAGTCTACAAAATATCAGTGAAACGCCGATCATGAAATTTTAGAACTCTGACAGACATACTTTGATCAGAATAGCGTTATTCGTACAACTGCAAGTCATGCATCAGATGTGAATTAGGGCCCTTGCAACGATCTGTTTCCATCCTTCCAAGCAACACGCCTGTAAGAGTAAAGCACCGAACAAGATGCATATGTACATACAACGCACCCGTTGATATCAATCACAGTTGCCCTGGTGCGAAGAAATCATCATTTGAAAGTATACATTTCACTTCAATAGGTCGTTATATACTGCTCGCCCAGGTAGTGCATTAGCAGTGTGTCTAGATCTGAGCCCGACAGCTGATAGACCAGAATCCCACACTCGTGAAAACTACCGTCTGTCAGTTGTTTGAACATGAAGACCGAAAGCAAAAGAAAGGAAGTGCGCACGATCTATGGAAGCTTGGGTAGCTTGCAACACAACGGCTTTCCCATCTACTGTGTCATCATCCATCTGAGTCGTTCAGGTGGGGCGCGACACGACTATCCCATGGACCAAGGAAAGTAACAGTAGTGTGTCCGAGCTCAGATGACTGATAATCCGGGAATTAGGCCTCAGTCAATCGGAGAATATGAGCTTCCAGAGAAACCCACACGCGCCAAACACCCTGTGGGAAACTCGAGACATGATCCCTATCTCACTAGTCCTCCTGGATGTTCATACACATAATCAACCTTCTGCACCTGAGTGACATAAGATCCGACCTTTATATAGCTTGGTGCCCAATTTGGCCTCTGAGGGTTATAACCCTCGAATCCATTACTCCGCTACACCAGCAATACCACCAGTGTTACCTCAATACTTTAGTAGCTCGTACTACTAGATACTCTGAGGATTAGATAGCAATAGATAACAATATTCAGATAATCTCCCTGATAACGATTACTTAGATAACCTTAGATAATCAGACCCACGAATGAATCCCGTGACTCATGGTTCACCGCGTCTCACAAGTCCCGTGACTTATGTTTTGACGCTGTCTGAGCCGTGCTGCTCGTCATTGGACACAACGAGCAAAAGATACTGCGCAAAATTGTTCTATTTCTATAAGACTCTTAGTATAAAACATCTAAAAAACACTATACACAATACTCTAAAGTAGAAGGACTGGGGAACTCATGTATCAAAGCCAGGAAATGAAAGGAAGGACTAGAATACATAACCATCAGTCTGGGGAAGGGTGCTTGTGCTCGCACTACACAAAGGCTCGTAAGGAAGATCCTGGCTCTCGAGGAATTTGCGGAGGGCTTCGGGATCAAAGGGATCCAGGTCATAATCGAGCGGAGGTGTAGGGAGACCACCGAGGGAATCCAGTGGCAGCATAATATCATCAGTCATAGTGGTGCCGTTCTCAATGCGGGTGTCTTCGTGTCGGTTTCCATCGAGTTGCTTCTGGGTGTTGATCTCCTCCTGTTCTTCATCTCTATTCTCCTGCTCGTCCTCTGACCCATCAGTATCCACAACCTCGTGACTGTTATAGGTCTGTTTTGCACCTCTCTTTCTACCGATACCCTTGTCGGAACGTGTAGCACGTCCTTTGATCGTACCATTGAGAACTTGCTGCTCGAACAACTCCTTCTTTTCCTCCCATTCATCTGGAGTAAGCTCGCGCCAATAGCATTCATTGTTTTTGAGCGCAGCGTGGAGATGCGCAAGACCGATAGATGAAGTGATGGTACCAGGGTTCCTGACTTCACCCTCTGTCCAGCCGCTCAGTTCCACCCCCCATTTGACGATGAAGGCATCATATGAGTTGTAAGCCACACTGGGGACTGAATCCTCAGAGACGCCTCTCTTTTTAGTTAAGATTTCGTCTATTACAATTAATGAATCGATCGCGCGCACGAAAAAATATATATAAAGACTTATGCATGCCAACCCAGATCACTTCCCGAATTTGTGCACGTAGCTTTGTTGCGCTGCGTCCTGTTGTTATCTTGACGACACCAGCAGCTCCTGATGTGATGTAGGCATCAGTTTGCATGCCCACTGACTCGATGGTTGATTTGTACAGGTGGAGGAATGCTGTTTGTAGAGGTTCGGAGGCATAGCTACGTGGAACGAAGGAGTTGCTGATTTTGCCGCGGGTAAGAATCCACATTATATTACAGCCAGTACGCTTCTCGAGGCCGAGTAACTAGTAGTAGACATTAGTGGTACGCTGGCAAGAACCGAGTGGAAATTCACCTCTGGCTGAACACGAGCCAGTGTGTTCTCAATGTCAATCCCTGCTTCACGGCCAGTAACTTTAATATTAGCCTTCATCTCCTTCTCATCTTGCATGTCCTTCAGGAGGTCATCTTCGTCTTCGGAGTCAAAATTCTTCCACTCACCAGACTCGCTGACTTGCTTAGTGACAAGTGCGAGTGCATCGCGACCCATGGGTAGACCTAATAGAATATATTACTGTTAGTTAAATTATGCAAAAACATGTACTCACCGTTTTCCTTGCGTTCACGCATCTTTCTGCATACAAAGGCATTAAAAACACCGGCGGTTCGGTTTCTCTTTAGGAGCTTGCCGCCGAGATACATCTGACCTGACATCCAGTCTACTGACCTATGCGTGAGACTGAGTAAGTTTAAGCTGAGCGAAACAAAAAATGACATACATATTGTGTTTTTCAGACAGCGACTCGATGATTTTGAGGTACTTTGTGCGTCCTGACTCAATATTGGCCCACATAGCATCAGAATTCGCCTTTGAGAGCTTCCGTTGTTCATGAGTCCTCACAGCCTTCTTCTTCTGGGTGATGGAAGGAACCATTGTCGTGTACACAAGCAGTAGAAAAGTCAAAACTTGACGACTTGAAGAAGAAAAATAATCTGACCTAGAATACAGTCCAACCCTTTACCGGAACTTCACATGCTAAGTTAGCGTTTAGTGGGTATTCAGTTTGGTTATAGTGCACGGGGACAACCAAGCGAATTAACGATCTACTAATGAGCGCTCAAAAAAAGTCAATAGTCAACGTAAACATGATGCCATATGCATCACATAAATCATTCATTCCAGTAGTTTTACTTACAATTGACCAATGAGAACGACATCAAGCTCTGCGTTAGAAAGTCCTTCTATGATTAGCCTACACAGTTCGATTGCATCCGCGCGACTCAATCCAACCTCCACAAAACAAGAATACCAACAGTCAGCACTGTAATCAAGAATAGTGTCGATTGAGCACAGCATGCTTGGTGACATAACGCGTGTGCAAAGAAAGTTTTGTACCGGTAATGTGAAGTTGAAGGACGACAGATTGGGATTAGTGTAGTAAGCTGGCGGGGGTTGTTCATCGGCAGTATTTCCATATGGTGACCCTGGTGGAGTCATAATCCAAGATGGGCGGTTAGAACGGCTAAGACTTGGAGCAGGTGGAGCAGGCAGAGCAGCAGCAGCAATATCAGAATCATCAGAGCTATCATCCGAGCTGGATTCGAAAACAGTGACAACAGGACTGCGATGTTGAAGAGTGCGTGAAGATGATGATGGGGGTGTAGATGTAGGCACAAATACGGTTGCTGGTGCTACGAGTGGCACCCATGAATTTGCTGTTCCACGAGTCATAGCAGTATTATATTGGCCATACCGTAGGCTTTCGCTACGGTGCTGTGTTGGAAGACTGGGAGATATTGGCTGGTGTGCATGGGTGCTAGGAGATGTGTGAGACGTGCGAGGCTCAACAACATGCTGAGATCTTGCTGTGGAAGGTGTCAAAGCATTGCGTGGTGACTGTGACTCAGACTGTGAGTGATGCCGAGTGGGAGTTAGTGTGACTGGTGATCGCTGGGCAGCATGGGGAGCAACATTGGGGAGGGATTGACCTGCAGCAAGCTGAATATTTCTGGTTATTGCCCGACAAGTCTCTGGGTCAACACGATACCCTGGTCCAGGTGCGACCTTATTCAACTTGTCTTGAAGATGCCAGATGTGAAGCATGGCAATTTCCTGGATGAATGTTTCTCGTAGTCGTTCGGCGATGTGCTTGAAGTGAGGAACCTGCTTGAACTGCCATGTTGTCACGACATCAACTGTGATATCAGAGGTGCAAAGAGGTTTTTTTGGATCCCACTCGGGTCGCAGACCAAACCCAATGAAGAGTGCATCAGCAATGCGAGCCATGCCTGTAGCCTAACGTCGGTACTGTTAGTTGATAGTAAATCTTAGCATAGAAAAAAATACGCACTGCATCTCTGATATCTGACATGCCCTCATAGAAGGCAAGTTCTCGGTCTTCTGTGTTGAGGCAAAAATGTTCGTGCAAGGACAGGTTGCCAGATGATAATTGATCTTTGTTGTCTTGGCGAATCCCGCGGCGACGAGAAAATCGCTGGCAGTCAATGTCGCAATTCAGTGGCTGGATGTTTTGGGATTGCACCCACTGACAGATTGCAGGAGGGGAATATGGGGCTCGCATTTTGCGCTGCAGCAGTTTGTGTCGGCCTGTAGTGGAGTTAAATACGCTATGGCAGCAGTGAGGCGAACACGACCACGTGTTGAGTGACTTAAGTTCAATAAGATATCAGACATATAATAGCAGCCGCAGTGAGGCAAGCCGCAAAACACGCACCAGAGTGACATAAGTTTGATAAGATGTTGGATCAAACAAGCAAAACTTAGCACTAGGCAAGGAGACTCGTGACCAGCAGACTATCCGATGCAGATGTAAATGCGGCTATGTGGAATGAATTAGCCGTCTAATTGTTGCACCTTTGCAATCACTGACTCGTGCCAGCGGGTTTGTTAGACATGTTGACTTCAAACTTGACCTTCTTCAGGAATACCTGTACGATCCCGTGAATTGGGCAGACTTATTAATTTGAGGTTTGTTCGACATGTTGACTTCGATCTTCAAGAATACCCGGCGGAAGATTCCGCAGATTGGGCAGATCTATCAATTCGAGGTTTGTTCGACATGTTGACTTCGAACCTTCTTCAGGAATACCTGTATGATTCCACGGATTGGGCAGACCTATCCGTTTCAGGTTTGTTCGACATGTTCACTTCGAACTTAACCAAAGGTATAGATTGATCAGTAGTTCTGACTCGAATGCCCGACTTCGAACCTTCTTTAGGAATACCTGTACGATTCCGCGGATTGGGCAGACCTATCCATCTCAGGTTTGTTCAACATGTTCACTTCGAACTTAACCAAAGGTATAGATTGATCAGTCGTTCTGACTCGAATGCCCTGACTCTTACAGTTTGAAAGTCCCTGCCAGACAATGGAAGGGTTTCTGGATTTGCAGATGCGGGTGCATTCTACGATACATGAAGTACATAGAGTATTCAGTCTAATACAATACTTTCCAATACTTCAGCCAGACGAACCATATCGTCATTGAAGGCATCATCAGTCGCTATGTCTTCTGGTGATCCGTCATCCTCGTCCAGCCCAGCATCAGATGTCATGGTACCAGTACCACGCACTCCACTAAACTCAGGCAGTGCCTCAATAGTGTCAAGACAGATAATGTGGATAGCATCGACACGAGCTCGGCGCACCCTCAGTGCTTCTACTTCATGTGCCAGAAGAGGGTCTGCGTCATGTAAAAAAGCGACTTGATCTTGAAGAAATATATCTTCATCACAGATGAAGGTACGCAATCGATGAATCTCTACATTGAGACGGGTCAACTCCTCATGCGAGCGCTTCATCTTAAAATACATCATCGCAATCTCACGATTGCCTGGAACTGTCCAGGGCTTATGTAAGACGTCCTGTTGAGAATGCGAGTGTTTGAGCAACTCAAACTTGGACAGAAATCCATAGTTCACGATATCGTTCCAGGCGAGTTGAGGTGCAGGAGGTTGCATGGAGGGTGCTAGCTTATTGTATTCGTCAAGGGCATTGCGGATGGCCTTGCTTCGTGCCTTGATGGCCTTGCTGATATGAACACGAAGTTTATAACCTGTAGAAACCAGTAAACAAACAAAAAAAGATTGGTTTGTCGCCCTACCGCTTACCTGTGCCCGACAAATTAGCTTTTGCAAGCTCAAGTAGACGCTGTACAACAAGCTGTTGCAACTTGTCAAGTGCGCGTCTGAAATCATGAGATTTAATTCGCTTGAGCGCTGACAGATATTCAGGATGCTGGGGAGTCCATCTCTCTTTGATGCCAAGTCGTTCTTCCAGATCCACGACTGCACGAATATGTATCATCAAACCATCCAGTG
This sequence comes from Suillus discolor, assembly GCF_016758755.1. NCBI lineage: Eukaryota > Fungi > Basidiomycota > Agaricomycetes > Boletales > Suillaceae > Suillus > Suillus discolor. The sequence goes on from NW_024541290.1 coordinate 42,233, forward strand.
CTGCTCGGCATTGAGCCTCCAATTGTGATGTTTGTCGCACGTTCTGTTTGTAATTGATGGCATGTGCATGTGACGTAGTCCTGAATGAATCTGAGATCTTTTGCCATTTTTGACTGCACAAACGTTAAAACAATGTTGCAAAATTGAATATATGACTTACTCGGCAGATTGAAGATCCATCAGTGCCTGAACGTATGAACATGCAAGTACGTGTTCTACCAGTTCATCTTTGAGGTCCATCAGAAAATGCTTCTCTTCTTCAATCCAACGTTTAAAATCATCTTTGCGGATGTTAAGGCTTGATGCGAGACTGGATACCTCGTTCCTGTATTTCTTGATAATTCCAATAGCTTGCATGTAGTTGTTCAGTAGAAACTTGCCTGATGATGTATTAGTACGACAATATGATGCGAAACCTTGATAACACCCACTGAGTTCACCGTATTTGTCTTCGTCCCATTGTTGAAAGTGAAGATCGATGAATTGTGCCCAATGGTACCTGGATGCATAGCGTATAACACGTGAGACAGAATTCGATGACAAGAACACGCGCTCCATGGTTTCGAGATCCTCCAAGCCGAAACCAGGTAGATAAAGAGGATGATGTTGCACTTGACATAATTGATTGTGAGCGTAGCCGTGAAATGAATTGACACAAAACTGCATCCGAGCTTCTTCGGCTTTCTGGCTGAGGAGAGGACTGTTGCGCACAATTCCACTAAAGGTACATCCTACATCATAGCCCATGCCAATGTCTTTGCCATAGGCATTAATCATAGCGTTCGTGATGGCAAGCGGATATTTTGCACTAATCAGCATTAGATTTGAATTAAATTAAAATTTAGACGTCACAGGCTGACTCACAGCTCACCACTTCAGACCATTTCACAAACTTTGATGATGAAGCCATGACGGCAGGCAGACGCAAAAATCCCAGTTGTTTCATATATATCAGCGGCGGTCTTCTTGTGATCGGGAGCACTACTCTTCCATGCCAGGCAGGATGCCAGCATCTCGTTGACGTCCTCATCCTGAGTCTCAACCGAAATCAATGAGCGCAACAATAGAGTGAACAAAAAATACCTTGTCATCGGGCTCCTTGTCACGGTTGATATGTTGACGGTGTTGAACTTCATTCTTGAACTGGTTGACTTCTTGATGAGAAATGAAATACGAACTGTCGAAGTTGCGGTGATCTGATAGAGCTGCGCCAGCAATTCGCTTGCAGGAATTGTTGCCATCACAGGCAACCAGGATCTTCGGCTTGAGCATCTCTTCGCCATTGATCTAAAAGCACAATTTAACGATCATAGCACATGATATCAGAAAAATTACCTCATAGGTGCAGCATGGACACATGTGCTTGAGCCACCAGTCCATGTCACTACGCCCGAGCGCATCGTCAACTTGTGACCGAATGTGCTGGAGAATAGAAAGATATGCGTCAAATGCTATGGAGAATTGTTCTCGAAAACATGTGCGGCAGTTGACCTAAATATAAGTATTAGCAACGTGAAGATGAAATGAGGTTACATACTTTGTGAATATCGCATAAAGCTCGTGTGAATGCTTGTATACTAAGCTGCGCATGACGACGCCGTAATCTGTGGTAAAGCTCGAGCGTGTGGACCTCAATAGCAACAGATGGTTCAACCGGAGAGCAGCCCAGGAGTCCAAGTCTTAAAAGTGCCATGTTGGCAGGCTCCTCAGGATGTTGGTGTATCGAAACACCAGCCTCGCGCTCTGGATTTTAATTCAATGTATGCCATAGGTACAGCTATGTAACATACCGAGTGTTCCTACTGTAGTCACATGGAATATATGACCCTCCTCCATCGATAAATCCACGTTGTGATACTTGTCGTTGTGTTTCCATTGCAGATAGGCACGAGCGAGCTGGGAAATTTGCAAGTCCCAATGAGCATACATCATCCTCAGGCGCTCGTGTCGTGCTTGTGGGCCTTTGTGACTAGTGTATCTAGAACACGATTCATTAATTCATCAACCAACAAGATGACTGGTAAACGTACTTTGACTGGGCTGCAAATTGCAATACACAAGCAGCCGCATCGCTGTATTCGCCTCCTTCATGCGATATCTCATGATCAAATTTGTCATGCCAGTGGTCTTCAGTAGTCGGAGAACCCATGTTGTCATCAGGCAGGGCACTTGAACTTGCAGTGATGCTGCTAAATGCCCTGCGTGTATCTATAGGTAATGCTATTGAAAAAATCAATAAAAGAAACAAAAGAACAGGAAAAAGTTGATTATGCACACATCAAGTAGTCTCGACACTGTTTCAGGCCGTCCTGCACCTCTTTAGCAACTCGGGCGCCAGACTTGAATCGGCCCTGCCCAAAAGTTTGTGAAGTCGCATGCCGAATTCCAAGAGGGACTTTAAGTTTTGAGGCTGCTACATGCCTACCACGCCGGTGAGACATGATGGGGAGAAAGGGAAAGCACTGAAGTGGAGCAAAGAAGTGTCAACGTGACGTGTCCATGCAGTGCCACATGGCCGATATCTTCTGGTGGCAATGTAATATTACATGCCAGCACAATGCCTCGAGAGTCGAGGCCATCATTGAGAAAAGGAGCTCGTCGTGTCCGATGACGAGCAGCATGGCTCGGACAGCGTCAAAACATAAGTCACGGGACTTGTGAGATGCGGTGAACCATGAGTCACGGGATTTGTTCGTGGGTCTGATTATCTAAGGTTATCTAAGTAATCATTATCAGGGAGATTATCTAAATATTGTTATCTATTGCTATCTAATCCTCAGAGTATCTAGTAGTACGAGCTACTAAAGTATTGAGGTAACACTGGTGGTATTGCTGGTGTAGTGGAGTAATGGATTCGAGGGTTATAACCCTCGGAGGCCAAATTGGGCACCAAGCTATATAAAGGTCGGATCTTATGTCACTCAGGTGCCTTCTGCACACCTTACTTGATCACTGTTAGGTCCGCGCAACGGCCAGCGGGAACGGCGGAGCACATGATGGGCACACAGCTGTAGTCGGTTGATTTTTTTTAATTTTTGGCAAACACTGAATCTAAAGCTTCTCGGACGTTGTCTGCGAACAGATTGTTATTATTAGAGGCCCGTGTCTTTCGTAATGTCAGAACTTCTTTTACAGCATTTTGATTGATTAAAATGCCTTGATGGCCTGGCCTGATTCTGATCAGATTCTGATTAAACAGTCAGCATTTTAATGACCATTATAAGTGCATTACGACCGACATTTCCATACCTGTCGCAATTGGGTTCGAAACTATGATTTTAATCATAAAATGGCATTATAACACCAATTCCAATAGCAGTCATGATTTGATTTAAAATGGGTATTGTAACCATTGTTGTCGCATTAGGATGGTCATGTTCAGTGTCGCAATGAGCATTTTAAACTGTGTCATAAAGGCCATTTGGGCTGATTCAGATTGTTTTCGCTAATCAATCATATTGTTGGGCATATATTCTAGTCTGAATCTGCAGTTACAGTAGCAATACATACTATGCCTTGTATTTAAATATAGTGGACAGGTGTACGGTAGTACCGAGGAAGTGGTGTCAATATTGAGTTGATGTCTAGAGTGGGCGGAGTATTGCAGGAGCCGAAGTCTGGAACACCAGCAACATGGAGAACTGCGGCCATTGGGAAACGATGGAGGTCGTGGGCATGATCATTCTATCACTATCTATTAGAAGGAGTTTAGCCTAGCAGGCAAGTCATGCGCATCAAAGTAACATACCTCATTGACGCTGCTAGCAGGTCATACCTAATAGGCAGATGCACGAGCGCTGCTGTGCGAGCAGGGTATGGCATACTCGTCACTGCATCCATCGCGCAATGGTGCTGGCCATTCGCTAATCGTGTTCAGTCGTGACTTTGACTTGCACGTACATGACGGCTTGTGCATGGGAGGTTGAGCAAGCGTATCACCAATGGTCCGGCGCTTCTGAATTGGCCGCAACTGACACCATAGCTGATTCAGCTCCGAAGGCATGCCACCCATGACTATGACAATCATCTCAATGATGGCCCCATGAGATAGACAAAGAAACTCACTTAAGTTGACATAATTGTACATTATGCGTAGAGTTGCTGCTGCAAGTACAAGCTGTCTTTCGTTGTGTTTCAGAGGGACTCCCCTCTGTTACGCTGACCGTCAGTCGGCGTGTGCGAACTTGGATAGGTCTTCTTAGCGACGGCTCGAGTGAGCCTATGAAGCTAAGGGTGGTTCTCGGCTTGACGGAACGTCAAGGGTTCCTCTGGTTATCTCAGTAAGACGGCACTCGTCGAGACACAGGGCTAGCGGATATGGCTAAGGCACGGGGAGCGACTTAGAAGTGCGATCTAGACAGCTAAGCTGGGAGGCTTAACCGAACAAGTTTCAGGATAGAACCAAGTAGATTAAAGTAAAGTCTAAGTACAATAATCTATCTACTTATATGTGCTACATGTAAGTGTTCAAGCTCAGTCTGTATCTAATAGTATATCTGGGATCTATGATAAGAGACCGTGAGGCCAGTCATAAGAGCAGATAAGATACATGAGGTATAACCTCTGATCAAGCATGCAGCGCCAAGTGCGACTGCGCAGGTACATGAGGCGCCAGGGGCGCTCCGGATCTTCATGAAGCGACATGGGGTATACATGCACTGATCTAGGGTGACCATGAGGCGTACAGCCTTCATGGATCAGGTACAAGGCCGTCTAGGCCAGGGGTGGTGTCACAGCAGTCCAGACCACTGTCTTTCTAAGTGCTGGCAGCATGCCGCCACGTCGGGAGTCTAGCAGAGCGGGGGCTGGTGTAGGTGTTACGGATGCCTGTAACACCCTCGAGGATTCAGATGTGAAGACTAGGGGTCCCGCTGCAACATACGGCCTTCAGGAAAGGCAAGAGCGAGGGGATATCAAGCGCGGAGGCAATGACGGAGAATACATGAGCGGTGGTGTTACGAACGTACTCGTCGGCATGGTCGATGTCAGGACACATAGTGGATATCATGTGTGCGAGACCGGCAGCCTTGGAAAGGTTGGATATAATCTCCCGACCCTCCACACGAGTCATCAGGTGATTCAGAGTAGAGAGCGCAAGGGCAAGACAACATGAAATGTCAATAAGAAGGGGTTGAGGCAGCCGCGATGACTTGTTGTGGTGGAGAGCATGTCAATGAACAAAGAATAGTCTACATGGAAATTCAGATTCCGATGACATGGCAACTTAGATTTTAATTGATCAATAATGTAGCAATAAAATTATAATACTTATCACATCAGCATCTTTGCGCAGAATAATAATACAAGTCATGATTCAGACTGGCGTGAAGATCAACGCCAAACTTGGAGGCGTCAATGCACGAAGTTCTGATTCAGATAGTATTAGTAGTCTAAGTAATAAGAGAAACTCACCAGTGCTCCGTTCATATTAGTCATGGGTAAGACTGGCATGAAGATCAACGCCAAACTTGGAGGCATCAATGCGCTTCTGATTCAGATAGTATTAGTAAGTAGTCTAAGTAATAAAAGAAACTCACCAGCGCTCTGTTCATAGTCATGGGTAAGACTGGCATGAAGATCAATGCCAAACTTAGAGGCATCAATGTGCTTCTGATCCAGATAGTATTAGTAAGTAGTCTAAGTAATAAGAGAAACTCACCAGCGCTCCGTTCATAGTCATGCATATATATCGTCACTAACAAGCTATTTATTAAGTGGTGAGTGAGGCGAGCGAAGTTCAAAAACAACTGAAGTATATTGTCAAGGGACGACGAAAGGACTACTATTAGTAAGTCTAAGTACATAGTACAACTGCACTAACCATTCATGACAGCCCGGAATTCTGATATCAGTATTATGCACCATTACGGGAAGAGCAGCGAGGGGCCACATCTGTTCCAGCCACTGCCTTGCCTTTTCTCCTCCCCTTCTTCTGCACTGTGACCTTCATACCCTCACCCCCAACAGACACACCTTCCATGTATGCTACTGCTGCTACATCAGCTGGAATAGCAGCAGGGCAGGATCTGGGAGCAGACACTGTGACAGGGGTGGGTACAGTAGCGGGCACAGTCTGAGGTGCCGGCGATATTGGTCCGAAATGACTACCATCTGAATCATTATTCTGAATGGCAGCAGGTATGGAATGGGATGACTCTGGAATAAGGGTGAGGATATGGGTGGCAGACATGGTGACCGGTGCAATGGAAATGCTGGGTGCAGGAAGGGGCACAGATGCAATGATGGGTGCAGGAGGGGGTACAGATGCAATGATGGGTGCAGGAGGTGCAGTGGGCAGCGCCAGTGTGGCTGGTGGTACTGCCTCTGCTGCGTTGTCATCTGAATCTGAGTCATTGTCATCCAAGCTGGCCATCACCCGCTGTAGCGAATCAGTAAAATCCTCCATGCCTGCAGCCTGAGCGTCGTCTGCATCATGAGCGGTCTTGTCGATGTTTTCGAAAACATAGTCATTCATGTTTTTCACAATGGCTTGAACACGTGGATGCGCCCATTGACTAATGAAAAACCGCTTGACAGTTCGAAAGACAGTGCAGTAAGAGATTGATGAGGTGGCACCAACGCCTGAGCCTGGGAATTGTTGATCGGGAGACAGCAAAAAAATCATCTATTGGGGGATGTGCCACTGTTCAGTAACCAATAGTTAATACTGTAATATTGGAAACATACCGAAGTTACACTACATGCAATTAATCCGGGTGTGCAAGCCTTCAGGTGCCACAACTTATAGTACGGGCTCGGACCTCCACCACATCCTGACTTCGAATAGATTGACATCTTGCTGCCCACTTCAACTTTGATAAACTATCAGAAAAGGATGAGTAAATGGTTTCGTAAGTTTGTCGTGAACATCGCACCTTCGCAATCATGAACCAATTACCAAATACCTTCTTCGCATTGACCTTCAGATCAGGATAGATGATAGGTGCATTGAGGACATCGAAGTCTTTCCCCTTTCCTGCCACCCATCCAATCATATCCATGATCTGCTGGTTAGACATGCGATCATACGATGCAGAGAAATATTTGGGGGCCATGTTGAAGATACTGCCAGCTACACTCCGCAATGCATAGTGGTATGACGAATGCACTCTTTGCATTCCAGTGCAAAACTAATGCAAGACCGTCAAGCAAGCAACATCAAATAAAAAGAGAAGACTAACCTTGTTTACGAAGTAAGTGGTTGACATGTGAGGGTGCAGCGCATAGTCAATACAGCCATAGAGCTCCATCACGAGGGCATCTTTCTCTGTTGATTTATTTGCGTAACGGCGTGCACCTTGGATGTTGGCAGGGGGATCGGGACACGGCAATTTGAAGATTGAGTCGTCGAGCACATCTCAGTGGTGAGCCCATACTTCTTCCCCAGGTCCACAATTACCTTCTCTGATTCTTGATCAGAGTCGGCCGCAGTTGTCGTTGCAGTTGTCATGGCCGATGATGCCGAAGATACAGCAGACGATGGTACCTGACTGGGGGAACATTTACGCGACCGCTGTGGCTGATTCGACAGGAGGATGTTGTTAGTCGCATTTAACGCAGCATTGTGATCCTCTAGTCTTCCTTTTTGAAGCTGAAGATACTTGACATACTGATGTGAGATGCCATCAACGATTAGAAACAGAACAAGGAAGTAAATGACACTAGTACCTCCTGAAAATGCTCTAGAGTGGCCCCTTCACTTGGCGGAGCGACAGGTCGGATGCTATGATCTGAATCCTCTGAATCAGACGAGGAAGGGAACTCTGATTCGGACATCAACAGTGGGTGATATGCAGCGATAAGAAGGACGTGCAAAGACAGGCGCGACTCAACGGACTCGAAGGACAGTTGAACTTTTGAACAGTGATTCAGACTCAGCGTCTTTTATACAATTGAGAAGACTTGCCTGCACGCACCGCCAGCTGGTGGTCATTGACAGGCAATAAGCTGTGTGGGTAAGGCGGTGGTCAATACAGCGGATTGAACACATACATTACAGCGCATTCAGCCATGAGTTTTGGCTATATGTGTTCTAGATCATAATAAGCGGTTGTTGGCATTGCTGATGTGATGTAATACCATTCACCTTCAATTGAATAGTGAACCCAAGCGAAGTTCCAAACGTAACTTTAAAACTTGTGGTACTCGTAATAAGACATGATGGCGAGGAGGTAGTGATAAATGATCTTCAATTGGCTGACTATTACGCTATTACTGATGTATTAACTATCGGCATTTATAGGCCTGTCACGACATTGGGCAAGATATATGGCATAGGCTGATGTCTGACCAATATCAATTTCTGTCTCGCCAACGCACGCAGATTTCTTTCCGGCAGAGATTGCATGTCCGATGAGGCCAGAAACTTTCAGTTCTTTGGTTGTCTAAATATATTGAAATCAAAAGGTCATGTAGAAGAGTATGCAAGATGACTTGCCTGACAAATTTGTACGTCGAATGTTGTGTTAAAACCAATTTGCAAGAAGTCCTGATCGTCCTTATTGAACATATGCAGGAAGCTTTGCTTGAAGATCGATGTAGCAAACGAATCAGATAGGACAATGACACTGTTTGTCGAGTTGGGCAATGATTTCATCTCTAGTAAGCCCACTTGATCCAAGCAACCAGTAAACAAATCGACAGTGTGGCCATTGTTGGATACCCTCTTCGCTAGACCTTCATAGAACTAAAACAAAGCAAACTATGATGCCATGGTACATTGTGTCACTGATCCAGGACAAACCTTCACTGCACGTTTGTAGTGCTTGACGCTGTCCCGTTCAATGTCATGATGAGAGCGAATAGGCTCCTTCAGTTCGTTGCTGACAACCATGCCTGGACCCTCCATTGCCGGTCCACCCGCGAAAACCATTATACGCGCGCTCGTATTAAGGGAAGTCGTCTGAGTTATGTTGTCACCTGTACACTCTCCTCAACACAATTGATAAACTCACCTCCAAGAGTCCAACAGCTACACTGACTGTCACACCAGTGCAACGTAAAGCACGCTTGTCATTGGCAACTGGCCAAGGATCACGAGCGAGTGCCTCCAGAACCCCAGTGAGTTGAAATTCGCATTGCTGGACAGGAAGCAAGAAACGCGCAGCTCCAAAAGCTTGTTGGGGCATGGGTTGGCCAGCATGGGGTGCGGCGCGAGTTGTTGTACTGAGTCCAAGCATGTCCTGAATCTGTTTCTGTGTGTACTCCTTGCCGCCACGGAAGACGTATGATTTGCTGCACTCTGCATAGCCCAACTCGTGAACTTGTGTCTAGTAGTTAAAGCAATGAGCTTGAATGATGAAAGAACAAATGTATGTACGTACCATTGTGCCGAACGTAATGAGACCAACTAATGCATATGGTGGGATCAAGCTGAGACTGACGACAAGAGTGTCATGGCACTGGGGGCAGAGACCTATTTTCCCATGTATCAAATGTTGAACACAGTGTGATCTTAGACAAACTGAGATCACCATTAATTCTTGCATAAAATTATGATAACAATTAGAATTTTGTCAACATTTGTCCTACTTTATATCAACTTGAGGTGTGTTTCCACATGAAAATTGTGTCCAGCCTGTCTGCACTTTGTGATCAGATATTATATTTGTTCTGTTGTAAGTTTTTTTGACCTCATTTTGCCTTACAGCTCCATTGTCATCACATTTTTAATAACTTTCAAGCTTTCATTGTAAGTTAATTTTAACAGCAATAACACTGTGTGTATTCTTCTGTCATTAGAATTAAACTGAGAGAATTGTATCTGTAATTGAAAGCAACATGCTACTTTCATTCTGAACAAATTCTAGGCAAGTTTTCATTTATATCACCTTGTTCTCTTCCTACACTCCCACTTTTCTTTCTCTAATACATCATGAAAAAACTAAATTTTAGTGACAAAACAAAGTTTGATTGAATGTAGAGATAATTTTTACTTTACTCTGTTAAAAAAATCAAGCATAAAACAAAATCAGTTTCCTTTTTGTCACAAAATCAAAATTTGACCAAAGTCGACATTGACAGTCAACAGTCAACAAGTCAACAGGTCAATCAATATTGACTGGCACATAGATTGACTGTTGACTGTTGACTGTTGACTGTCAATGTAGACTTTGGTCAAATTTTGATTTTGTGACAAAAAGGAAACTGATTTTGTTTTATGCTTGATTTTTTTAACAGAGTAAAGTAAAAATTATCTCTACATTCAATCAAACTTTGTTTTGTCACTACAGTTTGTTTCCTGTCTTGCATACCTATTTCAATTTTGAATCCTACAGGCGTGGCGCTACGACCCGAATTACTTTTTCCAGATGATAACTTCAAAACAAAGCAAGGATGTCTTGTTTATTAGACTACCAACATTTGAGGACAGGGTTTGGACCAGCAATGCCTATGAGGGACCGTATTCGATTCCTGCTCAGATCACTTTTTTCAAATAGTGCTAGCCAATTGTATTTGTAAGCAAGTCCTCTCACACAGGCTGCGAGAAAACCCTGTGGCAGATATCTGAAGTTCAGAGCTATACCAGAGCCTGGCGGCAGTTTGCGGTGTAAGTTTGCATGGCTGATCCAGACAAATATAAAATCCAGCAAGGCAACCGAATAAATTGAAAATTCGAACATCTACATATAGTAAGGACGGAGCATTTGAGCAATTCTACCACTATAACAACTTTCCTATCAGCCTTACATCAACGATGGCGTTCTCTTGACTGCATTGAAATTAATGATCAAATTGTGACCCAGCTTGGGTCACCATCTTTGCGAATTCGTAAACGCCTCCTAGGCGCAGTCTGAACCGGATGGTCGCAACCTTGTTTAACAGGGACCCAGCCCTCATCAGGATGCAGGATCCATATATATGTGGTTCTAGAGCGGGTGTTGGTGTGTAAGTACAGGTCTCCGACTACAGCAGGAAGGTCCTCATTCGGACAGAGAAGCTGTTGTGCACTAGATGAGCGAAACCATCTTGTTCTTCCCATACCAGTGCCCTTTGAAAACGGACGTTCGTGGAATGATGGCTGCTGACCAACATCAGAATCAGGCAGAAGACTGTTGCGGTCTATAGAATCTGTGTAGACTCTGTGAGCAATATATCCTGTCAAGCTTCACAACAGTATTGTCATCCACATACCTGGAGAACTCGAAAATCCCGTCCCGGAAACCTTAAACGGAACCCGTGCCCCTATGGAATTCGCATCAGGATGTTCCATTAGACCAGCATCAAAGTGTCAGACGCCTAAGGCAGGGTGTGACATTCAATAATGCGAAAGTTTTACTAGTCGTGGATCTTCCCGTGCATTGTCGAATACAGTTAAGGGTGTAGACAAGATCTGCTATGATGTCGAGGCTGCTTGATCCCAATACAGATGGGTAGCCTTTGTTGTTCTATGACCACAACATTAGCATCGTCAAGTAAAGAAAAAAATCATCGACTTGCTTGACATTGTATATGACTTTCCTGCTCTCTTGGTTGATGCTGCGTTGGAATTGAGCAGAAAACCTCCGGCGATTGAAGGGACGGTTCTGTATGTTTGGTCAAGCTCAAGGACTAGGAGTGATGCAAGGGGGCCACTTGCCCTGATGGTTTTCAATAACGTCTCCCTTTCATCACCACCCACCCACAATACTATCGCTTCTTGTTCGTGAGTTGCAGGTATGGATGTTGCGCCACTGGTCATTGTCACGTCTGAGGCAGGCATCGGTGCTCTAGATCTTGCACCTTGGGCCTGAGACAGCACTGCAAGGTCATATGGGTCTACAGTTCATTCAGAAAGTTGACTCACATGCGGTTCAAAAAGATGAAAATTCTCAAAATCCAGTCAACATACGACCCGTTCAAGACTGATTTTTCGACAGGATAGCAACAGCATGGTGGCATTTCGGCCGCAGGGTTTCAAAACTGTGCGAGACCATCACGATCGTAAAGCTTCACAGCCCTGGCCCTACCTTACAGCACGATCATCATGTCAAGAAATGCACAGAGCATGAACAATAGAATTTAAGAGACGAACCCTGAAAATAAAATTTCCAAAAATCAAGATTATGTTGAATTCTGTCACTTTTGGTTGAGCGCAAAACATCAATCATATTTATATTCATGGTACTACGCACTACAACTCATCTGTACTTGTGGTGCCAACATGTTCTTCATGACGCTAATGAAAATAGTTGAAGCAGGTTTAAAATCGAAAGCGTGAAACATACACAACTGGTATTAGGAAACCGCGTCCAACAAGAATCACACCCAAGAACTGTGAGGCACGCTAGGCACTGAACATGTTAATGCAATTAGATAGAATTTCACAGCTGACGGACACACAAGCATAAGTCGATACCAGGAGCACGGCTGTCAAATGGTGACTAGCAACGGGATGAGTTAGAAAGTCGGAGGAAATCGTAATTGAACAAACTCACTTTCACGAATTCGAAAATGATAGTTGATGGCCACAAGAACAGGCCATGAGACTGTTGACTGTTGCCTGAGTGCGAGGGATATCAACCTGATCCAAAACAATGGCAACATCAGACGGAAGCCGCGTAGAGTACAAGAAAAATCAAAAATCAAAAATCATAACAATGAAACAAGTACTTATGATGTGCCTTCTACAATGAGAGCGCTGGCAGAGATGACAAGAGGCGAGGCAAACATGTCCGGATCAAATAGTGAGATGACATCGAGGCGATTGTCAAAGGCGTGTCTTGTTGGTGACTCGATTATGGTTTCGAAGGTTCAAGGTACCAAGAATCGAGTTGCAAAGCTTAACATAGAGACATGGCAACATGAAGATGAGATTTGATTGAGTCATCGTTGGACAGCAGCGGCTGGGGGTAGTCCATATCGTTGAACGCAGACTTGAAGTTGCGCACTTGGTTGAATTCAACCGTGGGAGCTTAACCATGATTGGTCAGCATCATAAAACTCTATACCATGACATCGTCCGCATCGATGAGCCTGCTGCTGGGTTCATGACCTCAGAAAGCTTTCCTTGCAATGGAGGAGTAGAAGAATGGTTTGAGTTGAGAATCATATGGTCATCAGATGGCGAAGGGATGCTTGATGTAGGTGACAGCGTCGCAATAGGAGGAAGTGCAATAGGAACAGATGGGCTGATATGTGATGCATGGCCAGGTCCAATGGGGCGGGAATGAGGCGGAAGCACTACGGCCAGCTGTGGTGGACTAGTTTGGTAGTGAGATTCTGTGTGATGCAACTCTGGAGGATGTGAGGGCTGGGTATGGAAGGGTATAGGCGATGGTCGTGAAGCTGAGTCTAGATGTTCTGCGATGGAGTGCAGGTCGCTAATGAGACTGGAGAAGAATCTGAAGAACGGCTTCTGTTGAGAGAGAACACCTTGTTCTTCGTGCATGTTCGCCAGAACGAGAATGAATATCGACAAAATATTGGTGAGGTAGTGAACCTTTGCCTGGTCATTGTCTATTTCAGAAGCGTCACTATGATACTTGATGATATAGACAATCAATCGCGACATTGCGTCAAGAACTTGGAAAGCGCATTCGGACTCTTAGATAGCATGTGAACAAAGATAATGAATGTACATATGTGGCGAGCAGTCAAAAGAAAAGTGCACTTTGCGCTTCCTCTTCAATCTAGATATGACCATGTAAAGTGCACATTCCACAATAAGTCCAACCCTTCCCTCAATACTCTAGACCTGTAAAACGTTTATGTATGAGGTCTAGGTCCAACTTTACATGCGTAAATATGTATATTCTATAATGTCATGTTTCACTGCAGAGCTGCGTGTTTTACGTGTAGTGGCGAAGATGACTTGGCTTGCCGGTTGGCCTCTGTGCAGCCCTATAATAGCGTAAGGCTATGAAAGTTGAAATTGCATGAAAAGAGCGAAAACTTACAGCTGAATGCCAGGAACGTGCGTGAAGGCATACACCTCAGCCTCACACCTGTCAAGTTCTTTGCGGTCATATTGATTGAGACTATCATACCACTCAGCACGGTATGTGTTACGAGGAAGTCGACAGACAGCCCTTTGTGGGTGACCCATGGACATGGACTCAAATCGCATTCGAGCATTGTTGCCGCGTGAACCAATCCCCGCAGGGCCCCAGCGATTATGATGGTACATCACATCAAATACCCGTAGCCAAGCAGTCACTTCCAGACTGCGCCAGTGCCTTCCAAGTATATGGTATTGAGGGACATTATTCTCGTTGGCTGTCTTGTCGCTGCTCATCCCGTCGGGACCAATTCTCATGAGCATCGTGATGTGTGGGTGTAGGTCTGAAACTGCACAGGCGGTGTCCAAACGTCTGTGATACAACTGCAAACACATTGGAGATAACAACCAATTATCATAACACAAATACATACTGAACGCTTGCGTTCCTTTCTCTGGTCTTCTTTTTGACGTGCACTCGATGCGACGTTGTCCAGTCCTGCCTGCTTAAAGGAGCGCTTCAATGATCTTAAATGTGTGGAAAACGCAGTCTGGACGGAATCGATATTGAAACTGGGATGGTGGGCGACGAAATCACGCGCAAACACTTTGGTAGCGGATATATTCCATTTGGACTTGGGCATGCCTAATATGTCAATTTTGAAGTTCTCCGCAGTACAACAAGGACTGCGGCGAGGGTCGAAGTCGGCGAGAGAAGCCTCATGTGGAAGTATTACACCTGTAAAGGGTGCTTCATCATCAGTTTGTTTCATCAGAATTCGAGTGTGGTCGCGTATAAGTTCCTATAGCCCGTTTAGCTACTCAATACCATTCACCACATGAAAGACTAACATGAAACCTATTTAACCATTGCGATCTATGCTTCACGGGACCAGTTTTCTTAAATGGCCACAGAGCTGAAGTTTCTTCTGTATCCGCATCATTGGCAATGTCGTCAGGAGTCTCATTGCGAGATGAGCTGTGACGAGACTCCACAGCAGTCCTGAAGTCGGTGATTTGAGTTTCTATGCGACCCAGCCAGGTGTTCATTGTATCTAGATCATCCTTGGATGCTGGAACAAACTAGTGGACATTAATTATAGTCAATTATCAAAGCAACTGAGCCCACCGTACACTGCCTGCATGGCTGATCCCAGGGATAACGCCCAGTTCCATGCGGGTCAGTGTCCATCTCGTTTGTCTCCGAACAGATTTTGTCAGTCCTATCTGTGTCGTTAAGGTCGTTGTCACTTTGCGCCAATATGAGGCGTTGTTGTGAATGAATCTGGTCATTGACGGTTGCGAGTGAATTCTGATCAGCAGGAAGGTTGGTGTCACCTGTAATGGGCAGCCGATCTGATAGGACTGTGCTGCCTCTTTCGTCACCAGTTTCTGTAGCTTCAGACTCAGAGGCCAATGGCTCTGTGGCAGTTATGCGACCTGCTTCAGACACGATTTGAACCTGGGGTGAGAATGTCACAGACTGTCGTCCATGGCAAGTCTACCAAAACGGTCAGCTACCACCAAGCACATTGAAATATCGACTTGCCAGTTGTGTATCATGTAAGATGGTATCAGAATGAGATGAAGAACCACTGAGTACTGAAGGGCTACTGATAAAGAATTGTCTGGCATAGATGTTGCTGAAAATTCGAGAGACAGCGCGCCTGGGACCGCTGGGAAGAGCCATAGATAGAACCTACATTGAATCATTGAATATTCTGCTAAGCCAAAGTATGCTTCTTACATTGCTGTCGTCGGTGCTCCTAGGTCTCTTCTTAGGATGGACTTCTTCCCGTTGCTTACCCTTTGAACCACTTCGCTATAATCATCCAGGTTAGCGATGCATCGAGTTACGCCACTCAGCAACATACAGAGGACTCCGCAACCATCAAATTATTGGCATCAGGATTGGTCATGGCCAACACATATTCCTGCAACAAACAATTGTAAATCACCATCCTGACTTGAGCAGCAGAACCGTACCTGGTCTTCCGAATCATCCTCTGAGGTTTCTCCGTGCTCCGAGTCTCGATGCCGCTTACCAAGAATCCTTGAATTTTCATCGGTTTCCAACGGTAAGGGATCATTCATATTCACGTCTTCGTTGATAATCGCGTTGGATGATGCCATGATCCCAAGGATAGTCTACTGCGCAGGTATTGTTCAAATTCCTATCCTCCGTAGCCACAATAAATACTAGTTATACAGCGTGAATTGCCATATGTGGCAGTGTGGTATGCATCCTTTGTTTTTTTTCATGCATCGTGATACGTGCTACACAGTTTCGAAAATTCTGTGAAAGTTTTGGTCACATCTCCGAATCAGTCAATCAGCCGAAGGGAATACATGTCCTTTACCGAGAGAGCGGCGGCGAAGACGAGTCGAAGGACCCGGATTGAAGGGGACCCTAAGTTTGGGAATTTGATTGCACATACAAAGGGCGAAGCAACTACCCTTTGATGATCACATTAAGGACCCATCTACAGAAAACGACTTGCCGATGTCGCCGTTTTTCCTTAATATTATAAATAGCTCGGTCCATCTGTTCCTGTTCAAGTTAGGCTCCTGGGGAAGAAAGCACACGGGGCCTGCAGGCTCACTTCTGATGTCTGAAACTTCGAAATGGATGATGGGTAGGGCGCGCGTGGCAATCAGGGACCACATCAGGTGTCCACAGAAGTGAAAGGTTGAAATCTGGCCCTTGAAGTGTGCTACATGTTCCCTCGTGTTTAACGTATAGATTTGGATGTTGATGTAGTGCTCGCCGGAAAACAATAAATATGGCAGCAGCCATCATGTTTGCCAAGAAATTATTTATGTCAACTCTGCAGAGTAATTGCTTGAAAAAAGTCGATCACAATGGTATACAAAAGTGAATGCCGCAATAAGGATGCTTACCGTAGACTCAATGCGACAGATGTTTCCCAATATTCGACACGAATGTGACTTGGTTCTGGGCCATGGGCTTGCCCCATCATTTGACTGTGAAAAAAACAATGATTCCATCCAAACAGCAGGACTTACAGTTCCAATTCACATCGAGAACACTTTCGCTTCATCCGCCGACCTCAAACAAAAAATGTACATAATTGTAATATATCGAACTAGATCAATACTCTTCCAGGAACCTTCTAGGACTATTTTGGTACTTCACCGCCTACAGCTAAGTTCCGGTCCCAGATCTCATGCCGATCACCGTATTGCTTTGTCAATTGTTCTTCATTGCCTGCAAGAGACTTTCTCATATTCTCACTGTCGCTACTATTGGGGTCTGCTCCGGCAATGCAGGGAATATCAGGGTACTGCTCTATGGCAAAGCGACACTAGGGGCAAACTGTGAATGAGTTTAAAGCTCAAGGTTCAGAAAGGCCTTACGTTTCGACATTGGTGAAACCCACAACTGCTTTGTATGGGGTTGTCCCCAAGCAATACAAGTATGAAAGGAGTGACCAGACCTGCATTCATGTCTTGCGTTGTACCACCAACATTGACCGGTGTTTCAATCTGAAGCAAAAGCATTGTCAGGGGGGCCATATGACTCATGCAATCACATACTTACAGATGAGATTGGACGCTCTACTTCAAGGTGGAGTGCCGAGCGACTATCATTTTCATGTGGAGAGACGACTGACTCATTGACAGACATGGAGTGAGTTATCGATAGATGGCTTGATGCTCGTGTTTGCTTGGCCATCACGTTCATTTAATGATGGAAAAATGAGTGGCCATACGCGTCAATTTCGAGGGGAAACCTCAAGCTCAATGGGACCTCCATTTGTCTGACAAGAAAGTGAAAGACATCCGGTCCAAATGAACGCCACTGCACCCAAATTTCTCATGTCAATTTCGTGCCCTCGGATATCACATATTGACAACTTACAGAAACCCTTTTTGAAGCTGTCAAGCCGGCCGCTGATTTACTGGAAGTTAAGGAGAAAGCATGACCGATATGATCTGTTAGACTATGAGCATTTAATATTTAATCGTGGGTAGAATTTGCAACTACAGTATACCCACGTGCAATGCGTGTGGGACATGACCTTAGTGCATCACGCACTATAAACAGTCCCTAATTCAAGTCCACCTTCTCTAGAGGCGCACGCTAAATGATAAAATGAAATGTTAGTGCAGCCGTACAGAGGGAGGACATGTGTATATTCATGACGCCCACGCAGCAAGAATTGCGAGAGTTGCAGCATCAGTTATACCAGCAAAGGTGACTGACAACTTGATGATGAGGAAAAGTCGTTCAGGGGTGTGAGGTGTTTTGGTAGCTTGGAGGATAGGATGCGTGAGAGTGCCTTGAGAAGGTGATTGTACCTGTGCGAGTGGATGATGAATAAGGTGTGTAATGATATGCATGGAATGGAGACACACTGGTCACATAACGCAGAGGTACCCGCGAGTATCGTACCTGTGCAAGTAGACAATAAAGAAGACGTATAACGAATGGAGACGCACAGGTTACATGACACAGAAGGTGCCTGCAGGTTCACAATAATTGTGCGAGTTCGTTCACAGCTTTCTCTATCTTTCCCATTCTCAGTACCAATACACGCCGCTTCCAGGTCGCCTAGGATGAGAGTAAATGCATAAAAGACACGTATATGCGAGGAACTTGGTCCGAAGGAATATCTGAAGTCGCCAGGGTGTAACTCTTCCCGCACACATGGAGGGGCCAGCAATGGACGGAAGAGGGTGGGCACATAGGCGAACTACGATAAGTATAATGTTCAAATAGAGTCTGCATCAAAGCTATGGGAGACGAACCTTCATAGTGCCAGTGGGGTGTGAGTGCTATGAGGTTAGATTGTAATAGTGAATTATTCACATGTCATCTCAGGTGTCTCCGAACGAACAAATCAACACTTGAAATTCATCATTATGTGCTTTGAAAGTAGCGAAGGATTGATGCAAGTCTTTCCCTTGTCGAGAAATCCGCTGGAGTAACATGGTCACGTGCACCATGCGCCCGGATAAAATGATCACATTTTTTGACAGAGTATTATTCAAAATTCTGGCCTGTACATGTAGTTGTAATATTGAATAGCCCTCTGTGACACTGTCTTTAGATCATTGCTATATATATATTCATTAGGATGGCATCTATTTTCTAGAAAATATTTTCATCACCCAATGATTGGTTGTGCCCGACGGACGGTCCGAGTTCTATATAATTTATTGTCGTCCTCGGAGCTATCTCTCTTCTCTGTACAAGTGTCATCCATTATCACCATACTTAGTAGACACACTCATGAACCCTCAGGATTATACCATGAGCCATAGCTCTCAATGCCCATGATGAAGCAGCATAATGCCAGCATCACGACTCAGATTCTTTCATCTCCGACACTGTGTGAGAATGAGGTACTTCAAAATTCAGACATTCCACCAACCCAACTCGTCGGGACGCTTATCTGTATGTTCCCAATCAGCTTCTTGCATCAGATAATAGTGATCCAGATCAATCACAAGCCATGATGCAGCACGTTCACAGCCTTCGCTTCAGTTAAACGTGTACTAGTTTGGCAGGCTTGAGGCAGTCATACAAAGGGCGAAGCGGCTACTGATTCCAAGTCGAAAATACCCTTCCTTCAGGTCACAGAAGTTTGAATCTCAAATCGAGATAGTAAACAAAGGGGCGGCGACTCCAGCGATTATGATTGGAATCGATTTGGCCTCTATGCCGGTGCCCTGATTTCGGGTCCTTCAAGTAAGTTAATGCAATCTCATTTGAAAATTCACCTCAAAAATTACAGAGGCCTTTGTTGATATGACTTCAAGAAGCATATATAAGCATTGCGGTGAGATTTGAATTCACTGACAAGTGACAATGTCTGACCTCCTCAACCGGTCAGTTTTATCTTGCTTTTTCAACTCACTTGTACAGCATCACTTGACGCAATATCCAACAGCGTCAATATCCTCTTTGCCACTGTTGATGCTGTGGTTGTTCAAATGTGGGCTAATACAGATGTTCCTGTAAGCCGCAATCTGCCTCAGTTGTCATGGTTGCTCCTGAAAGGATCGGTCAGCGTCGTAAGCGTGCCTGAACTTTTCTTCTCCTTTTCTCACCAATGCGCGATTTTCATAGCTTGGCTGCTAATTAAGTTTGGGGACACTGTCCATGTCCGTTCACTTGATGCTGGATTTGCCAACGACACCTTCCACCAATCAAAAGCGCCTGAGGTAAGCGATTTTGTTGGAGATCTTCAAACTTCCCTCCATGACATTAAATATTATTGCCTCCAGGCACATGGGATATCTCTCCAGATAAAGGAAGTAGTTTTCCATATTTATCTCCCAACTCCTGCGGTATTCTGGTGCTTCATGCATATCGCGACTGGGTTGTATTACGACCCCAAGCGTGGTTCTGGGCTCACCGAGGAAACACTCGTGGATGCTTGGAAGGACTTTACTGTCCCTGGCAACTTCGGATTTCAATGCCCTCAGCAAATGCTCTCATACGAAGATATTTAAGAGGTGCAAGCTTATGCTACGCAGATGATTTTTAGGCCTTTTGCTTACAATGAATGTGATGGATTCTCGCCGCACTGAATGTACATTAATGCTTGACGCAATCTGATGACTTTCAATATCTTTGCGAGATAATGAGTGCATAAAACACTGAGGTTCGACGTGTAGTCGTTTCCATAGGGACTTATCGCATGTGGGATGGAGAATTCATTGTTAGAACGGATTCTTTGCAATGCTCCTTCACAAAAAGGCCTATTTCAGATACAGCTCAAAATCCCAAAGTCAGAGAACAAATTTTCCGGAATACAGCATTGGCATTTCATGACTTAGATGACAGAGAATCCTTGGTACATCACGTTTACAAGTTCAAAACAGGGTCACCTGCATGTGTCATGAATTGATCAACTTCTTGTCCTATTAGTATTAGAGAATGGCATACTTCTGAGTTCAGAAAGATCATGTAGCTTATTAGAGCTGCATCACCATAGATGCGACAACAAGGCCTGATGGATGAAGCTGAAGTTTGAATTGATTCCGAATCACCCATGAGGCATGTCTTTTACATAGCTGGTATCCTCGTCCAAATCACATCGAACAGACACCGGCTACATCACTCGATTCTGTTACAGGGCAGCAGTGGTGCAACGTGATGAGATGTGTGTGAAACTTTACTCCTATGGGTTTCACAACACACGCAATGTCGAACTGGATGGCACAAAGAAGTGATTCACGTGTTTTTCCGAGAAAGTAATACAAGTCCTAGACCAAGGACTACGCCATGTTAGTCGTCACTGCTATTACACTACACAATTGATACTCACGCAAACCCTGATATCCATCCTTCCTAGCTGACCAGTCGGCGGTCTGCCCTACCAGGAGCACCACATTCGCAAAGTTGACTACAATCAACCTTTGCATGGGGCTCTTCAAGGCATAAGACCCTAAGTCTGTCAGAATTGCCACCGCCCTTAACGTAACCTGACCACTGCGCATAAGCGCCCAAGTGCACAATGGCTTGATGCCCAAAAGCGTAGGGGAAAGCAGAACGAGCAAAGATAACTCCGAGCCCGAAAGTGCAAGTCGCCAGGTGGAGAAATAGAACAGGGTAGTGATAAGGGACGTGAAGATGGACCAAAACAAGTAAGCTGTAAAGGTGGTAAATTCGATGACTGTGTAATCTGTTGGACTATGACACGCACACAAGTACACATCTGAGATGAAACCTATGACTGTTCGTGCATCTCGAGAGAGCGTAAGTGCAGCCTGCGTTTTCTGAAAAAAACGTCCGAGTTCAATATTCAAGCTAACAGAACTTGAACGTACATACGTGGCTGATACCAACGGAAATCACTTGTCAGGGTATCCAGCAACCCCATTCTTTTGTAGTGCAGTGCGCAGCCGAATAACAAGGCAAGGCCGAATGCGTGAGGCACGTATGCATTGCAGTGACATGGGATGCATTGATAACAAGTCGTTGAGCTCTCACACCAGGTACGCTAGTAGGCGGCTGCTTGCGACCCACCATGGCCAGTAATAGTTCAACGTTGTTCGCGTCTACTGAAGGTCACTAGTTCGATATTCCATCAGTCACGTGGTTTTGATTAATCAAACGTCGGCCAAATATAAACACACATTCTGTCGATCGATACCCAAGGGCCAAAGATGGATTCAAGACAACCACCATATACCGATCACTATCTTCACTGGATTTCTTGGCGCAGGAAAGACTTCTATTATTTTGTCACTCTTTCCACTACTTCCCAAATGGTCTTACTCAAGAATGAGTTTGGAGACGTCCAAGGTGTGCATAATTGCTGCGATCACTGGAGATTTAGGGAATATACATTACCTTTCAGCGGATAGCCAGCCGGCTAAACAATCCAGTTTGACTGCCGTCAGTGAGATCTTGAACGGTTGCATGTATGTCTACACTTCATCATCTTACTGCATTTCCTAATCGACCGTATCATGTGTAGGTGCTGCGTACTCGTCGGTCAGATGGAAACGGCCCTTCGTGAGACCCGAGGTATTTGCAGTCTGACTTAACATAACCTTACCACACTTATATAAGACAAATACCGCCCTGACCGAATCATCATTGAATGCTCGTAAGTTCATCCAAATCTCCCTAGCTTGGTACTCACTATCATGGAGTCAGAGGATCCGTTTTTCCTGCCGCACTGGCATTCCAGATCCGTGAGTTTGAGCGACAGACAAACAACGACCTTCAACTTGACGCAATAGTTACTGTTATTGATGCCAAGAACTTTACGAGGTACGAAGATACCTCTCCCACAGCCAAGATGCAGGCAAGCTACTCGGATATTATTCTTATCGTACGTATCTCCCTCGTTATAATGAGGCAATCTTATACAACTGCCTAGAACAAGCACGAGCATCTTGATGAACGAGCTCTGGACATACTGATTGATAATCTTAATACTCTAAATCTCGATACTCCCAAGATCAAGTGCAATGATCGTAACGGTGTGGACCCAAATGTTCTTTTTGGTATCGACTCTAAGCTTTTCAGAGACCTAATTCCCCAGGGTATCGAAAATCATCATCATGAAGTAAAGACACTCACAGCATACCGGGGATTCCTGCCGACCTGTCACAACCATGAACATCATGATAGAGAATCATGCACCTCACATATTGAGGTGGATGTGGATAAGGGTATGCTCGAGAGTGCTCTTGCCTCTCTAAGCAAGGAGAGCGTTTGGCGAGTCAAGGGATTTATTCCCTTAGATTCTGCAATTTGGATCTTGAACTGGGCATTTGGTCGGTACGACCTCACACTGTTGAAAGGAGATACATCTTTTATGCAAGATGTGTCCATAAGAATCACCATGATAAGAGACATTTGTACCGATCTCTAAGTTCAAGTGATGTAGATTATACGTGTCTAATTGAAATTTGATTACTGCAAGAGATAAGATTGGAGAACATTTTCTCAGTTTCTCACTGCACCATACATGTTTCCAGGGCAATGCATGTTCATGAACGATGATGTTCTCCTATGTCTTTTCGACAGGTCAGTCAATCGGAGTTGACACTAGAACAAGTAACATTGACAGTACAACCATAGCATTCTCCAAATTGTCTCATTCTGTTGTCGAGACATCGATGCTTTGACTCATCTCTAGTGTTTCAGACACGTCCTATGCCTGGCTGATCTGTCTTGCAGGCATTTTGATTTCATATGAAGCGCTGGTGGACAGTTTGGTGACCACCGGAGGCATCGAGTAGGAGGTATGAGATTTTTGATGCGCATTTTAAGTAAAATCGACTGTAATTCACAGAATACCCGACTAGTTGTCCTTGTTTCGTGCAAAGAATTCATATTTTCTAGCTGCCTACTGCTTATTTCTGCTGGACATGCAGCGCTGAGTACGCGTTCTGGACTGTTTCAAAAGACATTGAGCAAAATGGCTTATACAGTGCCCATCATCATGTCATCTCGTTCTAAACACGTTCGCCTTCAATTCATTGCGACACTTCGGACATGTCGATACCTTGTTCGTTGTGGACTTCTAGCTCTGGGAGCTCGGCAGACCTCAACAACTAGTCCAATCAGTAATAGGTAAAAATCACTTGTCACTGGTGCACCTACACGGTCTAACGGGAGGACATGTACGCAGGGCTCACATATATTATGAACGTGCATGGTTGTCTTTGCAAAATGACAAATAACACCAGATGGTCGAATGATACAGTAATCGCTATGATACCGGTTGTAACAAAGAAACCCCCCTGGGATAGGGTATTGATGGTAGGGATCATGGGGACATCAATGTCTGACAATGGAATCAGAGGATGGACGACTAAGAAAGTCTCTTCGACAATACAGTCACTTAGTGAATACCGATGGTGAAGGAATATTTTGATGATGCGACCAGGCTGTGGTTTTGAGTCCGAGGCGCTCCGAAATACGATGTTGCTATCACAATGGGAGAAATTTGAGGGCCGGTAAGAAATGCCGCCAATAAGGATACAATTTGATAGAACCGCCTTGCGCCTGAGAAAAAGCTGTTCTGACGAATGAGGTGTGCCCTCAGCAACATAACAATGCTCCTCGGTAGCGTCGATCAACCGGAGCAAGGCAGAATATATTTTATCCTCAAGGATGACCTCTTTCAAGGTCGGGTGGGTTTGACCTTGTGCAGTGACAGTTTTGTCCCACTGAAGCACATCGCGAATGCGAGTGCCTCTCCTATCTTTGCCTGTGAAGTTGCTGTATGCCTCGACCATCTCAGAGACAACAGTGCGGATGTTTTCCTCCTGGATGAGCGTGCGCACATTTGCTACTCGGCAAGTGTGATTCATCATCGTAAGTTCGATCTCGCCTGTAGTACTCAGTGATTTAGTTTGAGATATAAAGATTAGAGAGAGAGAGAGAGGTACCAAATTTGCCATTCGTGTTCTCACGCTGGAGGAGATAGTTATAGCGCTCGAATGCGAAAGCCCTCCAAGCATGGACAGGACCAAAGGAACACAAGAATTTGCCGAGGTGGAGAGCAATGTGATGGCTCGGAACCAGTCGTATGGTTTTGTAAAGGTCCTTGAAGTTCTCGAGATAGCGCAGCATATAAAATTTGTACTGGTCAATATGGCCAGGGGAGATGATGAACATACAACCAAGCTCGACGGCAGTGACTAGATCCATAAAATTATCTAGCATAGCCTTGGCTACACCATTCATACCACCCCAGAGTCGTACAAGGGTTATGGTCATGTTAATGGTGCATGCGGCACGCCACTGATCCGCACTGAGTTTACCCTGCACTGTCAAGCCAAGGGCCTTGGGAGCTCTGCTAACCCACGTGGGCAATTCGCTACGTACCATGTCTCTCCGTATCTCGGTGACAAGAGATTGTCCGAGGACAACACGGTGAGGTTGATGATCCCTCGTTGGTCCTGAGTGCTCTGTGCGGAGAGGGTCGTGACTATTCTCAAGATCTGTGGGAGTTTGATGCACATTGTGATCGTGTTGGTTCTGCTCGGAGCTTAGTTGCTGTTGCTCGCCTCACTGAAGTTTGCAGTAAGGTCAGCCAGTCTGCAGCATTCAAACGGTTACAATGAGACATACCCATTGGATGAGACGCTGGACAAGAACTTTCTTCTGACCAATGATGCTGAGATGTTGTTCCGAGCACAATGCAACTAGGACGATTCAGGTGTAAGTCATAAGTGTGTCAGGATTGACTTCCAAAGATGAAGAAATATATTCTTCTGCTGTCCTTTGGTTGTTTCGAATTGCTGTGCCTGAACCAGAAGCACTTTCTAGTGCCGTCCGTGCGATCAGTAAATTTTTTGATGAACGCTGGGGTGCCAAAATCAGCGAGGGCAATAGATGGAGACAACGACAAGACCAGCAGCATACCCAGTCCAACAGTCTGCCAATTAAATCACTCTTGTTCCCACTGCGACGTTCACACTTTGCATCACAGAGACTTGCCAAGATAGGTTTCGTGAACTGAAGGAGCGACACATCACTGACTGTGTCTGTACTTTCCATCAGAAGCATAGCTGATTCGGCGTCCGTCTGTGGTGACTTCTTCGAAGGATGAGGTGGGATGAATGGCTTTGAGAGGATGTCTCCTGTTGCCTGCTTTGTTTTCTGTTGTGCGGACTTGTTAATTATATACAAGTTGAAAGAATGTGTATGCACCCAGTTCAGGAGAGTTTTGATGAGTGCCCTCTTCGTACTTGCCCTCCTAAGGTCTCTATCCTGGCACAAATGGTAAAGGACAGGTTTAGTACACATTTCAAGGGCACCAAAGGTCCCCGTAGTGAGCACATCTACACCATTCTGCATGTCTTTATCAGACGGCCTGGCAAAACTTTTAGTTCCTTCTCCTGAAGCCGTTTCTCCATCTTCTAAGTCCACATTCATCCGCCACGCCACCCGACAATGATATCTGAGAATGCGTAGATATAGTATGTGCATGGACTCCACGACTGTGAAAGATATCAGATCCCAATAGGGGAGCCAAAGGAGTTCTGTCCAACGGACTCCAAATTGATCAAATAGACGCTGTCTTTCCTCGAGCGTTGCAGCATCTCGGTATGCGCTGGCATGCTTGTGATGGGTCTCGACGTCATGGGATGGCCACTGGCTCCGATCCACATTGTCAATGTCGTGAAGAGGTAGTAAACAGTAGGAACAAAAGAACTTGGAACCAATACCGCTGAAGCCTGCAATTTGTTTTGCAGCTGGAAGATCACAGACAATTGGTATGAGGGTAATTCAAATGATGCGGCCGTCTGGGTACTTCGCCGTGCGGGAGAAGGTAACCCCAGGGTTCCAAAACGGTAGAAGATCATCCACGAGAAGTTTAAGGAAGTGGTTGATCTGGTCTGTGGAGGGTTTGGTTGGGCCTGGAATGACGCCAACAAGATACATGTTCTCAGGCAGATACCGTAGATCTGGAGGAAGATTCAAGCAGACCATGTACATCCCTGTGACGGTCACATTCTGTTTGGCGACTTTGTTCTGAAATGGATTGAAGCCATCGACTCCTAAGCTAAACAGATAGCACCCCTCATGAATTGTTGGACTAAGGAAGAGTTTACCGTCGGGTCCATGAAACTGACGAAATGTAGATGCATGCCAGATATCTTCCATGTCCGTTCCTTCGTGAGGGCACGCAGCGGAGTCCAGGAGGTTTTCAACTCCAGGACGGGAGATGAAACGAGCCATCCATTGTTTTAGGTCTTGATGCAAATATGTGCGAATTGGACGTTGGATCGGATTCCCGCGAATAATGCGCGTTTTCCATAGCTTTGTGTGACACTGCCGGCTCGCAGGAGTTGGCTGGTGTGTACAAAAGAGGGGGAGGGGGGATGTATCATATAAAGTGAAACACGCCGGACAGCACACGTAGGATCGAGTGCAAGGCTCTAGCTCAAATGATCCTATTACAGTACGTGGGTCTCTCGGGATATTGTGCAATAACGGATCCCCCGCCGAGCGGGCATCTGAAAGGCAAACTATGCTTCGCAAACAAGCAAGTAACAGCGACGCAGCCCAACGAGGTAACCCGCATACAAGGTGCATAAGCAAGACCATCAAATACACGGCCAAGATCATGGGATGCCAGGATGCGTGAGGGGCATTGAAGTATGAATCTAGTCAAATGAAACAATATATATCAGTGCTACATAGACCAC
Source organism: Suillus discolor (assembly GCF_016758755.1). Lineage (NCBI taxonomy): Eukaryota > Fungi > Basidiomycota > Agaricomycetes > Boletales > Suillaceae > Suillus > Suillus discolor. Next base: position 69,807 of record NW_024541290.1, read on the forward strand.
ATAACGAACAATCAAACGACCTGTGTAGACAAATGTATCAGATTCTTCGTCATCATTGCCTTTTCGCTGTCTTTCCCACTCCTTCTCCTTGAAATCGTCAGCCCGATCGAGTTCCCTATATATACGCTGAACAAGGAATTCTTTTTCCTTGGTAATTTCTGCAACGCTGTGAGTTTCTATTGCATGTGCTTCCTTCATCAACATGACGAGATCATTCTGAAACACGAGCAGCGATTGATTCGTGGGGTGCCGGGATTCTAGCATATGAGGACCAGAGTTGATGGCGAGAAGATCGTCTTCGTCAGGACGCACGTATGGCCCATCGATTGTGGGGTATCTAGCGAATTTCAAAGGACCTTTGAGCGAAAGGCTGTGAACATGGTGATGGATTTTGGAACACAAATGATCCAAATCAGCGACAGATGTAGATGAGTCTGGTGATGGAATGATGGGTGTATCCTTAGCCACGGGAATGCTAGTGCGATTCAGCTCCGGAGATGAAGCAAGACTATGGGATGATTTGGGTAATGGAACTTGATCCATTGATTGTCCGTTCTCATCCAGGTTGACGTGGTCCAGGCCACGACGAAGCACTTCTTCTCGTTTGTGCCTGTGATACATAGTTGCATTCAACCAACATCCTGGTAGATCATCGAAAGACTCAGTGAAATCAAGGGCCGTTCCCCACTCATGAATACATTCGCGACACTGACAGAAGTGAAGTGACGACCTCTCAGGAGGCGAGGACTGGGCGTTCATTGCCCTTCCATTGCGGTGGCATTGTTTTATCATAGATATCTGGGTATGCGATGTTAGAAAGTGGGGAGATAGACAACAATAAATGGACCACCTCGAGACAGGGGGAAGGTGGCGTGAGTAATCACATCGAGCATTCATTGTTCACGATAAAGGACCTGCGATGGAATCAGGCTTGACTAGGACTCATCAAAGCTTGCGGTGATCAGTCACATTAAAGTCTTGTTCCTTCCCTACCTGAACTGGCAACTGCGCTCCGTGAGTTTATGTCTTTTGGCAGCATCATCAGATATAGAAGCCCCATACATCACCTGAACTTCCCAGGACTCAGATCTGAGACTGCGAAGCCTATGCTAAGGAAGCTCCGACGGACTGCCCAAAACTCATCATCTCATAGGGCAGAATGACGCGGAGCATGAGGAAGGAGACGAAGATGACGCTGGCGAGGACAACACTTACTCACTTCCAAACGGTGGACAGATTCATTGATTTCAATGCTATTCTTTGCATCTCTGCCGAAGAAGAGCGATTGTGATACGTAGACGTTTTTCTTTGTCTTCCCGTACTTATTGATGAATTAGTGACAGCTGGGGCAGCAGAGTGCAGATGACCTCGAGTCAATCTCAGATTAGTTCAACAGTGATTCGCCATAGCTTACATAAGTCCACTTTAGTCAGCCAATTAATTGTTTCTCAATTTGTCGTCCTTGAACGTTTGAACGTTAACTTTCATACAGACTTGTGACACCTAGCGTCGAACTGTCCGGCGAAGCTGCTCTGGTGCGGGATATCTTGTCTAGGCGGACATGTGCCTTCTCACGTCACCAACACCTCTCCCAATCGGTACTTCGTGTACGACTTCGGCGACGGGCCCAAAATTAACGAGAGGTGTTGTGAACAGCAGAAGGTGGAAAAACTGACTGGGGTTGTGAGGACTTTGTGTAATCGGGTGCATCTCTCCCTTTCCTCCCTCCTGCATTACGAAGCAAGCACAATTCTAATGAAAATTTGGATCGTGCAGTATCACCAATGTGGACTAAGATCGGAATCAGGTGCATGGGTTGACTAGTTGAACACGCACAGGCTCTCATAGCACTTCAAGAACACTGGTGCACCTGGCCGATATGTTCCTAGTTTTGGTCTGCAAAAGGGAGTTGTGCCCGCCCTCCCTATAAATATTACTGGTCTCACAAATGGGGCAATGAACAACGCAAAAGTGCAGCATGTGCAATAGACGGCCCTCTGTTGGATGAAGACTCGAGACCCCCAACACAGTGAGTACTTCGAAGTTCGTTGTTTTCATGCTTACAATAATCGCAGGCATACTTCCAGGAAGCGAAGACAATTTCGATTGCCCTTATAGAACCCACCAACGTCGCGCTCGCTGATATCGTGGTTGATGGAATGGGCGCTTTTGTTCCTACCATGGAGGTGATGTTTCAGGGAACGAATCAAAAGGACTTTCTACATTTTCTAAGTCCTCACTCTTGTGATTACGACCGCATTGCTCTGACTAGTGGTTCTTGATGTGCAACCTAGATCAAACCGGTTGTTCGTGCATGTTGTGCGTTTGCCGTGGTTTTGGGTCTAATAGATGTTATCTTGCGCGTCCCTTGATTTTGTGGTCCTCACATAAACACGAACTCAATATTATCCTTGTTGTTCTCTGAGAGTGCACCTCGTTCTGTATGCCCCCACTATTCAGTGTATGTGAAGATATGGCTACTGGGTCCTGCTATCTCCTTATAACTCCTTGCATCATAGGACTCGCACTTATTTCCTGGGTTGTCTCTGGACATTGGCTGTAGTGATCAGAAGTATTCGACGAGCCATCCTGTTTACCTCCGGATAGGCACCTAGGTGGTGGTGCACAAACCAAATCTAATCGTAATCGGTCAACGACTCATTATGGCAATGTGAACCTTCGAATTGGACGAGACCACTCAGGCCTTTGTTCTTTGCTTGCCATCAAAACACATCTCAATATGACAGAGGTGGGAAGTCTTTTTCCATTGTCACTTTTCATGAGCTAGGCGGATATTAATGTGACCTCATGACAGGGTACTTCAGTCACCAGCGACTTCGCCCTTTGTGCATCTGGATCTCGAGTGTAACTCCAAACCTTATGAGATAAATTTAGTTCACAGCTATCACGATGGAGAGATTGCAATTATTACAATATTCCAGGTAAAAAGTATACGTGATTCCTCAACTTCCCAGTCTCACCAAAATGTCTTCTGGACCTGTCAGAAATGCCCCAAGATGCAGACGTGCTCAAACGCCTTTCTATCACGCAGCTGCCCGGCCAGGACCTACGACTTCGCGATTTCGGGTGGCGCCTGCACTTCCACATGATGTTATCGAGATCACCATCAATGAGGAAATTCCAAGTTGAGTGTCAGCTATTGACATCACAACAACCAACGACGAAAACACAAGTCAGATGCCAGTCCATCCACATTGCAAGCCGGCAGTAAGTTTTGAGTTTTCTGGCTCAGGCCTCTTCCTTTCCTACCTTGCAGCCCGCTGTTCATGCTGAAGCTTCAGTCAAAATACTATTCAATGATGAAGCCGCGGAGCAAGCTGGTGATGTTGCGGTAAGTTTGTACGCAGGGATATGTTTGTATTAGCCCTTATGATGTATACACTAGTCCACGTCTAATACGTCTTCAGCTGATGCGGATGCAACAAAAGCCGAGCTGGCAAGTCTCCGCGCTGTGATTCAGAAGGTGCGGTATTCAAAACATTGTTGATACCATCATCTCATAATCTATTATCCCTCAAAGGTCCTATCGGAAAGGGATCTGTCTCTGGAGTGCCCCATTTGCAAAACAGTATTCAGAGAATTACACACGTCAGTATATAGGTCATCACAGTACGGTCAAGTAACTTAAACCAATCTTTTAGTCTCAAATGCGGACATAGCTTCTGTGGGGCGTGCTTGAAACAATGGTTTCAATGTTGTTGGAGTAAATGGGTTGCAGACTCGGACAATCCAGTGCCAGCTGCTCTCAGTCTACGAGACATCTCGAAGCTACCACTATCACTTGCAGTCATATCAGTCGTAACGAAACATATTGGACCAATGCCGTTCACCTGTCCAACTTGTCGGGGTTCAGTTGGCAGGCAAGAACCTTTCAAGACCATCGCCCTCTGTCAGATTTCAAACTCCATAACATCACTTCTTGGGGGTGCATGCGGTGAAGAAGATCTACCAACTAATTGGACAGGGTACTTTCTAGAGTAAGTGAGTATTCCATGATTGGCATAAGATATGAACATGCGGCTCCCCGATTATTTGCAATTACGACGGTATCAATGACTAGTACATGTATATAGCGTGGCTTTAGCTTGGAATCTAATTGGTGGTGTGGACTCTCCAAAGCACCAGATGATACAATACTCAGACAACAAAATCAAGAGTGAGGGCTACCAGCTGGTCCACTGTTCTGCAGATCAAACATCGAGAAGACTATCAGCAGTTCATAAGAGTTGTATCTTTTGCAAGACTGCCCAGCCACTGAGCTGATCAATCGAACTTTTTGGAATATTCCAAGTGCGATTCTGAATCTGCCATAGAATATAGTTCACCAATATAATCCCCTTATTGCCAATACTTACTAGCATTCACACATTCACACATCACCGATATTCTTCGCCGATGGTGAATCGTAATCATTCAGGTCGCTGCTCCAAACATAATCTCTTGAAACCTCGTGTTCTTTACCTCCAAATTCTCGGACAGCAGTTTCCGTGAACCGGCAATGTGACTTCAGGAAGGGGTGGCTTTGCCCTTTGTACAACTGCCTCGAGCCTGCCTCGTGATTGTCAAGTTACAAGCAGTCCCAGCGCAGAGATACATGATATCACCAAAATTACCGAATCCAGAGATAGGTGTAATACCCCATATGGAATGGTGTACAGTCTAGCCGTACAGATGTACAGGTCCAACACAATCGATCTCCACAGACTGTCAGAAGCCAAGCTGTGCTTCCACGACACTGTCCAAGGTGTTTGGGACCGTCAAGAATCATCATGTTTTTTAGTGTCGTTGGCTTATGTTATCCATCAACATATTCAAGTTTGATGCTATCATGCATCATGCATCAAGCTTTACTAACTGTGCCCACCCTCGCCTGCCGTCGTTTCCCCAACGAGTGGGTACTTTGTTAATTGTACTGGCAGCTCTGAATTATCTCTCGTGGGACTGATAGTTGGGTTTTCATTTAGATGTGACCGATCCATCCTCTCGTGAATCATGCGATCACATGACCTGCACACGCAAGTCTCTGAGTTCGAATACCCATACTATCACTGGACGCTTACAGTCCTCTACGTGAATCAATCATCTGCCCTATCTGATACCTCGCATGCGGCAAGAAAAACTGAAGACGCTAGGCCGTTGCAGAGGTTTATGCTGATAGTATCATATCCCAGGGAGTTATTGACACGGTGCATGGCTCAATTAAAGACAACATCTAAACTATTGTTTTCCGTGGAATAGTATGTACACGCATCAGCGTGGTGTATGTGCTACGAAGGAAACTGTACAGACTCAGGAGAGACGTTCCTATTCAAAATCAAACATGTGGAAGAAGCTGGGCAGGCAAGGCAAGAGAAATGCTCTACTTTGCAGAGTCTGGGAATACTAATTAATACCTCATTATGACCGATACTCACTCAGGCTGGAGATACAGCTGAATGGAAACAAGTTTCTCAGTGCAAGGTGGCAAACTGTCATCTGTATGTTATTCTTCCTTGTGCTCTTTATTGTGTATTACTATAATAACAACTATGACAATAGGCTATCGTATCCTCTGGAAAACAGGTGTCCAGGACAGCAACGTTAACCTTGGCAGTCTCGTCGTATACTGGACCCCGGACAGTCGAGTGACTGGCGTCTTCAGCAACTTCGACTAATCATCGACTTGAGATATTTCCCTAAAGCAGGAGTGTGCAAAGATAGTACCTTTCGTGGTGCTTGGCCTTCTTCACCGGTACTGCATCCAGATCTACTCTTGTCCAAATATAACTCTCGTTGCCACTGCCACTGGTGCCGGTCCGCGTGACAAGAAGACTCAACGGGTTTGGAGCAAACTCCCATGCAAGAGTAAGTGTTTGTTCAGTAGATGGCGTGCTTGTCGAATCATGTTAATACAGGTGTTATCACAATTGAGGAGCACAGCGACCTCTTTAATGGGCTTTCGGGGATAGTTCTGAATTTTCCAGGATACAGAGAACCATGGTCAACATATATGCACGCAGATACTGCTCAGAGAGGCACTCGTGCCATAGGCTTCGCGCACAAATTGCCAATCAACAAATGGCAATCATCGTGTTACACAATCAATGTCTTGGCACACTGGGGTTCTAAGCACGGATAATTATAAACCATGAGCTCTCAGGTGTGAGCATTCATATTCTATCAATGGTTGGCTAACAGAGGCCTCAGATGTCAGCCGACTTCTTGGCGGCTGACTTGCTGGAACCATTGACATGGGTGAGGCTGACTGCCTCATGCGCATAAGTACCCTAGCCCCTCTTGTCCTGAACTTGGAAGACACAACAAATGGCTGTCGCTGAAGATGCGTTCAAACTCCTCGGTAGAGTTGCTGATGCTTTTGACGATCCTTCCTCTCATGAGTCACGCAAAGACTTCCAGCGTAAACACCATCAAGATACGCAAGCCCCAGACAGTATGATGCAGTCTCACCATGCACGTCGGGGGCTAACATCATGATACCTACCCATCAGAGTCGTTCCAGTCAGGAAAGTCAAGTTCAGCATGCTTGCTATGCCCGCTGCGAGCCCTCTTTCTTCAACATCAGCTACATCTATGACTGATGACGAACTCGCCGATATGGCATCGATGACTGCAAACCGCTCATGCACGTCGTTGTCTGAGACAATCAGAAGCCTCACCGGAATGACCTCGCATGTCATATATCAGCCACAAAGCGTTTTCATATGTGTTGCACTGTTAGCCTGGTCTGTGCATTTTCATGCCAATCTTAGGGCGGCTGCGTGGTGTTTTCAAACTCCTGACTCCTATTAAGCTTAAGTGTTTTTGGCCCGACCTGCAGAGGTTTATCGCCTATTTTTAACTAACTTGTCGTCTTGCGAGGTGAGTTTCCTAGGTAGAAGTTCTTGTCACCTCTTTCTGACATCCCCCATCGTCTGGTCAGAATCTCGCTTCGCATCACCCACCACTCCCACATCTTCAAATGGTGCCCAAAATCGTAGTTCACGGTGTATTACGTCCTCTCGTCGTGGCTACTGTGTGTCCCTATATCGAAATTTTCATAGAGTCCAGCCTGGGACCGCATTTTTGCCGGTAGTCAATTTTGCCCATTTAGCACCCTGTGCAAATAGTGGGCTACTATATGAGTCCAGGAGTCTACTGATCGGCCTGTCTCGGATGCAACAATGGTCAGTAGAGTAGCCTGACCTGACCCAGTAACTCATAGATGAGGGTGGAGTCTCATTCAGGCTACGACTCGGACCTTCGCTTGCTTCGATGTTTTGAAGAGCACATTGCACTGGTATTGAGCGCGCCCACTGAGATTATTGCAGTGCCTCCAGGCAGCCAATTTGACTCAATTTAGTTGCAACAGGATCTCACGAACGGGAACCACCTGGGTCCTCAATATCATGGTCCTCAATCTGCCAGCTCCATTCACTTACACTTCAAATTACACCGTTGTTTCCCTTGATGGTATACTGCAGTCAAGCCTTCGTCAATTTACGCTGCTGATTTGCTCTATAGGGGGAATGAATTACCCAGAGCTGTGCCACTGTAGACTTCGAGGGTAACCTTGCCACTCAATTCGGATCTTGGTGGACTCCCAGAACGATATACTTGACTGGTGGTGAGCTCCCTTTCAATGTTTTTACCGACTGAAAATGAGTCACATGTTCGCGCGTTCGAGCCACCTTTGATTGAGTTCCCCTTGATAATCACATTGGGAATGTAGCAACTAACCAAATCGTAATCGTCTGACAGCCCACAGATAATTCGACGAATCATAACTGCACCTCGCAATTGTGGTGATCCTCGGGATTGGCCTCAGTGTTTTTTTTACCCCAAAAGTGTATCTCGAAGGGGAATATATGTGCCGACCGATTGTTGATGGAAATTTGACAGCACTATGGCGTGCATTGAGAAGATTGTGAAAGCAGTAAGCCGGAATGTGATTTCAGGAAAGGGTACGTCAGTCGCCAGTGGCTTTGCCCTTTGTATGACTGCTTCATGAACCTTGCCTTCATGTGGTGACATGTCAAACCTGAAGCATGCACGCGGGTATTAAAACGCATCATCTACCGACGTTGTTCTTTCCAATATTTTCACTACTGACATTCTTGATCACTCTCACCATTGCTGCCATGCAGATAACTGCCCCAGAGCTCTACTGTGTTACCCCCGATGTTGGAACTGTGTGTAGTGTCTTTGTGTACACTGTCTTTGTAGCTGAACTGGGCTTCTTAGCGGAAGGCCATCTTCTTAAAGGCTATTTGCTTTCCTATGAGGGAGGCTAGATCCCGTACTGCATACGTCTGCACCATTATTCCAAGCAAGGAGTCTACTCGCAATCCCCGCTTTCCCTCAGTAGAAGCTATCCTTGGTTCACAGCACCCGATCTGCTCTTGTTATGTGCGTGTTAACGTGACGGACCTTCAGCGTGGAGAGACATTCATTGTCTTCTTCCAGTTCACAGCAACATTACCCACCAATGATAGCCTCGAAGCCTCATTTCCCGACCTTGAGTGGAGGGGTGGGATTCTCGCAATGAGAGTCGGTCAAATGAGGCAAGTGACGGGCCTCCGGAACTGAAGGGTGCAACACCTTGCGCAGCTCGCTATTCAACGGTATGTTCAAATAAGACCAAAACTATATCATATTGATGAGGGATCTCCAGTACTGTGATTGATTGTTCTCGTGCAATTACTAGAGGTCGCGATGAACATATTCCAATGAAATTCCCGAGTGAAATTGTCTTCACAGCTACGGCATAAATTATAACTCTAATTCCTACCGTACCTATTGCCCGTCCATGTAAGATAATATATGCACATACATACTTCATTCTTCACCTGCGATTCTTTGTACCACATGACGCAACCAAATCAGCCAGGATTCCTCAATTGCTCCCGATGATGAACTGCAATGCTTACATACATTGGAGAGACGCTGACAACTTACTCAGCTAAGTTAACTTCTGGATCTTCAATTTCCTCCCCTCAAAGTCACCATTGATCGCTGTGTGCAAGTTGTGTCCACTGAGACTCGTCGTCCAGCCATTCAGTCATTGTTTTTTCTCCTAACACATCTCATACGGACTATAATATGGTAAGCCATATGCCGGGCCATGAGGGCTAAGTGACAAAATTCTGATACCTCCTCAGCTTGATTAGCTCATTATCATGAAAAACCAAACTCATACCAAATCCCGACGTGTTCTACTTCACCACTCAGTCAATGCGCCATACCGACAAGTACTTCAGCATGAGCGTGATGTAAGTTTCAAATCATAGATATATCTTGATGGTATCGTGCTAACGTCTCCCGTAGCTGATAGCAGTTCACTGTCAATCTTTTCCAAAGCCTGGGGAACTGCACATATATTTCACTTCTGGTATATTGAAAGAGGAATCAGATGTTAGTTTCTCATTCTAGTAGGGAAATATAGAACTGATCTTCACAGGTCTCCCCTCACCGGGAGTCTTGTAATGAAATAATACCCACACCCACGCAAATTCTCCGGGATCATGCGCTGCTTCATTGCCAAGGGTCCCGTCGTCCACGATCTCGACATAGTGAGGCATCTTCCGTGCATTCTGAATGTCCTATGCCTGGCAACACCCAAAACTTCTCTCCTTTGACCCCGAATGCACTGCAGGCTAAACCTCCGCAATATTTTAGCCTGAATGATTCCCTAGTACACCCTCAAACTCTCACCTCCCCAGTATCGCATCCCACTGGTAGCGCCCTATCATTGATGTCACAGTCTCCAACCTCTTCGATGACTTCTGACAATCTCGCCCCTTTCCCCCAGCCATCACCAGAGTCATCTGTGCACACTCTGCTCATTCATGGTGCTCAGTTGTTTACTCCGATCAATGTTTCAGTTCTCAGCCATCCTCAATTAGCGACCAGTGCCTCCAACCAGGCACCGTGTTCAAGCAGTGTGACCCCTTCTAGCACCGCATACAGTGTGCATCGTATCCGGCATAAAATTCGCGATCTCAATCAATACATGCATTGGTTTGATTCTCACGGTTGTGAGCTTCTACCTTCTCCCCCGCCATGTCAACCGCTTGAGTGCGGAGACCTCTATATTCATCAGTTACTTTCTACACCGAATACCCGCCAGATGTGGATATGGAGTCCTCAGCGGGGCTGGGAGAATGCTCAAGAAAATCAGATCCATCCTCTCCTTCCAACACATCGCCTCTGGTTTAGCACAAACAGGGAACCTCGTTGGGTCACTCAGAAGACGATAAGCACGTACAAGTCATGCCTAAAGGTTTCAGGTAAATCGAAATTTGTATTAGTCCAGGCAGAATCTGAAATATATTTACTAGCGTCGCACAGATCATGCTGATTTAAGTAGAGACGAGCCACGACACCCTGTATCTGTATCATAGTATGACCTGATTCCTGGACCAAAATATGTCAAGAACGAGAGGTTTCTCTCCTTCACACCTGGTCACGACGGCTGACAAGGTCAAGGCTGCTCAACATATCACCTGCTTATAGTATATGAGCCCATGGACATCGTAACTTCTGCGACCTGACCCTTTCATTGCACGAGCGATACTGCGATACTCCATTCAATCATTGATTGACTTTGCTACTCAGACTTTGCTTGTTGCCAACTCGCCACTTCCGGTGAGCATTGTTTTTTTATTTATCATCGCTCTCACACTAATGCATTGTTCATCTGCTCACCCCAGCTCACAGTAACACCTGCGCTTGTAAGTCTTCACGTCTACCACTTAGAATCGCGTGCTTACAGCCCTAGTGTTGCCATCACGCTCTTAGCATTCATTTACGCCTTGCCACCACTTGTTTTCGGCCGTCTCGGCTTATCTTCCCCGGCACCAGTCAGACTTGCTTGTTTACACTTGTCTCTGCATAATTTCATGACCTTGGACCCGATTTTGAGCCGAGCCGTGGTTGTCACATAAAATTGTAAATGTCTGGCAAATGGAGGTTCACCAGGCCCATAGGGCGAATGACATCAATCTTTACTCTGCAACACACGCATATTTTGAATATATTTCGCCCAACTGTGTTGACCGACACAATCCACGATACTTTGTCACTTTCTTGCCACTAAGTTACTCAGCTCAATCCGTTTCTGATTCGTTTCTGATATCATATTATCTGAGGGCACACAAGTGGCGTGAGAAACCTAGGGGTTCTTCGACAGGTCCGAACTGTAACGAAGGTGCGGCTCTGCGACTCATGTCACACAATAGAATGTCCGATGACGGAGCGTGCTAGAACGTGCTCTGTTCAAATAGTCTCGCATGAACCGACATTTTGGGCTGATAAAGTTCCCTTTGTCTAGCTCCTTCGGAAGATCTAGATCAGAACACCTTCCTATCAAGCCTTGATCCAAGCCAGTGATCAATTTCTTGTGGCTCTACAAGATCATTTGTTTGTCCGATTTCTGAATCGTCGCCATCTGCTAACCTACCCTTGTTGGACCCAGGTATTGTTGTTCGCGAATGCAAGAGAATCATTACTCAGTCCACCAAACTCTACTTGGACACACCGACTCCATCAGCTGCTTGCAGTTTTCCCCCAAAGGTCACCTTCTAGCTAGCAGCAGAGATGACACTCAACTTATAATATGGGATACTTCAACGGGAACTATACAACATCAAATCACCACCCCCAGCCCCGTATTTGCAATGGTGTGGGACCCTCGCTTCAAGTCAAGACTGTTTTGCGGATGCGAGAATGGAAAAACCTTGCTCATCGATCGTTTTCAGGTAACTTATCACACAAATACCAAACTTGGTACCTCTGACAGATCTATTGTACATTTGCAGGACCCAGACCATGAAGTACTGACTGGCACAGTAGCGCCAGTCTATGCCTTGGATATTGATACGGTCACAGGCTATTTGGCTATCAGCATTGGATCTGAAGTGCACGTTGCACAGGAAATTTTAGGCAGTGAGCCCGCAAACAATCTCTTCATGCGTCCTAAATGTTCCACACCCGAGCAGATACCTTCGCGATGTTTGTAATCCTCCCCAAACCTGCTGATTTCCCCGACATGTTACCAGACAGCAGAGTGCATCTGAGATCCGTACATTTCTTGAAGAACGGGACAAGGTTGATCGTATCCTACCTCAATCATGGCATTATGTATGTTCAATCGTCTTTTACCTGTGGCCACACATTTGATATCTTGTAGATGTTGGGATTTGAAGACACACGACGTGTTATGGCACATTGTCCCGCCCCTCAGTCGACGTCAAATGTAAATCCCTGTTTTCTTGCCCGCATAAGCTAATTTTGCACACTACTAGTGGTTATGCTGCATTGTCTCATAATTTCCGCTACCTAATTGTTTCAAACATGAATATCAGAATGAACTTGTATGTTTTAGGCGAGAAGGAACCTTTACAATCTTTCCTCCAGCCCACAAATACAGGCATCAACATTCCACTCGGTGTAAGCTTTTTGCATCGTGGGAGAGCTGTTATATGCGGCTCGCAGACAGGCAGTGTCAAAATTTGGGACACGTTGTCTGGGGAGCATTTGCAAATGCTTGAACACCAAGGTCCGTGCGCAATATTCCACCAGTGAGAACCCTACTGTAACCTCTGACTTATCTAGACGTCATCATGCAACAAGTATCTGTGCGTATATTATACATTTCTATATGCCCACATTTGACAAATCGTTGACAGACCTATCAAGGTAGTAAGTTTGCATACATTGCTGTAGGTTCCGTTGGGATGGGCGAAAAGACCCAGATAGTTTTATGGCGAGCAACTGGAGATATGTGATATATGAATACCCCACCTGGATACTCCGAGGCATTTGCTAATAGTCAATTAGACCAGATTCTTGGCGACTCATGGTGGGAGGACGTCCGCAATTACATGGTTAGTCTTGTTCACTAATCATCATTTGCAAATGCTTAAGTCATTCAGTGGAATATCCTTGCCTGGGATTTTGATCGAGAAATGCAATGCCAAATGAAACTCGACATCCTCTCTATCCTCGTTCTCGTGTGCTTCCTATTGTGCTTTTCGCAGATCAACGTAATGCGGGTCAGTCTATTATGTGCTATATCCCGCTCCTGCTTACTGATTGCATTTGACGACAGACCCATGTAGAAAGATATATCTTCAAGATTTTAGAACTATGCTACGACCGGGCCAGTCAAGCCTCTAAGATTTTAGCCCCAACATTAAAGTTCATTTGGTACTGGATCAAATCTGCGTTCTGGTCACTCGTTTCGTCTGGAATTTCGTGGGCTGTAATGACTTTAACATGGCTTGGAGAGAACTTAGGAGTTGAGGATCTCGTTGGGCGCCAAGAATTATGATTCCAGGATTCACGAATCATGCATATTTTGGACTTACTAGTAGTATGCTTGCTCGATGTATGACGGCCCTGATGACTCGGACCTGATACTTAGTTGTCATTGATGAACTCTATCAGCATGACACATATCGGATCACTGGTTAGCACACTTTAGCGGAGAGCACTCCGATTGACGTTAACCCGATTTCCATTGGCTGATTACATAGTATGCTACCGATACGTTCATAGTAAGTTGTAACCATTATATGATAGCACAGCCGTGGGCCGTGGTGTACTAATAAGTGCTTGAGAGCCACCCTCCCCTTTGTTAGACCCGCAGATGTACTGCCTGCTGTATGACCTTCCTCACACTCACTTTGTGATCAATGCTATCTGCTTTTCGCAGGATAATCGTTTACTTGCTAGTGGAGATGATGACGGTTACCTTCGGCTCTTTGATTTTCGACAAGGAAAGGAATTGTGTAAGGTGAGAGTTGTTACTTCTGTAACATCACTTCTATGGCATCCAAGAAAGCCTGGTGTTATTTTCATTGGCAATGCAAGGGGCAGTGTCACAGTTATGAACCTTCATGCAGAAGTGAGTCAAACAGTAATGTCATTAGGTTCCGATCTGATGTCTATCTCGAGCGCCCTGAAGCTTATTGTCTTTGCACTGGGGTCAATGCTCCAGCAGAGACATTGGCTTATGATACCTGCAATGGGTATCTCGCCGTCGCAGTAGGGACAGACATCATCTTATTCAACCGTTCTGAAGGTGAGAGGTGCATCCGCTGAAAAAGAGTAACACACACAATGGCTAAGATGCATACTACAGACCCTTGGACATTCGGTGTCAATTTTCTGCCGCCGCCTACCATTAAGACTGGCAGTGTGAATCACGACGAGTTCTTACTATTCTTACCCCGTGTTCTGAAATTCAGTAACGACGGATGTTCTCTTGTCACAGTGTATTTTCAACATGGAATCATGTAGGTATTGTCATTTACTAGCACTGGTAGAAAATATCTGATTGATCATTGTCAAAGTTCCTGGCTGATCGAGTCTCTCCAACCAGAATGGACCATCTGGCCTAAAAGCAGACACGTGTAAGTGCATTATTTCATCATTGTGATAATTAGGCGATATAGACAATGTATCAGGGGAGGTGCTTGTTTCTCCTCTGATGGAAGGAATGCCGTGGTGTCAAATCTCCTTGACAGCTTTGATTGTTACAACATCAGTAATGGCAGGCACTTGGCTAACCTCTCAACTCCAATCATCTATAATGTCCCACTACCTTCGCTATTCATCGAAGAAGACCAATCCATATTGTGCGGAAGCTCTTGTGGATATGTTTTGCTATATTCTGGAAATATGAAGAACATCCTCCAGATATTGAGACACGATGGTATGAACCAAGTTTTTGCTAGTAGTGGACCGATTTTAATGTCTCCTCTAGAACACCATATAATCCAGGCATTGGTTTGTTTGTTGTGGTGTATTTCAGATTGGACCGGTACTGATCCATTAGAAAAGGCATATTGCAAAAATGAGGCTAGGTTTATCACAACGGCCTCATCAGAAGCCTCATCAGATAATTATGTTCGGATCTGGAGGGCGAGTATATCTAGTGAGAGATGTTTTCTCCTTGTCTGTATAAATCCTCACAGTGGTTGTCGATATGACAGCTCCGAAAAAGATTTCAGTATGTGACTTTATCATATCCTCCTAAAGAATCATACTGATGCGACAAAGGACTCTTCGCGATCCTACTGGAGCATTGGTGGAATATTGTTGATGATTCTTATGGTGGTGACCATTTGGGTTAGATGTTTGGGTATCGACGTGGTGCCAGTCGGTCGATTGTTGCTGCTTCCTCTCCCTATATCTCTCACACCTGACAACAGACCAGTGTGAATAGCTATATTGAACTCTGGCACAACTTGGCTGGTCAAACCTTTGAAGGTTTGGGGCTGACTTTTCACCTGGCAGGGGTTGAGTATATGTTTCCGGAGCTTAGGAGTTCAGATCATGTTTAGCGACAAGCATCATGATTCCGAAATTCAGGAATTATGATATTCGATCCGTATGGCTGCTGCCACAGCAAGTCCCCGACTCCCATTGGCTCGTATATACTTTATACAGGACTGACTGACGCTGTACACTTTTCTTTTGACTGCTCGCCACATACGTACATTCATTATCTTTGTTCACATGCTATCTAAGAGTCCGAATGCGCTTTCCAAGTTCTTGATGCAATGTCATGATTGATTGTCTATATCATCAAGTATCATAGTGACACTTCTGGAATAGACAACAACCAGGCAAAGGTTCACTACCTCACCAATATTTTGTCAATATTTGTTCTCGTTCTGGCGAACATGCACGAAGAACAAGGTGTTCTCTCTCAACAGAAGCCGTTCTTCAGATTCTTCTCCAGTCTCATTAGCGACCTGCACTCCATCGCAGAACATCTAGACTCAGCTTCACGACCATCGCCTATACCCTTCCATACCCAGCCCTCACATCCTCCAGAGTTGTGTCACACAGAATCTCACTACCAAACTAGTCCACCACAGCTGGCCGTAGTGCTTCCGCCTCATTCCCGCCCCATTGGACCTGGCCATGCATCACATATCAGCCCATCTGTTCCTATTGCACTTCCTCCTATTGCGACGCTGTCACCTACATCAAGCATCCCTTCGCCATCTGATGACCATATGATTCTCAACTCAAACCATTCTTCTACTCCTCCATTGCAAGGAAAGCTTTCTGAGGTCATGAACCCAGCAGCAGGCTCATCGATGCGGACGATGTCATGGTATAGAGTTTTATGATGCTGACCAATCATGGTTAAGCTCCCACGGTTGAATTCAACCAAGTGCGCAACTTCAAGTCCGCGTTCAACGATATGGACTACCCCCAGCCGCTGCTGTTTACCAACGATGACTCAATCAAATCTCATCTTCATGTTGCCATGTCTCTATGTTAAGCTTTGCAACTTGATTCTTGGTACCTTGAACCTTCGAAACCATAATCAAGTCACCAACAAGACACGCCTTTGACAATCGCCTCGATGTCATCTCACTATTTGATCCAGACATGTTTGCCTCGCCTCTCGTCATCTCTGCCAGCGCTCTCATTGTAGAAGGCACATCATAAGTACTTGTTTCATTGTCATGATTTTTGATTTTTGATTTTTCTTGTACTCTACGCGGCTTCCGTCTGATGTTGCCATTGTTTTGGATCAGGTTGATATCCCTCGCACTCAGGCAACAGTCAACAGTCTCATGGCCTGTTCTTGTGGCCATCAACTATCATTTTCGAATTCGTGAAAGTGAGTTTGTTCAATTACGATTTCCTCCGACTTTCTAACTCATCCCGTTGCTAGTCACCATTTGACAGCCATGCTCCTGGTATCGACTTATGCTTGTGCGTCCGTCAGCTGTGAAATTCTATCTAATTGCATTAACATGTTCAGTGCCTAGCGTGCCTCACAGTTCTTGGGTGTGATTCTTGTTGGACGCGGTTTCCTAATACCAGTTGTGTATGTTTCACGCTTTCGATTTTAAACCTGCTTCAACTATTTTCATTAGCGTCATGAAGAACATGTTGGCACCACAAGTACAGATGAGTTGTAGTGCGTAGTACCATGAATATAAATATGATTGATGTTTTGCGTTCAACTGAATTCAGCATAATCTGAGAATTAGCTTGATTTTCCAAAGGGTTTTCTTGATGTACACATGGACAAATGAAAATGGTCGTCTACTGCTACAATAAATCGATCATCGACCCAGACTGTCATATGTAAATTGGCTGAGAAATAGAACAGGTTTTCATCATTCAATTCATGCTCCTTTGGTCGCTAGGCAGCAGACAATAGGACTTGAGGCTTAGACCTGTGTCAATTTGTGAATTCGATCATTGTTATTGATTTGCTTTGTCTTACTACACGTTGCGGCCGATAGCTAGGCTCATTTGTCGTCGAGCCTTTCACTTTCATTGTTCATTTTAGTCTAACACATGCACTACCCACCGACTTTAAAATGACAATCTTCAGGACACAACTCCCTCTGATGACAGATTGACTCAGATATACTCTCAACCTAGATATTCTACTCATCATCATGAAGCACCAAACTCATACAACTTTGTGTCGTCTTCTTCGCACAATTAGTGCTCCATACCGACAAGTACGGCGACACAAGCATGATGTTAGCTTTTATTCAACATGCATAGAGCGTCTTGTTAACTCTTTTTCTTACAACAGGCTGTTCCAGTTCACCGTCAATCTTTCCCAAAGCCTGGGGAAGCATACGTGTATCTGAGTTCTGCTGTATCTACACGGGGACTAGATGTATGTATAATAGCTCAAAATATTTCGGCAGGGAAGCTCATGTACTTATGTCTTCAGGCATACCCTATTCACCGGCAATCATTCGAGGAAATCTTACCCAGCCTCACACAGTGTCTCCAAGAGCAGGCGCTATCTTGTCGCCAACGACTTGGAAATGCTATGCTACTTTCATTAGCCCCCCCGATCATGAAAATGACCTTCAAATTCGCTCTCCTTTGATTAGCTCAGATGCCTCACAGCGGCAATCTCAATGTCGTAGTTCGAATAATACCATGGTGCATCTTCAAACTGTGGGATCGCATTCCCGTACCCTGTCATCGACATCGATATCACGCTCTCTGTCCCCTCAACTCATCTCTGAAAATTTCGCCTCTGCAGCCCAGCCAGAACCAGAATCACACTTGACAATTATGCCAAATCCTCAGGCCAGGCCATCTAGTCCAGTCAACTGATCGACTCTCAGCCATTCTCCGGTAGTGACCAGTACCTCTCGGTGCAATGTCCATCGTGTTGAGCATAAAATTCGTGGTCTCAATCAAGTCATGCATTGGTTCAATTCTCGTGGCTGTGAACCTCTACTTTCTCCTCTGCCGTGTCCCTTGAGTGCAGGGATCTCTACATCCATCAGTCACTTTCTACACCGACTGGCCGTCAGATGTGGATATGGAGTAATCAGTGTGGCCGGGAGGCTGTCAAAGAGAATCACGTACACCCTATCCTTCCAATGCATCGCCTCTGGCTCGGCGCAACTGGAGAACCTCGTTGGGTCACTCAGAAAACGATAAGCACGTACAAGGGACGCCTGAAAGTTTCAGGTAAATTGAAGGTTGTAACAGTCTAGGCAAATTCTGAAGCTATCTTTTTGCCGTACTAGCGTCCCAAACCTCACATATGAAGTCTCGCATTTGTGGTACACCAATGGCTTGTTTGGATACGTAATACTGTTTTCCCTGAGTCCCACTTCTTCGTCTCACATCTCAATACTTGATCTACTGGGCTGCATTGGAACTTTCTGTATTTTCGGTTTGCATATGTCCTCTGCTACTACTCATATAAGTGTACATAGCTCTATTTAGATGTTTTTGGGTGGCATTTATGACGGCCCAGAGGAGACAATAATAAATTGAATCATTTTTATATAAAATATCTACATGGTAACCCAAAAGTCGTGTTATGTTCGAAAATCTCTGGATGACACAGCGGGGAAACTGACATTTTACCACCTTTTGCCGCCAGTGAAATTACATTCTAAAGGTAATCCAGAGTGCTCTGGAATGCTCTAGGCTAGGTCTGGAATGGTCTAGCCAGGTCCAGATCTGCTTTTGATTGAAAATTTGAAATCTTGCAAGAGGTAAAATGTTGAAACCCCCAGTGTGTGATAACCAAAAGTCATCCACGTGGCTTCTCAGAACTCTATTCTTGGCACAAAAGTCATCCACATGGTACCTTCAGAAGAGTACTTCCTACTGTCATCCTCATTGTCGCTGACGATGAGCCACGCAGCGCCGCGCGTCGGGTCACGTGTCACACAGGCGGGTGCATGATCTCCCTTGCATCATTCAATGGATCATTAACCTACAGAGACACCCAAGCAAACATCACACTTCAGTTTCCTCTCTTCTGCAAAGAATATTGTATGACAATGGCGCATCACCATACATTCCAGAGCCTGGCGCAAATGTGCAGTACTTTGGTAACATTTTTGAGGCGACATGGCACCTTTCAGAAAGACCATTGTTACTTATAATCTCTCCCATACTCGAGGAGGCCAGCATTGTAGCCAAAATCACTGTTATTACAACAGTATTTGAGGAAACACGTGCCAGACTTTTACCAGTACCCAGAATTGACATTTCATTTGTCTCCCGGGCAGAAGATGAAGACCCATATACTGTTGCACTTTTCACTCTTGAACTTGAATCTGAATGGCCCATTTACGTTGACAGTATGATGAGATATTTTATTGTCAATGGTCTCCAGAAGGCCATTCTTGGCGTCTGCATTATGTCTGCACCACTCAAAGTCACCCAGCTCAGAGCATGCAAATCTCAAGCAGAGCTAGACCTTCTGAGATGTGCGAAGCTAAAGAAGTTCCATGCATCAAGATTCAAGTGTAAGTCCTGTCTTTATTAGTACCATCTGTGCTCTTGTATCTGACAAGCTTAAAAGGGCTGCCATGTTTTGGGCGCCAGCTCATTTTAACAGAAAACACCCATCTGTCCCCTCCAACAGGCTGTGCTTGTTTCAAGGTGGACACATTTGCTGTGGTTGATTAATTACTATACTAAGCAAATGCTGGTACGAGTGTCACGCACCCGCCATACCGTGACTAGTGACTAGTGACCCGACATGCAAAGGGTGGAGCCCACCTTGAGCTCGCCATTGATAACAGTGAGCATAGGATGACTTGAGCCAGCAGGTGGACGACTTTTGTGAAATGATTTAGAGTTTTGAGAAGCCATGTGGATGACATTTGTGAAATCAATTTGAGTTTTAGTTATAACGTCGATTTGTTTACTTTATCGTTTTGATTTTATTTCGTCCAATATGGTCCCTCATAGGCATTGCTGGTCCAAACCCTGTCCTCAAATGTTGGTAGTCTAATAAACAAGACATCCTTGCTTTGTTTTGAAGTTATCATCTGGAAAAAGCAATTCGGGTCGTAGCGCCACGCCTGTAGGATTCAAAATTGAAATAGGTATGCAAGACAGGAAACAAACTGTAGTGACAAAACAAAGTTTGATTGAATGTAGAGATAATTTTTACTTTACTCTGTTAAAAAAATCAAGCATAAAACAAAATCAGTTTCCTTTTTGTCACAAAATCAAAATTTGACCAAAGTCTACATTGACAGTCAACAGTCAACAGTCAATCTATGTGCCAGTCAATATTGATTGACCCTGTTGACTTGTTGACTGTTGACTGTCAATGTCGACTTTGGTCAAATTTTGATTTTGTGACAAAAAGGAAACTGATTTTGTTTTATGCTTGATTTTTTTAACAGAGTAAAGTAAAAATTATCTCTACATTCAATCAAACTTTGTTTTGTCACTAAAATTTAGTTTTTTCATGATGTATTAGAGAAAGAAAAGTGGGAGTGTAGGAAGAGAACAAGGTGATATAAATGAAAACTTGCCTAGAATTTGTTCAGAATGAAAGTAGCATGTTGCTTTCAATTACAGATACAATTCTCTCAGTTTAATTCTAATGACAGAAGAATACACACAGTGTTATTGCTGTTAAAATTAACTTACAATGAAAGCTTGAAAGTTATTAAAAATGTGATGACAATGGAGCTGTAAGGCAAAATGAGGTCAAAAACTTACAACAGAACAAATATAATATCTGATCACAAAGTGCAGACAGGCTGGACACAATTTTCATGTGGAAACACACCTCAAGTTGATATAAAGTAGGACAAATGTTGACAAAATTCTAATTGTTATCATAATTTTATGCAAGAATTAATGGTGATCTCAGTTTGTCTAAGATCACACTGTGTTCAACATTTGATACATGGGAAAATAGGTCTCTGCCCCCAGTGTGGAGTGCTTTGAGGTCATCAGCATCTAGACAGGTATCGACGACAAACAGGAAGACAGGTGGAGCCTGAGCGGGACGAGATAGAGTGTACTCAATCGTCGTGTACTTGGGAAGTAGTTCAGCGGGTTGATTGGTGTTAGAGATATCTTTATAATGTGGCGGGAAAGGATTGCGGGTCAAGCAAAATGGACAAATCCACAGTTTGCCTCTGATATTGATTTGACTGTATGGCACATCATTAGTAGAATTTCAGGAAGGAAGAGAAGAGACATACCAATATGGATTGAGAATAGCACGACAAGGCGGTTTACACGTCACGGGTTCGTATAATACTGGGGGAAGATCCTACATAATATAGAAGTGCCTTGTCAGCTCTTCGAACAAATAGCCATTATGCCAACTTGATGTGCATAAGGATGGTCCGGTGGCGCATGCAAGTCATACAGAGGCAGTGCGAGGGTACAACCAGGTATGAAGGTCGGATCAGCTGCAGTGCGATTGGAGAGAGTGTGAGTAAGCAAAGATGGCAATGGACATTCAATAAACTTCAAAGAAGGGGAGTATAAAACAAAGACATGAATGAGAGCCGGAGGTTTGGGAGACGATGATATGATGGAGTGTAGCCATCGATACAACGACCATGCAGGAAGGGTAGACCATGTGTGAGGTAGGAGCTGATCAGTCATTGGGACTGTCAGACTGGTAGAGCATAGTGAACACACGCATAGTTATGCGCATCAAAGTGACATACCTCAGTCTATTGACACTGGAAGTGTAAGCCAGAACTGACTTGAAGTGCCTTCATGCGGAGGAACATGTCTGTATCAATGGTATCCATGACGAAGTAATCATTGACTGCTTCAGGGTCACTGGCGAGTGCAACGCCATGAATGATGGACTTGACAAAGATGAATTCAGAAGATGACCGAGGTTTTGCTCACACCCGCCAGAGCCTCAAATCTAAGTCTTGTCTGCGGCGAACACCAATACCAACGTCGTAAGGATGGATCAGGGCAAGAGAAAGTTCAGTCCCCCCAACTTTGCAGCGGAACATGTAGATAAGATGTGCGAAAAATGGCTGGTGTTTGGTCTTTATGATGACGCAGTCATATCTTGGTGACCCAAACAATTTTGGGTTACATCGAAGGAGGTCTCATTGCAGATGCCAGTCAACCATCGACTCATAATTCACCCGGAGGTATCGAAATTCCGTGATCTGGCAAACCATGTTATATCAGTATTTAAATTATGGGCGATAAAATGTGCTACATGTTAATGCATACCTGGTCACAAGCTTGAAATCTGCTGCATGTCTCGTTCGGCAAGGGAATTGCATCGTTCGGCAGCAAGTCGTTGAAAAATTTGTTCAATTTGATTCGAAAACCAAAAAATGCCCTGTCTGTGGCATGCGATTGCTCGATGTCTGAAAAGGAGAAATCGCCCTGCCTCGCACCCAACTGTACACGTGCTGCTGCATTTACAACATCTTCAGGATTCTTGGTTGCCTCAGGCTCTATAGCAGCTTTCAAGTTGTCAGTATACGCGTCTAGGTCATCGATCTCATCACGGATAGAAGTTGATGTAAGTTGCCAGTGGTCGTAGCGGAGGATCTAGTATGGATCGAAATCAGCGCATCCGACCATGAGACATAGGAGGCTCGTTGTTGTGCATACCTGGGGAGCGACATCTTTGAAATTCGTCCGCCAGAAATAGATAGCTCTTAGTGGGCCATGCATTTTTTCATTCACCTTTGTGTTATCATTCCGTGTGACACCTTTTGCAAGGATATCGTCAAACAAATGCGTAAGCAAATGCTTCTTCGGAAAATTCCAACTCTTTCCGGTTTCAGGCTGTGATTTCTCGATATATAGCTAACAGTTTGTCAAAATCGTCAGTCAGAAGTGCTGCGTGTTGCATGACATTGAACCTACATCCATGAGCATTGAGAATCGAGACAAGGCATCTCTTCCAGCTGCAATGGTATCTTCGGTGTGAACCTGTAGTGCTGCATATATGTCGAGGTCGACATAGCAACGTATGCAGTGTAGAAGTAGATAACCGAGTTCACTATTAGTTCGGCTGAGGACATTCTGCGCTGTAAAGATGATCATCTGGCAGAACAGCATCAGTATCATAAAACATGTTTCAAATTGAAAAACACCTTCAATATGTCTTTGTGAGCTGAGCCATCGTTGAAATCAACCCCCACCACCTGCGAGAAGTGCCTGAGGTTGCACCACCTTGGGAGAGCATCAAAACTAAGATGAAGTCAATGACACCTCTGAAACCATCTATGGTAGAAAGACGAACTTCACATCAATCTTAACAATGGCTTCTCGTCCCAAATCTTTAAGCCAAAACTGGAGCTCCGACCACAGATGATCGCCCCACATCCCAGCATTATTGGAATGCAGGCGGTCAAACGAAAGTGCTCGGTGAACGTCGCAGTGAGAAACCTTCCAAAAACAATTCTGTGAAGCTAGAAGTAAATTTGTGCTAAGTCTCGACTGGTAAAGACACCATACCTCGACGTCACACAGTGAGTACGCCTTGAGTTGTTTCTCCTTTTCCTTTTCTGTCGATGTTGATCTTGCCGCATTGAGAATGTCGAGAGAATGAGTACTTGTGCATAATGGATGTGCGTCCGACAATACCGATTGCTGTTCTTGAGGAACCAAGCAAACTGGACATGGAAATTTACCTTTAAGTCCCTGAATTAAGGACATAACACACCTGTTACATATCATTAGAGTCAAGAAACCACCTCGTAAGTCTAAGACTTACTGTTCCTTGTAATCGGCATTTAGAATCAGTATCAAAGGCCAAAGAAGGTGTTGTACGGGGTCCCAACATTCAAACCAATATCCACTCTTCAAGTGTACTATGACTGCCTCGAGTAGCTTGAGGAATGACTCGTGCCAGACCGCGTTCTTGAAGTTCACAAAACTTTTCTTTTTGCCATGTTTTGGATCTTCTTTAACCTGTTCCGAAGATGTGATTGAATGATTACATTCATGTTGAAGTCTGACACTCACAATCGGCAACCAACCAACAACTCGTCCGCCACCTACACCTGTACCATTGCGAATCTCAACAGGCAAATTTGCAATCCGCACAACAATTGGGTAGCCCTTCTTGGTTCCGAAAGAAGATAGTTTGGCCTTGTCGGCATACAGGACGAACGCAAGCGGCTTAGCATCGGGTGGAAGGCGCGACTGTAACTATATTTATATTGTACCATGGACAGATTAATCTTGGAAACATACTTGTGCATCCCAGAAAGCATTAGCAGTCCAGGGCTCATCTATGAATCGCACAAAACGTGCTCCATTAAATTTATAGAGGCGCTGAGCATCAAACACAAAATGTGGTGCGAACCGACTATCTCACATTAGGTCAAGTGCCCAGTTTCAAAGACAGCGGGAGTACATCGTGTATTCACGAGCCTCACCGTGATGCGGCACAGATATTGTACTGGTCTCAAACTACACTCGATGGCCTATTAACACCGTAATCTACATGCACCGACATGACTCACAGGCATGAATCGTTCGGATGCCATTTTCCACAATGTACAAACTTCATCATGATTCTGCAAAGTGAAATCTTCTTTAGCGCTTGCAGCACAGCGCATGAGCTCAAAAAGCCTGTTGGTCTGGTCTTTCGTCATCGCTGCAGCAAGTGCAATCTCTGCAACCTCGAAGTCGAGCCGTGTGCGGAATGGTTCCCACGGAGAGGCGTTATGAGGCATTGTATCCTCTGTAGGATGGCGGTGAGAAAAATTGGAAAACGGATGAACGGTTGAAGGTATCCTGCTATGTGGATGATATTCAATTTTGATATCATCCAGCTGAGGCGCCGGGGGTGCATCATCATCGACACCATCATTGGCGTCGTCATGGTGTTGGTGGTCAGAGAACACTGGGACGAAATCTACGGATGATGGGTGGCTCCGGGGTGACGATCCATGCATGTCAATGTCTCAAATATAGGAGGTTAGCTTCTTGCACAGATGGGCCATTTCAATTGAATGTTTGAAACAACTCACCATTGTCCTGGTTTTCCTGAATAGCAACTCCATCTTGCACTGCCCAGATTGCGATTGGGTTGACTAGCCATTGGATTCAGAGTTAACAGAAAGATCAAGTGACAGAAGCAGCTGCGAGTTCACCTAAATTCTCCACAGCATGAGATGGTCCAGGTGCCTTCCCATCATCGTGACTCTCGATCCGAAACTTCTGACGTCGACCTGGATATTGTTAAATCATTGGCAAACAACAGTCATTCGAGATGAATCTTATGTGCATGAATTTAGTATTGAATATTACTTACGCTTTTTCCAAGTCTCTCGAAGGGCCTCTGTGAGCTCTTCCTCTTCTTGCCTTTGCCTTTCCTTCTTTTCACACATCCTTGTATGGGACATTATCCCGTGTGCTGGCATTGTCACACCACATATTTGGCACAAGATGTCTTCCGAAGCCCGGGGCATGAGAGAATATACCACAAATCTATGGTACAAACAGTAGTAGAACAGTTAGAAGTAGATTAATAGAGGCAGGATATGTGCAATGGTCGACCTGGTCAATCAGCGACAATGAAATGGATCGTAATCGTATTAAAACTCAGCTTAGATATCTATAATCGGATTCTAATGCTGATTATGATAGCTATTATGATTTGATTTTAACGCCGCATCAGTAGATTAAAACATGTGAGCATTTTGATGCCGCCAGGAAATTTCCGACATACTGTGTTTCATGCACGCATGCGATGAACACTGATATCATTTGTTCATCGTGTCCAGTATCATGTGCATCTTGAACCTGCTTCAAAATGGTCAGTTCTTTCTCTGGACCATCAGCATAACCAGCAGCACTTTCATTGGTGCCTTTACTGAACATGGCCGGCGACCAACATGTAATTTCAGCAAGCAAGCCTCTTAATGCGCCTGCAAAAACAGCGAAATCGGCCCTGCCAGGTCTCCCAGTCATCTACACCATCACTAATCTATCACCTTCCCCTGACTGTCTATTTGGTACGTTGCTCGAGCTGTGATTCGCTACGAACAATCCATTCATTTGGAAAGCACAGTGGCCACTTAATCATCGTGACACACAACACATCCAACAGCCATCAAAACACCTTCTCTGAACATGCTATGCCACACAATGCGACCTTGTTACAAAAAAGTAATCTCAGGGGAGCTGACAGCAAGTATTGAGCTGGCCAACAAGACCAAGAGAGCACACATGCTCGTTACGATCCCATATGCTCAAACCTGTATTAGATCGGTGGTTACCTGGTTTCATATGGAACACATCACCAATGACTGGAACTTTCCTGGTGTCCGAGTAGTGGCGTGGTTTCACCAACAAAATTCTATGCTGGGTATCGTCTTTGATTTGATTTTGGACTGCAATACTTACTTTGCCTGTGATATAGGTTTCTTGGCTCTCATATGCAACTTCCTCTTCGACCTCGGGATGTGTCGTATAAGTATTTAATGGCTATCAATCACAAAACAAGATGTATCTGCCTGTGCAATACATCGCCATCACATAAGTGCACAATGCATTGAATATGGTGCGCTTTGTATTAGATTCGTTCTATGCTCGCCGTCTCTTTGTTCATCGTTTTTGATACAATCATAATAGCCCAATGATCCGAGTGTACGAGGTGCTGTGCCGCAGAATAGTCCTTGTTCCATAAGAGTAATCAGAGGGCTGTTCCGCCTCAGGCTTGCCTAGTGAAGCCGAAGAAAGTGCTCGTACTCGTTTCGATCACATCATGCTTTGACCTGTGTTAGATCGCTCACTACATGATTCATAAGGAACTCCTTCATTTTTTCAAGCTTGCAGCAAAAACACTTCAAAAATCACATCGGAAATAAGTTGTCTTCATCATCGATGACCGGAACTTTCCTGATGAAGTTCAAGTATTCAATGTGCGCAACGCCGGTTCAGAAATCAAAATTTACTTTGATTTGATCAAGGGATTCCACATGCTTTTTGCTTTATTTTGGACTCAAGCTGTTCCACCCAATCAAGGGTCTTGGGGCGCGATCCAATATCCGTCACCGTCATGCTGATTTTGGTGACACAAGGGCTGTATGGTGGTATATCTAGCACGACTGCTGTCGTTATGCATCACTAACCTTCCCCACTCGCTCACAGTGCACATCCATCCTCAAACATGACCTACGTCTCAAATGATCCCAGTGTTACAGGGATCTGTAACACCTACTAGAGCCCCAGTTCTCCCTACGCCTGCCCCCGCTCTGCTAGACTCCCCGCGCGGCGGTGCGCCGCCTGCGCCTAGAAAGACAGTGGTCTGGACCGCTATGACCCCGCCCCCTGGCGCTATGACCCCGCCCCTGGCCTAGACGGCCTTGTACCTGATCCATGGAGGCTGTACGCCTCATGGACACCCTAGATCAGCGCATGTATACCACATGTCGCTTCATGAAGATCCAGAGCGCGCTTGGCGCTTCCTGTACCTATGCGCAGCTGCCCTTGGCGCAGCATGCTTGATCAGAGGTTAAGCCTCATGTATCTTATCTGAACCTCATGTCTTGTTATCATAGATTTACGATATACTATTGATTACAGACTGAGCTAGAATACTTGTAGTACTTCCCTATAAGTAGACACAGATTATTGTACTTAGACTTTACTTTAATCTACTAGGTTCATCCCCAGAACTTGCTCATCTAAGCCTACCAGCTTCCTTGTGTGAGACCGCACTTCTAAGTCGCCCCCATACGACTTAGCACGTATCCGCTAGCCCTGCATCTCGACGAGCGCCATCTTACCGAGATCGCCGGAGGAATCCTTGACGTTCCGTCAAGGCCAGACCACGCTCAGCTTCAGTAGACTCACTCGAGTCGTCGCTGAGAAGACCCATCCTAGTTCGCACACGCCGACCGACGGTCAGCGTAACACCCAGTTACTGGCTGTATATCAGTGAAAATATTTTTGTAAACTATTGGATCGGTTTGTCGCATCAAGATGTCTGGCTCCAACGTTGACTCTCGGTTTTGCAGTTGCTGCTGGCATCGTGGTGGTATATGATTGGGGTTAGCAGGACAGTGTTCGAAAATTGCAGATATTCTCATGATATTTCCAGTCTTAACACTCGGACAAGAGGTACATCGATGTTATCGCCGGAGGAGTTAACTCGCTAATAATGGTGTCATAGATTGAACTCATCTGGGTAAGTAACAAGAGTCCCGTATCGAAAGAAAACAAGAGCATGCACTGAATTCGCGACAGAGACAACACTGGTCTCTCATGACCGTGTTGTATTTGATTGTTCGTACCTCATGTTTTGCTTTAGCATGGTGGACAACTTGTGCTGACTCAAAAATGTTCTAGATATGCTATCTTGCAATACTGTATTTTCTGTATGTGTCGAGATCAACCACTTTGCACTGTGCCAATAGCTCATCTCTGACAACTAGTGCCTATGTTCTACATATGTCTCATATGCACTGTGTTCCATTTTTCTGACCAGCGATACACAGAAACTATGCCATCAGTATCGCTGACAGATGCAGTAAGTATTCTGCAACCATCTCATCCCCATCCAATCAATACGCTCATATGTAGGGGTGAGTGAGATTCCAACCATTGAACTTGGCTCAACATAATGACTTGATAGTTGTAAGTCGGAGTCTTTGATACTAGTGCGAGGGCATTCACTAATTTCGAGTTTTAGCCACCATCATGTACTACGTAGTAAGTTGCACAACTGTGGCCTTGACTGCCATGATGGGCGGTAAGTTACCCAGGTGCAGTACCTCCATGATATTGACCTGACTGACACACGACGCAAGTGATCATGATTGCTCGGTTGCATGCCATGTATCAGGGATCTAGAACGATGCTTATGTTCCTTGTTATTATCTTCCTGGTTGTAAACATTGCCTGCGCAGTAATTGCGGCAATAGGACTCAACAATACTGTACTTGGTAAGCTGTACTTGTCGACTTGAAGAACACGGCTAATTGAACAAACACCAGAGGAGGAGATACTCGATGGCATATATATGTGCGGTGATGTATATGGAGGGGACAACCAGCTTCTTATTTTGATGCCTTGGATGCTCAACACTGTTTGGGAGGTCCTCGTACTGTGTCTTTCAGTCTGGGTTGGCGTGAAACACTTCCGTGAGCTGCGACGACTCGGCCCATCGACAGGATCGACCATTGGGGACTGTTTCAAAGTGCTCCTACAATCTCACATTCTTTATTTTGCAAGGTGAGCTTGTAATGTGGAAGCAGTTATATTTTTCTGCTCAAGTTCGGCACATGTTAGCTTTGTTGGTGTGTCTTGCCTCCAGATTTCTGCTCTCTCTCCAGTAATCTCGGTGCGCCAACCTGTTGCTGATATCTGCACGTAACCACTAGCTCATCTGTTCTATAGAATACAAATTCTATTGGAGCTCAGATACTCAATGGTGCTCTTCAAATTTCATTGGTCGTGCAGATGTTTGTGCTGGGACCTTGTCTCATCCTGAGCGTTCGAGAATACCACACCAAACTCGTGGCATACTCTGATGCAGAAACTAGCATGAATTTGATTGTTTTCCAGGAGCGTGTACATGTATCGACTAGCAGTACTGTGTAGGGAAATGCTTTGCCGAGTGGTCTGCAGGGAGGAGAAATTTGGTGGAGGATCCGTCGTGGTATTTATTTATCATATGATGTTTCGCAGTATATTTGAAAGGTCCAGGCAAACCCTGTTTCTTGTTGTATCACTACTGGAACGAAGTACCCGTGCTTGAACCAAGTGGTAAGGGGAAATTATCCGGAACGACTAGCAACCAAATTGGTCCTTGATGACCGATGTTGAAATACAACGAGAATCAGTAAAAGTGCCTTGACAGCTGATTCTGTGTGTTGGTGTTCCACTGTCTGGACATATACACTGCGAATCGTGAAGCCAGATGACTGATAACTCATTGGTACTCAGATGTGATTTCCTCCATCCAACAGGCAAAGGAGAATGAAAGGAATAAATTGTGTAAACTCATGGTTTTATTGTACCTCTTTCTTGCAAATGAGCGTGACAAGGATATGGGGTCTGCTGAGTGATGGGTGGAGTATAAGAAAATATCAAAAGGCCTCAAGCGTACCTATCAAACTACTGATGAGGGATTGACCACGATATTCTGTTGGAGCCCTGGCTAAGCACGACTATGAGAGTAAAGCACCTGGATGAGATACAGACATGCATACACACATACATATACTTGTTGACATGGACCACAGTCGCTGCCAGTCTGTGCGCCATGGGCTTTAATTAAACAAACTTCAACAAATATTTGCTGCGAATACATGGAGACCCCGCGTGTGCCTCTTTCGTATTATATTGGGTGCACGAATGCAAACTCTTGTTTATTCATTCATTGTGCCCAGTATCGTGTGTATCTTCAGTCTCCTGCCTCAAAACGGTCAGTTCTTCCTCTGGACGATGGTCATAATCAGCAGTGTTTTACTGAGCACAGCCGGTGACCAACGTACTTCAGCAACAAGTCCGCGACCACAGCGAAATTTGGCCCTGCCAGGTCTCACTGTCACCTACCCTATCACTACTCTATCTCCTCGCTCCCAACTGTATATTTGGTGCATCGATCGAGCTGTGATTCGCAATTCGCTGTTACAAACCGTTTGTTTGCAAAGCACCGTGACAATTTTGTACTTATAACAACAACGCATCTACGACCGTCAAAGCTACTCTACGTTTTTGCTAAGTATTGTATAACCCTCCTACTACTCTTTCACTTAGTTTGACAGACTCTTTAATGAAACATTCAATACTCGTTACCTGGACTACTCAGCTTCTTGCACTGAAGGGCGCTGATTTGTGCAGGATGGGCTGCAAGAACGTCGAGACCAACAATGGTGTTAGCGACATTTGAGTTTGTCAGGTTGAAACCCTGAAGATATTAATATTGATGTCAAGCCAAGTTCAGCATGGCTGCCTCACTGTATCTGGACATTCGACTCAAGCGCTCACATGACGATGACGCCCCGTTTAGAACTTCATCAGATGGTGGCGGTCCAGTGCGTGCCACATCGATCAAATTCAGCCTCCAGCTTCTATGCCCATTCCTCAGGCCTCAAGCTCGAGCACTCAAGCTTCAAGCTGAAGCTCACGGACCTCCAACCAGTTCATCCCGCTTGCGACGTGCTTCTCTTCACGAGCCATGCATGACACAACGTGCAGGTAGCATTGATGTGCGTACACTCAGGACGATTGAACACTTGTGGGTCAGCATTCAACTACAGAATCTTGATGTATTCATTGCTGTGGTTGGAACGAATTGCAATTCTACTAGTACCTTCTGTCCTGCGTGGAATATGCCAGGGAAACAGGACCAGCGCTGCTTAATCCGTCACCCGCTATTGGCCTCCAGTAGCAGCCACCTACGCCACCCGTCTTGATCCTTAGACTGAATCGTGACACAATGTGGGGTCTTGCGCGCAGGTTATTTTTTCCGACAACTACCGCATGGAACATTAAGCTGTGTATCAAGTCTTTTTCGTCGTTGCACTGAGCTCGTGTATTCATGATAGCGGAGCCTGTTCTGCAAAACACGATAACACTTTCTATTGTTCAATCGCTCTTTACCAAATGCCGAGTCTACCCAAACACAGCCGATGTCATTTTCGATGGAACTTTGCCGGCAACTGTCAAGTTGCACGTATACAGCACAGGAACTGTGTTAAGCCTTGGATTTCGAAGGAATTCCTCATACGGGTTTGCACCACTGTACACGAGGCGTGTCATCGGTGGCTGTCCCATCATTTCATTTAGGCGCCATCTATCTGGTAGTATATAATATAATCTATCATATCACTAGGAGTCCCTCAGGCTTTCGACGTTCGACGACAAAGGCCGTTCCACTTGCTTTTACGACATTCCTCATCTTCCTGTCCCTATCTCAAGTCAGACTAACGGTCAAACAGAATCCGTTCACGAACCACATCCTTTCCCCACAATCATGAGTACAATTGCCTACCAAGCATGCTTGGCCGCCTGTGTATGTCCCACCATGTACCATGCTTATCGTGTCTTAACGTCTGGTATAGTCTTCAGGGCGTGACACAAGTGCTACTGCCCCCCGCATGCCTGCGGATCCTCCTGCATCTAATCACTTTGCTGGCCAGGGTGCTTACCGGGCCCATATCTTTGAACGAGTGAGTATCATGACTTGATAAAGGAAACATGCCTTATTGAAATGTCACCTCTAGTACGGGTTTTCCTAGGATAAGAGCAGTGCAGAGTTCTCGAATATTGTTCGTGCGCTTTGGCTGTGCCGCTGCGCATGAAGCACGTTTGTCAATGAGGCAGGCCTCCTATTACTAGAAGCTGGTCTTCAATTCTTTGCCATTTGAGCCATGGTGTGCCCATACGGTTTGGTGGATCCAAATTATCCAATGCCCTTGATTTTGTTTTGTTTTGTTTTGTCATGTTTGGAAGCGCATACGTTGATTGCCAAGTCTTTCAATGCTAGGAGCTAGTCTTCACTGTTCACCATTCGAATTATGGTGTCTTGATACTCTTGTGTTGTATCCGGTGCCTTCCACTTTGTCATATTTTTGCATACTGCTTGTGTCTCGAAGCATGCCCTATGTCGACGAGGCAGGTCTCTTAGGAGCTAGTCTTCATCTGTAGGGTATATTGATGCGCTTCCGATGCTTTCCACTTTTGTTTGGTTTCTTCATGACCTGTTATTTAATGCCTGTTTACGAGTTCCTCGACTTTACCGTATAGTTTGATACTATGTATGACCGTTGTCGTGAATGTATGTCTCATCCATTTACAAAATTGTCAATGGTGATTTCAAAATGCCTGTCTGGCGACTTCGCCACTCAATTGAAAAGCCTGAGAGCAAGTAGGCTAGAATTTGGGATAAACACCGGGCGCAGTATATATTCCCCAGTAAGTGAGTCAGAGCCAGATTGCCACAAGCAACCAATTCAATGCACAGCCTATCTAGAATGAATCACCATACCATTCGAGTGTGAGCGCTAGTTAGAAGAGCTGGTTCTAGTGAGAAGGTTGCTGATGCGTGTGATTTATTGAGTAAATGACAATCCCGGAGCCAGCACATACCAATGACCGAAGAGAATGGGTGCAATGGGCTAGCACCTAATGCAAATGACGGGACTCTTCCTAATCCAGGTGTTGCGCTTTAATATAATAGATAAGTAAACAAAAAATAGAAAAGTGCTCGACAGCCGCCCATTTTCCGCGTGTTGTTGCGCTCTATAGCAGATACATAGGGGGCAATAGAAAAGGGCCCGGTGGCTATCCTGAGTCTGGGAAGACCGGGAACGGTATGGCCTGAGCGTCTTAACCAAGAATGTCGCCTTTAGAAGCCAAGCTTGTGCACAGGTACAAGCGCCTGCAGCAACACATGGCGAACTTATCTGATTGATTTGGGATAATTAATATGTTGCTTCTGCTTCTTAGTGCTGCCATGGTCCGGTTCGGTCCGGTTCACAGAGGGTCGAGCGAGAACCAAGAACTGGACCTAGGTCCGGTTCTACCAGACTCAACAAACCTCGAACTGGACCTTGGCAAACAGTTCAGAATGGTCAGGTCCGGTTAATTTCAGGTTCGAACATGAACCGAACCAAATTTATTTACAATGAGCAAAAAAAAACATAGGTAGGTACTCATAGCTACACATCCAACTACACAGCTTCTGCCTCGACTGTCGCAGAAACATGGCCATTCCTATACACCGCCTTTAACAACTGTAACGAGCCAAACATGGATGATGCGAGTGCATTGCGTCGCACGGTGGAGGTGATCCCTCTGCTTGAGAAA
Organism: Suillus discolor; assembly: GCF_016758755.1. Taxonomy (NCBI): domain Eukaryota; kingdom Fungi; phylum Basidiomycota; class Agaricomycetes; order Boletales; family Suillaceae; genus Suillus; species Suillus discolor. The sequence goes on from NW_024541290.1 coordinate 103,860, forward strand.
GCCTGTTTGGAGGGGACAGAGCTGCCCTGGATGGGCAAATAATTGCGCGCAATATGTGCAAGCGTAGGGAATTGTAAAGAATGAAGCCCCCACCAGGCAACAACATCATTGGCCTCCTCTAGTGGTGAAGACAGATACGCCATGAGTTCTTGATGAGGATTGCGAGCAGGTTGGTCTGCAGCTTGACGCACCTTAATGGCCTTGCGCATCCATGCATCACCATACCGGTTTTCCAGCAAGGGTCTTGTTGGCGGAGCAGGTTCATCGACAGGTGTCCGAGTTGGTGGTTTATAGTACTCGTCAAACTGTAGAAGACAGGCCCCAGTGTCATATTGATGCAACATTTTGCTGCAGTTGCAAGGGATCCAGTGATGCAACAGCGCAGCGTGGATCCTCGGATAGCACTGATGCATTGCAGGTCGGCTCATTGCTTTCCCAGCCCATCACCCAACTACTTATAGTGTGCGCATATATTCATTTTCCTTTCTCCCTTTCTCCCTTACTTATCACTGCTTGTATTCTGTCAGTCCGAGTCACGATGTTCTGTTCCGTCTCGAGTCCAATTTTTCATGCGATGCAGGCTGATACTTATAACGTGCACATAGCCTATATTCATTCTTCCTTTCTCCCTTTCTCCCTTACTTATCACTGCTTGTATTCTGTCAGTCCAAGTCACGATGTTCTGTTCCGTCTCGAGTCCAATTTTTCACGTGATGCAGGCTGATACTTGTAGCATGCGCATATATTCATTCTTTTCAAGTTTTCCCTTACTCGTATTCTTTCAATTCCTGCAAGTCTGAGTCACGCTGTTCTGTTCTGTCTCGCGTCCGATCTTAGCTTTTCCTTCGCGACAAGCTTTCACAATGCAAGAATAACTTCATTCACTAATCATAGACAGGATAAAGGTCTAGGGACCACATCTATTACATCTGTATAGCATGAAAATTTATGATCAGAGCATGGATCAAACAGAGAACTTCATGGAGCCAACATAAAGCCAGTCTGCTCACGCCTTCGTTCGTCTTTTCCTGTTTCTGTTAGCGAGTGAGAATAGAGCAGGATTTTTCAGACATACTTTGTTGGAATCACGCCTTCTGCAGTCGAGTCAGCAGTACGCTTCAATGATGTTCCCCCAACCTCCTCCAAAACACTTGGATTTTCCTTGCTACCAATACCAACAAATGTCATGCCATCTGACCTGATTGCATCAGCAATATCATTCCGCCTGGATTTGATTGGAATGCGCTTCAATACACGTGCCGCTCCAATCTGACTCGCAGTAGCTTTTTGCACGATATTATTGATAGTAATCAAATCACCCAACGCGTTACCTTCATTTGCAGCGACATGTGTTGTCTCCGTTACTGCACTGGACTTGGTACTAACAGGATTTGCCTTGGGTTTGGGTTTGGGTTTGGCCTTGGGTTTGGCAGTGTTTGCAAGCGTGATCACAGGGATAGGCTCAGTAGAATTGACCAGGGAAGTGAGTTTTGCTGTAGTGGGTGCGGCCATAACAGTGGGAGTGTCTGTGATAAATTTGGCGGCAGAGCAAGGCTTGTCGAGCCCATTCAGTGACATGCCTCCTTAGTTACTGGCCAGCCCACCTTGACATTTCTTCCAAGTGATATGGGCCAGCCCACCATGGGCCCACATTATAGGTGTATGTCTATGCCTCTGTGTGTGCCCCACTGGTATTGTGTACCCGGCGAATATGGGTAGGCCCACAGATTACATTCTTCGAAACATTGGAGTGGGCCCACAGGGATTTGGATTGAAGTACAATGTATTTACAGGTGGGCCCATACTATAGCAGAAAAGATATTCCTACTGTCGCCGATGATTTGCAAGCGGCGAAAACAAATAGATATCCCACTAAATGACAGCCGGCAAATGCAACTTGAAACCTCAGCCGGCAGCGATATTATGATTTAATCCAGGCAATGCAGATAACATTCGGCCCATGGCTTTCGGGGTGTTGTGTACATCATTGTCAGCGGTGTAAATCAATGCGGCGGACTCAAAGAGGTATATCGGCAGAATCAATCAGATATATCAGCGGGATAAATAAGAAAAGATATTCCTACTGTCGCCAATGATTTGCAAGTGGCGAATACAAATAGATATCCCACTAAATGACGGCCGGCAAATGCCAATTGAAACCTCAGCCAGCGGCGAGATTATGATTTAATCCGGGCAATGCAGATAACATTCGGCCCATAATTTTCTGGTTTAGGGTACATCATTGTCGGCGGTGTAATTCAATGCAGAAAACTCAAAGAGGTATATCGGCAGAATAAATCAGATACATCGGCGGGATAACTAATATTGTCGGCGGGGTGATATTGGGTAGACCGGTAATGCACCTCTGGCGATTTTATGAGGTTGGCAATGCCATCGGTGCATCCATATAGCTGTAACCGAGTACTGGCGAATAAACGGCCATTTTGTCCATTGGTGAGCCCACATTGGTTTCACGGATGGGCTTGACTCTGGTATCCGAGTGGATGGGCGGGCCCATGCTCCTCTACATTCAGTGTGGGTGGGCCCAGGTGATGTATGTCTGGATGCAGTCGGCCCTCACGACAGCCTATGGCTTGGATGGGCCCGTCCTTCTGAGGTATGTGGGCGGGTGGGCCTACTACAGTAACATGGGTGATACGGTTCGGCCATGGAAATGCATCTCGGTGACTACGGACGGGCCCACCAACCATGTAACACATGTGGTAGGCCTCGCCCCGGTTGGCGCATGGTACGGGCAGGCCACAGCAAATGTCAACACTACCACGAGTGGGCCCAGACAGTGCCTTCCTCCTTCCGCATGGGCCCATGTAATGTACGCTGAATAGCATGGGCCCATCCATGAATTCCAAATACAGCGGTGGGCCTTGGAGATGCTGCAATGGCCATGGGTGGGCCTGGGCAGTGATGTCACCCTTTGAGATGGGCCCATCTGATGTCCAATGCCAAGCATGGGCCCTTCCCTGGATTCTTAATACACTGGCGGGCCCAGGGCCTGCTGCCATGCACACCATGGGCCTAGGGCGTGTAACCAGGCAATGTGTGTGGGCCCAAATAGGATCAGGCAAGCGGGATGGGCCCATTTTTGGTAAGCACCATAAAGCAGCAGGCCAAGGTAGCTGCCGCAGACACCATACCTGTGATTCACCGGCGACATAAAGCTGAAGCAATGGAAATCTGGATGACAAACCCGGCGAGATACACGGCGACCTTCCATCATGGAGCCGGCAGAACTGGTGAAAACAATTCTTGTATTCTTGCAGTAGCTCTCCGGTGGGCAGGACCAGGGTACCTGGACCATATTGGCGATGTTGCATGGACACATTGCATGTACGCGGTGAGCACGGAGAATGACATTGATGTGACGAATGTGTGGGAAAGCCAAGTTCTCCGGGAAAACAATGTTATGCTGTGGACTCCAGGTCCATCGAGATGTATATATATATTCAGTATATTGAGACAAAGAACTAAGTGATAGGAAGACGAAGTTCAGTAATACTGTAGCAGGCAGCTCATGATCTTGAATCGCATCGGCGATGATTTTGGATGCTCCCGGTGGGTTCGCACTGAAAGGCCGAGCTAGATCACGATGACACCCATGTAGCATTGTAGGGATGCTTGCATCGTGCAGGTCTCCACACCATCTGCATGATGAGGAGATAAGAGCTAGAACGATTCAGATTCCACCCAACAACATTATATTTTACAACACATACTAAATATCTATGTGTGCCATACTACAATGCAGACAGAAACATACATGTATGGACAAGTACAACAAAATTATACCGGCAGCTGACCCGCATGCACATGAGCTCCCTCAGCTGCAGAATCCTTCATCACAACTGGCAAACACGCCGATTCATCTGGGGGACTTGCTCCGGCGACCGGTTCACCAGAGGCCTCATTGGAGGTAGGTGTAGGTTGGGCAACTACCGGAGGTGAGCTGTCTCGATGGGAGTGTTCCAAGGCCGCTGGATAAAGCTGTCGGTGGAGTGACTCAATTTGCTCGGTGAGCCGATGGGAGAGTTGCTCCTGTGCCACTAAGCGTGTTGCTGCGTCCTGAAGCTTGCCGTCAGTGGCCACCACTTGTGTCTGCAGGGCCAGCACTAGCGCGCGAAGGCTGTCCACTTCCACATTGAGGTTTTGCATCTCCTGCTGATGGGACACAGAGGACGGCATAGGGATGGCGGCCGGTGAAATAGCTGGCGCTGGCATGTTTTCAATGCTGTTCTGAACATTCTCTTCTGCAATGGACATGAGATCATCTTCATGAATCCAAAGACAAACTTACCGGCTGGCGGCGAAGCACAGCACCAGGACTGTGAACGGTTCCGGCATGTAGCAAAGGTCTTTGCCTTCACTTTGGGGGCCTCCGACCCTTTTCCACTGCACTTGATCTTCAGCTGGTTACAGAGGCCACATACCCTCAACTTTCGGTGGTTACCCTTATTGAATCCCTGGCGACATATAAGGTCCCAGGCCACACATTGGCCACAATGTGGTGTCCATACTGGCGCGGATGTGTCGGCGAAGTCGTCCTCCGTGAGGTCAGGCCCGGAGGTGATTGGGATATTCTGCATTCCCATAAGTAAGTGGCAAGGAAGAACAGTAACAACTTACCGGCAAGACAATGGACGCGGCATGTGCAATTTGTGGCCCAGCCACATCCGCGATACTCTCATTGGTATCGCTCTCCTCTTTGCTGGTGACCTCAACATACTTTTGACCAGGACGAGCCTTTGGCTCCGTAACTGGAAGCTGCAGGATGGATAAGATTAGCTGATCGATTTGTACGGATATTGAACTTACTTTTTTGAGGGCTGTCTTTGGCCCAACCTCTTCTTCCTCAAGCTCATCCTCGCTGCTGAGGATGGCCTTTGATTTCTCAAGGCGTCGTTTTGTGAGCGCCGGCCGGCTCCGACTCCTGGTACTTGGCGCCTGGGAACGCTTGCGTCGCTCAGTGCCCCGCCCATGCTGTTCGACGCTGCCGGCAGGAATGTTTTCCTTTGCCCGAGAAGGGCCAGGTGTTGGGGGAGACTGTGGCCGAGTGACCGGCCGGTAATTGAGGGTAGAGGGAAAGAGCGGGTGGCCCTTGATCCTTAAATCATCCACACGGATTTTCATCCACACAGGCGGACTTTTCATGCCAGTGTTGTTGGCGTTGACATGCTCCTGCAATTCAGCAGCAGCAGAGAGGATTAATGGCAACAGGACGGTCACCTGGTTGCCATGTAACATTAAGACTTGAGTCTAACACGACATCAGACGCGCCTGAAAAACAAGTGCAAACTTACCAGTGCCTGACCCATCTCCATTGCAATAGAGATATGCTTTTGATCCGCCGGCTGCAACTGCCAGGCTTGCCCCAGGAGATGTTCCACCTTGTCAGCGAGGTCGCTGAAAGACTTGTTAGCAGCAGAGATGATTTCAGTTTGAGACATTGTAGTAGTTCAAGATGAGAGACGGCGACAAATCAAAACCAACTCTAAATACACCAATTTCGGCCACAGTGGGTGCCGATTATGTCATATCCCCATTGTGGATCACAGCCACCGAACGCTCATGAAACATGATCCACAGAGTACCACAGTCAAAACTTCAAAGTGCAGTGACTCTTGTTAACAATTTCCCATCGCCTCCACAACCACTGATCTCCACTAATGCGGATGTCGGACAATGTCGATCAAGCGAAGTACTATTGTGCCGATCAACATCACAATTATAAATTCTACGAATTCAACTCCCGACCTAATTATCTATTTAAAGCCCTCTTGCAATGACATTAAACTTCAAATTCACAATGTCAACATATCCAAAAATGTCTCAGACCACCGAGTCAAACGAGGTTGAGTTTGGTTTATTGGACTTTTCAAAGATTGTTGATTATGCCAGATCACGCCTACTAGCCATTCGCACCGAGCTGGAGAAGACACAGGACACACTCTCGCCGGTAACTGCTCGGCTTGTTGGCGAGTATCTGAACTGGGAGGCAGAGGTGCGTTCACATGATACAGTTTCCTAAGCTACCGTTTACCTAAACTTCTTTCCATTTGAAGGCCTTCACCATGCCATGGATGGCTTATTGCGCAGGCTTGTCGATCAACCCGCCGTTATCGCGAAACCTCCGCCATCTCATCGGCGTGCTTGCAATGAAACAGCTCGCCATGCTGACTGATTATCTTCATGTCTATGAATCTTTCATGACCTTGAGTGTTCAACCTTCTGGACCCTGGACCAAAGGCCGCCCAGTCAATACCTATCACCATGCATGGTGGACACGCCTGGTGAATCTCAAGCGTGATGACAAGTTCTTTGGCACGTACCCCAACCACCAGCAAGTTCAGGCATGGGTGACCAAGCATTTCGAGCAATTGGTAAGGCATATATATTATCAAGATGACGTTGACACTAACTGTTCACAGCCGGAGGGGATGACGTTGGTCACGCCGGCTACAGTTGTTGAACCAATGTCAACACTGCTAGCCCAGCAACTGTCCACAATCTACGCCGAAGCTCAGGAAGAAGGTCGATGCATTTTGAAGATGATGGAGGACAAGGTCCTAGAGGCAAAGATGGTGGCTGCCACAATGGTGCAGATGGACACGGCATTGGGAGACAATGTGATTACGGCAATCGCCACCACAGAAAAACTGATGAGGTATTTGAAAAGAGAGGACATGGACTGAATGCCAGACTGAGTTGCCGGACCCTGTGTTGGGCACTATGTAGAACATATTTACAAAGTAGGAGACAGCACGGTATACTGTATGTTAGTGCTATCTATATCAAAATGAAACATTTGATCACCAGAATGACTTGAGAGATTATTGAGCGCACAGCGCTTGACCGATGTGAAGCTCGGCGCAGCTCAGACATGAGCTAAGCTCGCCAGATATGTATCTGCAATAGTTCATCATATCCGGAATAATCACTCCGATATCGCCGACATTGTGGACTTCAAACACAGCGGTGGCTTTCAGCGCATGGATATTCGCCTGTGCATGGAAATGTGCAATCCTTCCGGCGGGTGACAGGGATGATATTCTTGTACAGGAGGCCAACATGTCCAAATACGTTCATGATATCGCCGGAACAAAAAACTATGCGTCTTAATGTAAATGTAATGCAGTCATTCTACGAGTCCACATTGATATAGGTATCTGCCAAGTCCTGCACTAGTGAGACACATTCGCTTTTATCCGGTCGAAAGCATGTCTTGCCTCTGTAAAGAGACATTCATAGATTTTGCACTGCCTCGCCGCGTATGCCAAGTGTCCCTTCTCACACTGCTTGCACGTGGCGCCGAGATAGATCCATTCTTGACCCTTCTGATGGAAGAAGTTACAGGTCCACTCCATTTCATGCTCCACAAGCAAAATCGCCTCCGCCCAACGATCTCTGAGAGCTTTGGCACGAAGCCAATGAACATGGTAAACTGATGCATCGGTGTGATAAACACCGGTGGTATGCCAGAGACGTGAACAACTCACACTCATTTAACCACTCACTGCTGTCAGAGTCACGCTGCACATCCAATGACCAAAACCAAGGCAATACATCGTTCCTCTGTCCCCTTGTGTTCGGATCTGCCACCGCTGTACTAACCTTGAGATGCTCTTTTGCCAATATTTGGTATCTCTTTAGCAGGGCATCGTCGGCGTCCAGTTTGTGCAGTTGCATTCAGCATTTCGCATACATGCTTGCATTAATACTGACCGCCCTGTCCACCGAATGAACTTGAGCCCAAGCTCTGGTGGCCATTGCTTGTGACTTTGCAACTCTGACTGTCTTCCGGAATATCACCGCCTTGTCCGCCAAATGCACCCTAATGTTGTGCAGGGCATCGTTGGCTTGACCCTGTCGGAGGGTGAGTTCGTGACGAACCAAATTGGCGATGCCGAGAGCTGAACATTTTTCTAGCCCCAAATTGGAAGGCAAGGGGATGAGCACCTTCTCTGGCTCAAAAAATCTGCCTTCATCCTTCATTTCATCTTCTACTTCTCCTAGGATTAAAAGATCTTGCTCCATGATTTGTGTGTTGTCGTCACCCAATTCATCGCCGATGAATGTTGCTCCAGCCTCCACCCACCGATCAATATCCCGTTGAAGTGTGTCACGTCGGCGACTGATTTGCAATCGCTGACTGTCGGTCGGTTGGCGTCCAAGCTGTTTAACTTCCATCTGCAAGGTGACCTGAGCTTCCTCAATAGTAAGGCCCTCAGCTATCCATGTCACCACACCCCTCCAGCGAACAGGCCCCGGATGCTGGCCTTGAGCTGCCAACAACTGTAGCTCTTGCTGTTTTCTTGTTGGTGCTAGGCCAGCATTAACACTAACCAGCTATGCAAGAAGTCCACACACCTTTCTGCAGTTGAACTTCATATATGTCCATCACTGATGAATCTTGGCTGCGCCATTCCTGCACCGACCTGTCTTGGGCCTCCCAATCTCGGACTTTATCGGCGTCGGCACTCTCATCAAGTCTCTCAAATGCCAATTTGCTTTCGGCGACTCCTTTAACAGCTTCCTTGTATTTCTGGCAAAGGGATTTGCCTTCATGGTGTTGTATGAGATTTAAATAGACATTAACATAGGATCACCTACTCATTCTAATCATCTTCATGAAATTGCAATCGTTCATTTGATAGTCGAGGCATTCTTTCCGGTGTGGAGTCCCCATGCCACGAGCTGCCGGCGATATGATGTTTAGTGGCACCCACAGGGTCTCCATGATCTCGCCGTCAATCCGAGCTGCTCCCTTGATGAAATTGGAAGCATATCTGACGTAGCAGTTGTCTTGATGGCCATAAACATGCCATAGTCCGATGCCGGGGACAATATCTAGCTCCATAGGAATCTCCAGGAAAGGACTATTGGTGATGCACTCCTTGAGATTCTTGTGATACTGACAGTTCACATCATAGAAAGTTAATACTCGGCGAATCCCTTCGGCATTCACTTTCAATGCCTCGCACAGAGCATAATCCATGTTTATTTGTCTGGCGGGTGTCGGCGATGGAGGGCATATCATGAAGTGTTGTACTTACCTTTCTCCTTTCTGAAAGTCTACCATTGCATGGGGCACAAAGCAACCATGCCTTGCACAGGCGCAACCGCTGATTCCGGTGGCTTCCAGTTTGTGACAGGATGTGTTCGCCTGATTAACTGCGCGGTGATTGTTGCACTCTGACTGTTGAATAGCATCCTTGGCAACAGCCAAGTGTTTCTTGTAAATGTGATTGCCGACCATGAAGCCACGGCCATCCATTAGCGATACTTCATTGGCAGGATTTTTTGCATAGAGATGCTCAGCTTTGAAGTTTCCATCCATAACTAGTGATCTTGTGTACAGCCAACTTGGCGTTTCAAGATCATATGCATCTTTAGCATCTCTGGCCTGTTTGACATCGCCAGTTGGCACAGTGAGGTTGATTCCTGGCTGTGGACATGCCGGACAAAAGAGGGCTAGATCGCCGGGTCTGACTTCCTTTTCCTTATGGCCGAAGCCATTCCATTTCAATAGCTTGAGTTTCCGCCATTGTCTGGCGACCCTCATTAACTCTCGATATCGGTCCTTCATCACAATCAATCACACGGCCGGTGAATCAAGAAATAACTCACTGGCACTGTGTGAGGAAAGACACTGGTTGTCATCCTCCGCAATTTGCTATAGTAATTCATCGCCGAGGTCCCGCACTCCAGATTGTCCAGCAAGAAGTCATCCAATACACCGATGGTAAACGCGGTCTTTGGTTCTACGAAAGACGCTGCAAACAATCCCATTTCAAACAGCTGTATGTTGGCGGTGGTGGCGTCTGGGCATGTGCAATACTTGATAATGTGAGTATGTACTCCGGACTTGTCAACTATTGTCGTCATCGCCTTTGAATTCTTGATAAATGGCACGCCAGTCGGGAGGTCATGGGCATCCTTTGAGGATGGCGCTCCCGTTTCTTCATCGGCGGTACCCTCAGCATCTGTGCTGTCGGTACTACCTTCCCCTGTGGCAAAAAAATCTAACTCCCCTGGATCATCCTCCCATGGGCAGGCATTTCCTCCATGTCCAAGCCATATCACCATCCCAAGCAACTCTCCTCAAAGAAGGAGCCTGTCCATTGGCTGACCCTATGGAAGGGATGCCTCTGGTGCTGGGTTCTGCAACAATGTGTGCAATAGAGGGGCTTGCCGAAGCACCCATGACATTTATACACACCATCTGTCCCACAGATTATACATGTCCTATCTGATGGGACCTCCCTTCTAAGGAGTATGTTCAGATATGTTTCAGTCTTTGGCACCCATTGACATATATAGTCATTTTGACTCTGAACAAAGATCAACAAAGAACTAAATATAAGGGTGTGGAAGGCTCACCAGGGACTTTGGCAGGTGCAGTGGAATCACCTCATGATTGTCAAGGTCCCTACAAACGTCATCTCCACCTTGGTGAAGCATACCATAAGATGCCTGCCTTGCGAGACACTTTGTAGGGGTGGCTGGAACAGATTTACTGATCTTGGGTCTCTCCACCCATTTCCCCACTACCTTCCTAGTCCTATATGATTTCTGCCAATCCACCACTGCATACCTATGTTTTGGTGTCCACTCTTGGATCCTAGAGCCTCCCATTTGTCTTCTTTGATGCTGTATCAGAATCTGCAAGAAGGGCAAGGAGTTTCAATTGAGTCTTGACCGATACAGTATCTTGCTTATGCTACTAGTCTATCATTATGACATTGTCTGATCATATCGGCAATAAGTACATAATATGGGACAGCAATGTAAGCTGAGCTGAGTAGAACATGGCAACCATATAGGCCACAGGTACATCATATGAGTAGTAATATAAGCCGGACCAACCAGAACAGAACAGAACAGAACTAAAGAACACTGCATGACAACTAAGGAACCGAGGAATACCATTGAATGTCAACCGATTGTTTTTAAGTCTCAAACCACAACTTTACCATCTCCGATCACACAACATGCCCAGAAGTGAATCTCCCATTGTCGTCCCACAGCAGAGGAAGGTTCGGTTGGACAAGTCGGAAGTCATGGTGCTCAGGGCTCATATAGAGGACTGGAAGTCTGTCAAAGGGAAGGAAAGATCTAGGGTGCTACTTGCCATCCACAAGGAAGCCTCCCTCCAAGCTCCAACCAAGGAAAAAGCCATACTGAAAGCTCGGAAAAAGGTATGGAACAGCTTATAGATATTGGAGAAATGATAACATGTCCATGAAAGATTTACAAGCAGTGGCTGCAGAATCAGTCTCGCCGAAAACAAGCTCCAAAGGCTCTCATAAAGTATGGCCGGCGTTGGATGGCGAGGCAAGTCTTGATTCACACCCACAAAGCCCTTATCAGAGAGGAGACAGGAGAAATGGCGGGAAGTGAGGCAATGATCAGCAAGTGGCCAGTGGCGGCTAAAACAGTAATTAATCGTTTATTGGCAGAGGAGAGGGAAGAAGCAGAAGCAATGGCAGAGAGATGGAACAATGAAGCGGCGCCACCAGACATTCAGGCCGAGGTAGCCAAGACCAAGGGAGCCGACATGATTGAGCATTTCACCACAGAAATGTTCAAGATGGCCGGAATGAGGGTGTGTGTCTTGTCTGCTTGGAAGGATGGAAACGGGAAGCTCATGTTGGGAGGGTGAGTTTCAATTCCGATCAGTCGGCGATTCAGTCAACTTTGCTTTTGCTGCAGCCATGACTTCAATGAGCAGTTTGGGAACGGCAAGAGTTTTATCAAGACAAGGGATTGGGACGGCATTATCATGCCTGAATGGGTGGAATATGCAGGGGAGCAATTCAGTGAGACCTTGGTGATGTCCTAGCGCCTGAGCATGGCTAATCAAAGCATCCAGACTGCGATGACGCCGAAGAACCTCAGATGGTCAGATCAAAGAAGCGAGTGCAAAGGATGCTCATCCAACTAGAGGAAGACGCCAATGGGTGGCCGATCCTACCGGACGCAAAGGAATGGAAACATGCCGAACAACAGCACTTGATTTGATCATTCCTGACAAAGCTCTATAGTACTTATTGTCTGTCCTCTTTGAATCATGATTGATTTCTAACTATAATCAGGAATCTGCATTGGGGAAGACAGCGTCAAGGCAGCGGTGCCATGGGGAGATGTAATACATAACCAATCGGCGTTTTTTGACAACACCCAATGGCCCACTAGCATCCAGTTTAAGGAGCTGTCCAAGATGGATAAGGCTGATGCTACCACCATATTGGGTTTCTGGTTCACCTGGCAGGAGAATAACTTTCAACCGGCCTTTTCATTCAAGGCCTGGAAAGATTCAGATGGGGAGATGGAAGAGGCAGTGTTGTGTCCACCTACTACCCGTCATGGCAAGGCCTCAAAGCAGGCCAAAGGGAAGGGCAAGGGCAAAGCAAATCGCAAACACAACCACTGTGCGGCCATGGACAGTGATGCCGAGGGAGAGTCAGATAGTGATGTTGCGTCATCCAGTGATGATGAGGAAGCATCCTCTGCCGACAAAGGGCAAGAGGCCTTGCTGCCTCGACAAGTGGCAATGCCGCCGACGAAAAGTGGCAAGGTCAAGTCACAGCCTACCAGATCACGGCGTGATGCCAAACAGGTTATGGGCAAGATCGTTGAGGAAGTGAATGCTCCTACGACTTCTGGACACCCTGGTGGGGGCACCTGAAGCAAGCGGGTAACACATGCTTCAAATGATGCTCCGAAAAGCTTGAAACACCACGCCGCTGACCCAGTGAGTGACACTCCTGCCAAACGTACCAGGAGTAAAGCGGCCGCGCCGGAAGGTTCAAAGGCTAAGCGCAGCAGGAAGTAGTCCTTTAGTCACGTTTACAATATGCCGGAGGAACTTGGCTGCCAAAATCATGATCAAATTCACTTCTGACAGCATATCTTTCGCGGTGGCTATTAGACGTTGGTCAGTTCAAAGGCCCACTGCCCTTAGAGCAATCCACTGCATCAACATGCCGACACAACTGTGCTACTACATGATCTGTGAACGGCGCTCATTCACATTTTATAGGCTATCACCAGGTAAATATACAGATTGGGTAACTAAACAACATATTCTGCAAACTAGGAACCACCGGTGGTGCTCCCCTCTGCATTCTCAACTTGTCTTGAAAGTGACTCCAGATATGTGAGTTGGCGGGTGTGGTGCTCAGCAGTGTGATGGAGCGTGATGAGGTCCTTGAATGTTCGAACCAACCGGTCTCTGCATTCACTGAACACCGCCAAAATGGCTCGGTTACTGTCAAGCAAGTCAGCTTCATTGGGATCACGAACATCATCGCCGTGGCTGACAAGACTGCCAAGCATGGTCTCCACTAGTTTATTAACTGCCTTAAATCAGCTAGGTTACAGTGAATAAATGTGAAGGGTAACATACATTCATCTCCTCGGAGTCGTTCCACAATGTTTATCGCAGCCGTGTTGGCATCTGCGACTAAAAATCCAATCATCTCACGCCGCCGTCCTTGACCGGCGGAATCTTGAACTGGTTTGTGAGGGATCAGGAATTGCCCATCGGTGTAGGGCAACTGGCTTGGGATGTATCCCACAGGAACTACAGTAGGAGTTGTTGTTGTTGATGTCGCTGGGCTGGCAACCGTGATCGGGATTGGAGTCCATTCTCCCACTTTCGCCACAGGGCCTTGAGTAACAAACTTGAAAGCTGGCGAGGCTTGTCAGCCAGTTCACTTGTTAGATATATCAAAAACTTACGTTGATTGGAGATGTCATATCCAACATGTGGAGCAGGAGCCGGCATGGATGAGGCTTTCTTTTCCCACCCAAAGTTCAATGGTGCAGCTTTCAGAGGGGGTGGTGGAGATGTGCTGACATTGGGTGGTGTTGGGGCACCCTCATGAATATGTGCTGTGGCATTAATGGTGGGCTCGCAACCAAAGTTTATAGGTGTTGTTGATATAGCCAAGGGAGCTGTGTCATGGACAGCGGGCTCCCAACCAAAGTTCATCGGGTTTGTGGATATAGCCGGGGGAGTTGTAACATGGACAGCGGGCTCCCAGCCAAAGTTCATGGGCATTCTGGATATGGCCAGAGGTGAATTAGTGGCATGAGTATCCATGCCGAAGTTGAATGATTTTGCCACAGGTTTTACAGGATCCTTCTTTGGCATTCCTGGTGTCCATCCAAAGTTAAGTACGATCGGCGTTGGCGGGGGCAGCGTGGGTGCAAATCGAAAGTTAAATGGCTGGATCGCCGCCGGCATATATGCCTTCACAAGCGCAGGTGGCTTGCCAAATCCAAAATCCAACCCTATAACTGGAGTTAATTCACTATTCTTTCTGGCACAACACAAAACACTTACTTTGTGGTTTGTCACTAGCATAAGATGATGGTGGGTTAGATACTTCATCACCCTCCATTGGTACATCGAAATGTACGTGACAGTCTGTTGGCTGAGTCATGCTGTAAGAGTTCGGACTGGTAATAGGAGTATGAGATCAAGCTGAAGGTGTCAACATTAAATATGTAATTAATGTTGTGGCCGTCCGCGGGGTTTAAAGTATTATGGATATTCCGCGTGGAAAGATGGGCACGTGCTGAATATTCTAAGCCTCATGGCACCTCATGGCACCGGTGCCTGAGCCGAACAGGTATGTTGACATGTAATTTACATTATGCTTATATTGCTGACCATGATTGTCCACATCTTGGGCCTTTCTTTTTCACCCACATTTCCTGCTCCATCATGCCATCTGCAGAAGACTCCAATAAGGCTCTGAACGACGCCACCACCGGCATCCTGCAAATTCTCGCCAAAGCTGTGGAATGGAAAGGCCCTGCCAACGGCCATTTGAGTATGGCCATGGAGATGGGACACATTACAGTGAGCATTGCTTAATTTGTCAGGCATCCTACCTCAATGCGTAGCAGTCGGAAGCATTTGAAAAACATGGATGGTTGGCGTCCGTAATATCGCCGGTGTTTCTTTTGGCGGTGATGGAGTTGATGGAGCATTGGGACCTGGTGGGCTGACAATCATTCATCAGTCCGCTGGTATGGGGAAATATCATAATGACTGACCCTCGTATCCAATGACATCCATTATATGTTAAGGCTACGAAGTACATTACAGGATCGCTCTCCTCGCCAGCCACACAGTCTCCGGACCAACTCACCACATCAATCCCGGCACATGTGCCGGCGTGTCCTACATCCGGATTGAAGTCAAAGCCGCGGCCAAAGCCTGTCCCAAAGCAAAAGCAGGTCATAGACCATAGTGTTGACAGCAATGAAGTCGAAATTATTGAGGTTGTAACCCCCACTAATACAACCAGAAAGAGCAAGCAGACGTCTGGAGGTCCTGAGGTTGTTAAGAAAGGTGTGGTCACAGTGCCAGTATTGGCCGAAACAAATATGGCAGAGACTCTAATGCCGGGTTATACCGCACCTACCCACAAGCAGCTGGAGATCGTCACAGAGTCTGAATCCAAGGTAACAGCGGATCGCAAAGGGAAGGGAAAGGAGGTGGTGCCACCGATGGATACAAGTCGCCATGGCCATGGGCGCGCCCTTCAGACCCACTCAAGTTCCACCAAGATGCTGGTCAAACGGCCTGCTAGTAGGCAGCCAGCACAGGACGCCGGTGGTGAATGGTTTGAACAGTCGGTAAGATCAATGTCCTTCCAGGACTACCCTAAGTTTGCCTCATAACTCAAATGTACAGCTAAAGGTCATCACGGGACATAAGGCAAGAAAAAGGTACAAGGTTGGCAATGATCAAGATGAGATACCGCCGGATATCGGGGGCGACATCTGCATGGGGCTGCAGGATATTAGCACTGTAAGATTGCAAGCATTCTATTTTTAATATTCTGACTTGGTGTAGCAAGCTGCAGGACCGGTGTTGGACCTACAGTGTATCGCCTGTCAGGAAAGGTGTGTTAAATCATCACAATTGATCGGTGATGATGCATTATCTAAGGTCAATTAGATGTCGGCAAGGATATGACACGAGTACTATAGTCAAAGCTTGCGCCAGATGCTCCAGGAAGACAATGAGGTGTTCACATTCAGAGCCCTCAGTGAACGTCAGACTTCCGTCAGAACCAGCTCCCACTCTCTGTCAGGATGAAGGTAATTGTGTCGACCCATGGCTGTCCATTTTCTAAGAATTCCCCATAGTTCGCCATGATATTGCCAGACATGCCTCACCGACAAGGAACAGGTCAATTGCTGAAGAGATGGAGATTGATGCATCAGGTGATGTGGTGTTAAAGGATTTGCAGGCCATGTCACTGGAGGTCAAGAAAGACTCGGTGTCCCTCCCCAAGGCCAAAGATGTGCACGACGC
This sequence comes from Suillus discolor, assembly GCF_016758755.1. Taxonomy (NCBI): domain Eukaryota; kingdom Fungi; phylum Basidiomycota; class Agaricomycetes; order Boletales; family Suillaceae; genus Suillus; species Suillus discolor. The sequence continues at coordinate 120,214 of NW_024541290.1, forward strand.
TATTAAGAACCTGTGTACCGAAGTGGCCGAACTCTGCACTCACAACGCTGCCTCGGTTGAAATGGTCAAAGCCATGCAAGTCCACCTTGCTGCCCAAGATGCTGAAATCCGAACTATGGAGACCCTGCACGCCAAAATCGCCATATTACAGGAGGAGGTAAAGACATTACAAGCAGAATCCCAAAGTCGCGACGCGCAGCTTAGGAGTGCTGAAGCACGGGTGACTTCACAGGGAACTAGTATGACTGTATTGATGGATGCCTATGAGTCCCTTCGCAAACGTATCATTCCCGATTTGTCCGGACCTCCCCATTTGAATCATGGCATGTTCTTTCCTCCTGCCGGCAATGTTCCTTCTGCCGGCAATGTTCCTCCCGCCGGCCTAGAGATCAGCGCTGGGCAAACATGGGCAATGGAACGTTTGTACTTCAATCTCACCCTGGGTCCTTTCACTGCCGGTCCGTTTGTTCTTCATTTTGCTCAATGTTCTGATAGAGCATCGAAATTCACTCCAGGTTGTTCCAATGCCGCTGGGCCATCCGTACTTGGTTCTCAGACCAGGCGCTCATTTGGTGAATCAGCATCTAGAATGGACCGCAACTAGTTCGGTCTGTGTAGAATTTGAATGTTTAGAATCTTACATGTGGCGATTCGCCGGAATGCCGTCAATCCAGGTAGACCTTGGCGCTTCTGAGCTTCCTACACACAGATATACCGCCGGAAAGATAATTGAATTGGTGTATGTTGAACTTGTGCACGCCGATCATAACTGCCAGTCCCCCGCATCATGTGCAAACAACTGACAATGTCATCATTGCCTCTATCTAAAATTAGCCTTCAAAACATGGATTATTACATGTCCACCTCCCTGCATCGGTGTGGTCGGGCATGTGCTTTTCATCACTGTGAACCTTTACATCACAATCATCAGGGATGCTTTATATGTTGTAATTATAAAAGAGTTCATGACTCAGAGCTCATCATGTCGTTGTCCCACATCATGAATCCTATTCCTGCTGACTGGGCTTTAGCCACAACTCACATTGCTAGTGAATATGTCTGCCGCCAGTTTTGTGCAAATATCGGCGTGTTGCCGAAGGTCCTCCCTCCGCCAGAGCTCAATGTCGTGTTGCTGATGGCTTGCTCTACTCTCACAAGGACTCTCGCCGATGCATACTGCAATCCAGGTACCAACTCTGCCATTTGTCTGGTACCAGTTCTAACTTCCATATATATCAGTTACCATCAACTTGGATATGGTCAGGTATTCGGAAGCGCTTCAAATGCAGGAAAAAGGCCTCAAACCTGGGCGGGAAGAATTCCTCCTTGCCCGATACCCGCCGGATTGTGAAATCATCCTTGAGCGTCCAGCGGTGGTGTTAGACAAATTCGGCCTCATCGTGTTATGGTACCTCCCTGGCGCAATCGATGATGCTATCCAGGTTGGTTTGCAAGTCTCACTAATGATTGCGACTAATTGTTCCAGAATAATATGTTGGTGGCGACCATGATGATGTCAAGCCTGCTCGGTAAGAGCATCGCCCGAAGCTCAGCAAACAACACATGGTGTACCCATCAGTCGAATTTTCAACCCAGTGAAAATGGCCTTACCCCAGGTTGCATTAATCTTTCCCCAGCGTGGTTTCTGCAAGGTCTTCCGGTAAGGCAACCTGGCAGAAATGCCCATGGCCTACCCTTATGTTTTGATAGGCTCCTCAGTTTCATCCCGAAGTCTCGGCGGCCCTGAAAAGTGATGACGCACCATCTTTATGTTGGGCAATTCGGAGGCTGGCGACTCTTGTTGCCGCTGCATTGAGAGTTATGCATTCAGGTCTGTATTGGTCTTCATTGACAACACAGATGGGCCTCGGGGTATGGGCAGATGCTCGTCAATTGGAGAAGATGGGAAATTGCCTGAGAGGATGGGCATCTGTGTTTACAGTCCTCACTGTCATGTGCAACTGGTATTCTCCCTTGCACCGAGATGCCCTATCCCGTGCTCAATGGTTTGACATTATGACCAGTGTCGGCGGGTACGCACCGGCACGCATGAAGATGCCTAATATCGGCATTGAAATTGCCTATAACACTGGTGTTATGGCTGGTACTTCAGGAAGAATTGTGAGGCATGGGGTGGATAGGGTGAACAGCGATCGAGTTGTCTGGATTTGGTATATGAGGGATGATGTACATCAATTTATTGATGTACCCCGAGGCGACTATTCACAGTATAAATCAGTCGTTACCAATGCCTTGTATTACACATAGGTTTGCATAGGGCCCAATATGTAGATGAGTTGCATTGCATGTCGCCGCAGCAAGGTTTCATTCCTTTCAGTGGTATACTACCGCCGGCGTGAGGAAGAGCCTCACCCGGTTGCCGATATACTCAGCCGGTGACTCAGCCATGGTGCAGCCACTGGGCCTGCCTGTAGACCCTGTCTACGAGGAATGGGCCCATTCAACTGATCAGATGCTGTCTGGGCCTGCCGCCATATCCATATACATGGCCCGGGCCTCCCTGTAATCTCATCAGCTCCGTGGGCCCGTCGACAGACAATGGGCCTGCCCGCTCACCGATATGCAGGGCATTGGCCTGCCACTGTAAACGCAGACTGTTACGCTGACCGTCGGTCGGCGTGTGCGAACTAGGATAGGTCTTCTCAGCGACAACTCGAGTGAGTCTACTGAAGCTGAGGGTGGTTCTCGGCTTGACGGAACGTCAAGGGTTCCTCCGGTGATCTCAGTAAGATGGTGCTCGTCGAGATACAGGGCTAGCGGATACGGCTAAGAAGCGGGGAGCAACTTAGAAGTGCGGTCTTATACAAGAAAGCTGAGAGGCTTAGTTGAACAAGTTCTGGGATGAACCTAGTAGATTAAAGTAAAGTCTAAGTACAATAATCTGTCTACTTATATGTGCTACATATGAGTATTCTAGCTCAGTCTGTAATCTATAGTATATCTAGGATCTATGATAACAAGACATGAGGTCAGATAAGATACATGAGGCTTAACCTCTGATCAAGCATGCAGCGCCAAGTGCGACTGCACATAGGTACATGAGGCGCTAGGAAGCGCTCCGGATCTTCATGAAGCGACATGCTGTATACATGCGCTTGATCTAGGGTGACCATGAGGCGTACAGCCTCCATGGATCAGGTACAAGGCCGTCTAGGCCAGGGGCAGGGTCATAGCGCCAGGGGCGGGGTCATAGCGGTCCAGACCGCTGTCTTTCTAAGTGCGGGCGGCGCACTGCCGCGTGGTGAGTCTAGCAGAGCGGGGGCTGGCATAGGCGGAGCTGGGGCTCCTGTAGGTGTTACGGATGCCTGTAACACAGACGGCATCAAAACCCACTCGTCCATCTGGCTTACTGTGGGCAGGCCCTTCCTACTTAACATGCGGCATGCAGGCCCCACCTTAGCTTGCAGGATACTTAACCTGGGCCCAGCCAGCTCAAGAGGTGCAGCGGCATGGGCCCGCTCCTTGGCCTCACATACCGGAATTCGGCCTATCCTGCTTATTAGACATTATGTGGGCCCCACCCGGTGCCCCAACACCGTGATCTTGGCCCAGGCATATGAGCTATGAGCTACATGGGCCCACCCAGGTTGAATATACAGGAAGCCGCCGGTGCTCCGTGACCATTGAATGGACTCGCCGATTGGATGTGTATATAGGTATGGCGACCGTGTGGGCGATACACATCTGCCGGCGACACATCTGGTTTAAATTGTTGATTATTACCAGAAATGCTTTAGCCAGTTTGGCTCGTAACATTGTTGCCGGTCTAGATTGTAATATTGTCGCTGTTTTATATTGTTGTACCTCCGCCAGTTTGGATTGTAATATTATCGCTGGTCCAGATTGTAATATTGTCGACGGTCTATATTTGTAATGTTGTCACCGGTCAAGATTGTAATATTGTCGCCGGTCAAGATTGTAATATTGTCGCTGGTCAATATTGTAATATTGTCGCCGGCTGATGTTGCAATTTGCATTTGCCCGGCCATATTCAGTGGGGCTTCTTTGTGTTTTCGCCGCTTGCAATTCATAGGTGACAGTAGGAATACATTTGCTGCTATAGCATGGGCCCACCTGTAAATACAATGTGCTTCAATCCAGACATCTGTGGGCTCACTCCAATGTTTCGAAGAATGTGACCATGGGGCCCACCCCTATTCATTGGGTACACAGCACTCACAGGCCCACACAAGGGCATCAATATACAATTATAAAGTGGGCCCATGGTGGGTTGGCCCATGTCACATGGGGAAAATGTCAAGGTGGGCTGACCAGTAAGTGTTACGGTACATTCATTCTCTTCGTTTCTCCTTTACTACCGGTCAATGGTACATGGACACGGCCCTTAACGAGCGACCAATTACTTTTCAGACTCTTACTCACATCATCGTCAAGCTAGCTTTCCGTGCTAGTAACCATCACTATGTCTAGACCTTCCCTTATCAAAGCGGGCTGTCCGCACCATGGTTACTATCTCTTATCTCTTATCTCTTATCTCTTACCAAGCGGGCTGTCCGCCTTCTATCTTGATACGCATCTACAAGCTCCGCTTGAACTCTCGCTATATAGACACATAGCGTACCACATGTAGTTCTTCACTTTAATCTACTGGGTTTTACCTGGAACAAGTCCTTTAGCAAGGTCTCCAACCTTGCTATCTAAGAACCACCATTCTAAGGAAGTCGCCGATACTTGCCTTAGCCAGAAACCTCTGACCTCTCACTCGAGAGAAGAACCACGTCTGTCTCGCCGAAACTCAGTCCACTCGGACTAAGACAGCTCGACATACCCCAGTCGTAACAAAAGATTAAAGTCCTTTTTTCAGACGCCGCCATCTGCGACGTCAGCAAGACACCACGACTTCGTTAACTCCTTTGATCGGAGCTTTGAACCTAGGCGCATTACCAACGATACCGCCGTTGAATCCAATGACGACCACCAAAGAATTTGAAATTAAGATCGGTACTCCACCCGAATTCGACGGAGACCGCGACGAATCGCACAGGTTCATGCTGAACTGTAATGCGTATTTAGATATCAACGAGAAAATCTACGACAATGACAAGAAGAAAGTAATCTTCGCACTCTCGTTTATGACCAAGGGCAATGCTGCCGCTTGGAAAGAAGACTTTATGGAGACCGCCCAGAACGCCAAGCTGAAGAATACCGCAGGAAACCTCATCGGTTACGGTAGCTGGGATGAGTTCAAGGTCTCGTTCAAAGAGGCCTTCGGAGCTATTGACCCCAAAGGAACAGCCATGGCTAAAGTGCGAGCCCTTGAGATGAAAGGAGACCTCCACACGTATATCTCCAACTACCGCCTCCTAGCCCATAAAGCAGGAATAACCGAGAACGTCACCAGAGTAGAGTTCTTCCGCGAAGGTCTTGACGTAGGACTTCGCAACAACCTCTACCATACTGGAGAAAGTCTGGATGACTTCGAAACCGTCGTCGCAACGTGTATCAACCTGGATAACGCCTTCCAGAGGTTAAGAGCCATTCAGAAACGAGAGAACCCCACGCACTACCAGCCTAGGAAGAAGAAGTACGGAGATCGTCACTTCACCCCCCGCAGAAGCGACGCCATGGAGATAGACCAACTCTCCGAATCCGAAGTAAAGAGACACCTCAAAGAAGGACGTTGCTTCAAGTGCCATCAGACGGGCCATCGTGCCAATGATATTACGTTCCACCCCAGGGAAGACAAAAAGCAGAAAATGCCTATCCGCAGAAAGGTTGAGAAAGAAGAGAGTAGTGATGACGACGAAGAGGTAAACCGACGATTCGTGGAGATGGATTTTTAAAGAAGGAGACTGCATCGATGTCAGTATCTCCTGTCCCGATACGACTTGTACAATCACTTGGAAATAAAAAAGAGCTTCGCGTCCCTGCCACCATTATTTCCACCAAGCGTAACAAAACCATCGAAACCTCTATGGTCATCGACTCCGGAGCGAGCGGGACCTTCATTAGCGAAGAATTCTGCAAGCTCCACGGAATCAGAACCCACAAACTCTCGAAACCATTCCCCGTTATAACCGCAGACGGATCTGACGCCAGAGGAGGACTCATATCTCGCTACTGCGTCCTTATCGTCAAAATTGACGGGAGAACCATGATAGGAAAATTCAACATAACCAAGCTCTCGAAGAAAGACAAAATTCTACTCGGCTTCCCATGGTTGAAAGCATTAAACCCGTCAATCAACTGGACGAATAAAGAACTGATTCTTGCGCCAAACGAACGATCACTCGAGATCGAAAGAAGAATCGACCATCTTAGGAAAAAGCGCGATCTACCGCTGCTGTTTCCCCTTCTTAATCCCACAGAAAAAGAACCGTCCCGCGAATGGAAGAATTCCAAATTGAAGAAAATCCCCATCGCGCCCGCCTATCAACGAGCCTCAATCGAAGAAGTTACCGACGAAGAACTTCCCCGCCTCGCACCGGATCAAGACGAACCGGATTACGATACCAAGGAAGATGTATGGTCGGAAAACTATGCACCTCCGGTAATCGACTCCTCCCTCTATCCGTTGAACGATGAAGACGTCTTAATCGAATACTCCCCTGACGGTTCCCAAGTTAGAATAATCTCCGACGTCTCTTTTGACACTCCTCTCACCAGAGACGGCACGTCAAAGCAGGAGCAAAACTATTCGAAAACCAGCAATAAAGCTCAGGAGTTCGCTGTCGCCGGGGAGAAAGAAAAAATGAAGAAGAGTTTCGAAGAACTCGTTCCTTCCTACCTGCACACTTACGCTGATATTTTTGCAAAAGACGGCCTTAATAAATTGCCACCGGAACGTCCTGGGATCGATCATCGAATCGATCTGAAGCCTGGATTCATGCCAAGAACGTCCAAAATCTACCCGTTATCAGGAAAGGAAAGAGAAGCGGTAAAGACGTTTATCACAGAAAACACCGCGAAAGGATTCATTATACCCTCGAAATCCCCGCAAGCCAGTGGATTTTTCTTTGTAGGAAAGAAGAGCGGAGAATTACGTCCCTGTCAGGATTATCGGTACCTTAACGATTGGACCGTACGCAACCAATATCCACTCCCGCTCCCCAAAACTCTCATCGAACGACTCTACAAAGCCAAGTACTTCACGAAGATCGACATACGGTCCGGCTATAATAACATCAGAATTCATCCTGACGATAGGTGGAAGGCCGCTTTTACTACCGAGGAAGGCCTATTTGAGCCTACCGTGATGTTCTTTGGCTTAACCAACTCTCCCGCCACTTTCCAATCTTATATGAACAACCGCTTTCAAAACGAAATCAACGAAGGATGGATCGTCATATATATGGATGACCTTCTCATTTTCTCCTCTGATTTAACGGAACACCACGAACGAACGAAAAGAGTACTAGAGATACTCCGCCGAGAACAACTGTTCGTTAAACCAGAAAAATGTACTTTTGACGCAGCAGAAGTGGAGTATCTTGGAATGGTTATTCGTCCCGGGGAAGTCGCAATGGAGCATGCTAAAGTTGATGGGATAAAGGATTGGCCTATCCCGACTTCTGTGAAAGACGTCCGCTCCTTTCTAGGATTCTGCAACTTTTACAGGGCGTTTGTATCCCACTACTCTGATATCGCCCGACCACTTATCAATCTCACTCGAAAAGATCAAATCTTCGCTTGGACGACTGACGCGCAGGCCTCGTTCGATAAACTCAAGCAGTGTTTTACGACGAAGCCAGTCCTACGAAACCCTGATCCTACCCGCCAGTTTGCCCTTGCCACAGATGCCTCCTTGGTAGCAACAGGGGCTGTACTCCTCCAGACGGATGAAAATGGCGTCTATCACCCCTGTGAATACATCTCTCAATCCTTCAACCCCGCCGAACGAAACTACGAAATCTTCGATCGCGAACTCCTTGCTATTATTCGCGCCCTCAATGAATGGCGCCACTATCTAGAAGGAAACCCCCATCCCATTCTCGTCTTCACCGATCATCTGAACCTTCTCTACTTTTCTAAAGCACAGAAACTCTCCCGGAGACAAGCATGTTGGCAGCTTGTTTTATCTAATTATGACCTTGAATTGCATCACGTTCCTGGAACGAAACTTGCAGCGCCTGACGCACTTTCTCGCCGCCCAGATCATGGCCTTGGAGAACACGACAATGAGGATCGTGTGCTCCTCCCTGACTCCATGTTTATACGACTGATTGACAACGAACTTTCCGCTGCGCTCGCACTGGAGTCCTTAGACGACCCCATTTTCTCCACGGCCAGCGACGCTCTAGATGGGCTTTGCCTACCCCCTATGAAATCAGCCCTCTCCGACTGGACAATGTCGGACGGTGTACTTTATTATAAGTCTCGCGCCTATGTACCACCGTCACACCGGACGGCCATTTTGCTCCGTCACCATGACCATCCCACTGCCGGGCATCCCGGACGCTTCAAAACTGAAGAACTCGTCAAGCGTGATTATTGGTGGCCTGCAATGGGCACTTTTATTCGCTCCTATGTCGCCGGTTGCGCTCTCTGTCAGCAGATGAAGACTGACACTCACCCCGTCTCGCCGCCCCTTGTCCCCATTCCCTCCTCCGCAACCCGCCCCTTCTCCCAGGTCTCTGTTGACCTTGTCACCGACCTTCCTCTGTCCAACGGTTTTGACTCTCTCATGGTCGTGGTAGACCATGGCCTTACGAAGGGGGTGATTATTTCCCCCTGTAACAAGAACATCTCTTCTGAGGGAGTGGCCAAATTATTCTTCAAAAACGTATTCAAACGCTTCGGACTCCATGAAAAGGTGATCTCTGATTGAGGCCCCCAATTCATTTCTAGGTTCTCTAGGGAATTAGCACGCCTCTTAGGATACCAGATCGCTGCCTCCACAGCATACCACCCCCAGACCGACGGACAAACCGAACGGCTCAACCAAGAAATAGAAACATACCTCCGAATATACTGTAGAAGTAACCCCTATGAGTGGTCAGACCATTTACCCCTCGCCGAATTTGTGCACAACCACCGAAGACATGAAGCAAGGAACGCATCGCCGTTCTTCCTCATGATGGGATACGAACCTCGCGGTATTCCCCACGTACTACCATCGTCGGATACGCCTGCCGTAGAAGAAAGGGTTCGCACCCTCCAAAAGATCAGAGAGGAAGCTATCTCTTGCCACAATATCGCCATGCAACGAATGGCAGAAAGAACGCACGGAAAGAAGTATCAACCATGGAAGATAGGAGATAAGGTCTGGCTGTCTGCAGCTAATCTCATGACCACTCTCCCATCCAGGAAACTTGCGCCCAAACGGCACGGACCATTCTCTATAACCACAGTCCTATCGCCCATCACGTTCACCCTGAAGCTTCCTGAACAGTGGAAGGTTCACCCCACGTTCCATGCTTCCGAACTATCCTCCTATCAAGAGACAGAGATCCACGGACCGAACTACGAAGAACCACCTCCAGATATGGTCAATCAATCGGAGGAATACGAAGTCGAAGCCGTCCTAAGTCATAAGGGCACGGGTAAACGAAGACGCTATCTCGTATCTTGGAAAGGATACTCTTCTGGAAGCAACGAATGGATTCCAGCGGAGAACATGGAGAACGCCGAGGACCTACTTTCCGCCTATAAGAAGAGGCATAAGTTGAACTAAATCGACCAGTCCCCACTGTTAAAACAAGCATGTCTTCTCAAACCACCTCCCCTACTGAATCCAGCGTCTCCTCTATTAGCCTCTGCGAATCCCCCTTCGCTGACAACGTTGTCAGCATTGAAGACGACGTCATCGTCGAGACCACCATCCTTTCCGTTGCCCACGCCCTCGAGATCGAAACCTATCTCAACAATCAGCCAGCAGTGCCAGCCGGAGTCGCCGCCACTTATATCCATATCATCAGAGCCACCCAACGCCTCGAGGAAGAGTTTGCCCAGATTGAGAATGACGCCCTCAGACTCTCCTGCAACCACGTCCAGAGGCGCATTCGCTCGCTTACGCTTCAGCTATTCCCTCTTGGTTTTAGCACTATCTGCAGGGAAATTATACAGACTGTTGCTGATCGAAACTCCTTCCAAGTCGGCCGCCCGTTGCCTCCTATTACTCATAACCCCCCCGCTGTTCTACCTGATCCAACTTCGATTGGAGGGAACGCTACACCGATACCTATCCCAGCGCCCAACGAGGTCTATAGAAGAAACCTCCGTGGCGGAGCCACCGTTCACGGCGTAACCAAGAAAAAATCATCCAAAGGAAAGAAGCGCGAGGTCATTGACCTCACCAAAGAACCCTCCACTATCCCGTCCTCCAGCATCGTTATCAGAACCCCCTCATTGAAACAAGTAGTCGGCACTATCGCCGACGCCAACTTCATTTGCCGACTCTGCAAGAAGCTTGGTCACAAGCACAAGAACTGCCCCCTGTACTATTGCCGCGTTTGCGGCGACACGAAACCCGGGCACTTCTCCATCTATTGCCCCTTCGCCACCACCAAAATACCATTCCCGTTGGTTTATACTGACGAAGGCTTCTACGACGTGTTAGCCGCGTGGGAAGCGGAGAAAGATAAGAAGGAAGAGGAGGATCTTGAGCGTGCCAACAGGGAGTATTTGGTACAACCAGAGGAATTAGAATTCCACAATGCCGACGCTGACCCCATCTACTACGCAAACCAGGACAACTAGCGACGTCGATGCCGGTGCCATCGACCATAACACGGGGGTAATGTTACGGTACATTCATTCTCTTCGTTTCTCCTTTACTACCGGTCAATGGTACATGGACACGGCCCTTAACGAGCGACCAATTACTTTTCAGACTCTTACTCACATCATCGTCAAGCTAGCTTTCCGTGCTAGTAACCATCACTATGTCTAGACCTTCCCTTATCAAAGCGGGCTGTCCGCACCATGGTTACTATCTCTTATCTCTTATCTCTTATCTCTTACCAAGCGGGCTGTCCGCCTTCTATCTTGATACGCATCTACAAGCTCCGCTTGAACTCTCGCTATATAGACACATAGCGTACCACATGTAGTTCTTCACTTTAATCTACTGGGTTTTACCTGGAACAAGTCCTTTAGCAAGGTCTCCAACCTTGCTATCTAAGAACCACCATTCTAAGGAAGTCGCCGATACTTGCCTTAGCCAGAAACCTCTGACCTCTCACTCGAGAGAAGAACCACGTCTGTCTCGCCGAAACTCAGTCCACTCGGACTAAGACAGCTCGACATACCCCAGTCGTAACAGTAAGTATGGAGATGTGTCACTGTATTATGTGGCTTGTTGGTGTGGGCTGTGAGAGACTTGGTTGTAGGAAGTTTCGACTTGGACTTGCGCTTGGACTTAGCACATCCGGTACCAGCCTGTGAATTGGGAACTTCAGCAGGTTGTGCGGTCTCAGTCAGAGAAGGGGGGTTGGCAGCTGGAAGGGTGGGAAGCTGATAAGTAAATTGAGGAAGGTGCTCGTCAAGGCTAGGGCTCGTGGTACTGCGCTCAGCGGAGGTTGGAGAGGTCAACAAAGAAGACAGACTAGATGTCTCCCACCCTGTCGAATTAAGATTGTCATTGTTGAAATTCCACCCGTGCATGGTGTCAGCAAGTGAGAATCCCAAAGAAGCTGGTGAGCTGAATGATGTGTTCTGCACGGTACTGCTACCAAGATATCCCGTAGCCATAAGACCGGGCTGTGAAAATCGGGCCTCAAATGGTTCAATTGAGCCGAGAGGCGCACTAGCTTGAGGCATCATAACACTGTGCAAATCCAGTGACCAGTCAGGATATTGGGACTATATCAGAAAATCGTCAGGTAACATAGTGGGAGTGACGGCGTGTAAGACTCTTACCTGAGAGTAGAATGGTCCCGTAAGCTGAAGTGATGCATCAGCGAAGCCAGCCGGTGCCAGCGCCACGGTGCCTGCCATTGATGCATCAGTTGTCATTGATGCATCAGGTCCGGTTGATGCATCAGGTGTCTGCAAAATCGTATAAAGGCCGGGGTTATCCCAGCTCATGGTATCAGTACCTCCTTCGTTCTCCTCTCTGCTTTCATCCTCTTCGCCACTTTCATCCTCTTCAAGTTCCTCACTCCTGTTGCCATCTCCGACGTTTGTGGTAGCTGGCAGCAAGGGGTCATGTTCCTTCGCAGCTGACAAGTGTGTATCAATGCGAGCCCATAATGATCATGAGGAAATGACTTACAGAATATTGATTCTGCAAATTCCTGGTACGCACCAAGGAAGGCATAGTCCTTGTCAGGGTACAGGTGGGCAAAATTGCGCCCACCAGAGGTTTCTGATGGATGGCACCTTAGTTGGAGGTAAGCACGTTAGTTATACTGCTGATTCGGTTCACTTACGATAAAGTAACTATGTCCTGATTATGCCTTGGGTCAGGTCCGGCGCACATGAAGGACACAATGAATTGAGTTTGTTTTTTGACGAGGCATGCAAAGTGCTGGCATATGATTGGCAATTTGTCAATACCTCTGTAGGACATGTGAGTATGATTAAAACCAGGTACATCGACCGAAACACTTACTTTGCGATGGCATCAGGATCACTTTCATCGTTATCATCATCTTCGTCATCCAGTATGTCACCCTTTCCCTTGCTACCTTTTATCTGCTTGTTGTACCTCTTTCTAACCTCCTTTTTAACCTCGTCCGACTCATCTTCTAAGAGCTCCTTGGACAACCTTCGACCCAATGCCATGCAGTGACCAGAAGTAGTCACATTGCCCGCTTCTTGTTTGGCCTTGACCAGGGGTTTGATCTGCTCGTCGTAGACCATGCCCATATAGATCTCTTCGACAGACTTTGCATGCGTCTTCGGTTGCAGGGCAGCATCAAAGACAGTCTGTTCCTTCTTCAAGCCGCGATTCTTTTTGGGCGAACCCGCCCGCCAATGGAACCAGGTTGCCAGTTGCTACAAGTATTTTACTTTAGTTTACGATAAAAAAAAAACATGTAGTCGATGACTTACAACTTTACGTTGCTCTTCAGCTTTAACTTCTTGTTTCGTCTGCTCAACAGTGAGCGACACATCACCAGGGATGTCGGGGAACAGAATATTGCGCTCTGGCCATGTTTTGAACCAATATTTGTGTATGCCGGGCCAGAAGCAGGAGTAGTCCTTGTCCCCGGTGCTTTGCTGCATGTACTCTGGCATTTGTTCTTGGAGCCATGTATACTGCGCTTTGGTAGTCCATGAAGCTGCTGGCATCGTTGTGCGTGAATATGAAGGATGATGGGGAAATAATTCCCATATGAAGTAGATGTCCATCCTTATATTATTCGCGAGTCAATACCGAGCGAATAAAAAAAATAGAGCTATTTTAGTGTTGACTTACCACATTGTCAAATTAGGAGAGGGTGGTATGGACGGAAACAATGGAAACAATGGTACCGGCACCGATTTGTGTTTTAGAATGACTAGTGATCAGGTAATGAGGGATGACAACACAATCTGAGTGTTGTGTACTACATACCAGGAGGTGTTAGCTGTGCCTGCACTAAGATTGATATTGGCTTCATATTGCCTCCAGTGGATCTTGAGATGAAGTTGGTAGACTGGCCATCATTGCTGAGTGCACCGTTAGCCCATTGTTATTGTCCATGCAATCATGTAGACTAACCTATGACGATGATGGGATGTGACTTGAACCAACAATAAGTGTTCGGACAGAGCGTCATGACAGTAATAAGCCTGAGTATACAATGTGGGATCAATCAACCAAAGACTCACCTAGACATCGAGTAATAAGTATACAATGTGGGATCAATCAACCAAAGACTCACCTAGACATCGAGAAATGAACATTAAGCAGTAGTTGAGTTTCGATGTGCTTATGTGCGTAGCCTACTTTAGAACATCAAGTTAGCATGTGGCAGTGTGATCAGTTTGCAGGTGTCACAGACTCTATCATAGCGCTGACTATTCTACATTTGTAAAACTCACTCACACGTACACACAGGTGAGACTCTACTGTGCTGGATCTGTTCAACTATTCTACACTCATAAAATGTTTCAAGGCTGCCAATGCTGGCAAATTTCTGTCTATTATTCTTGCTCTCATCCACCGGCCGGGCCTCAAAAAGATTCAAGGAGTGGTTCCTAACGCTGGTAAGTTTTGATCCTTTTTGTCATAACTCATCCACTGGCCAGGCCTCAAAAGATTCGAGGATTGGTTGCTAATGCTGGCACCTTTCAATCCACCGGCCGGGCCTCAAAAAGATTCGAGGATTGGTTCCTAACGCTGGTAAGTTTTAATCCTTTTTGTCGCAACTCATCCACCAGCTGGGTCTTCTTATTTGCCCTTGTACTCTACTTGATGCATTCAATCAATGTATTACTAGGTGGTATGGAAGGCATTCAACAACGTCTCCGGCTACTTCATGGGATCGTTTTGCAGGCTATGGGGACAGGAGAGGAGTTGCAGCGAGTAGATTTGATATCCCATCAAGCATCTAGCCTCATCTTAGCACTGGAGGACTTGCTCATGCATGTCATGGTCGACCCTTGCGATGCGCTGGAAGGTCATACATGCGGTGAGCTATTATACCAGACTACTTGTGATATCACTGTCTCGCAGTTATGATAATGATGCGATGTTAGTGATGCATCAATCATGTAATCTTCAATCCTGACACCGGTGATTGCAAGCACTGAAACTCTATCAAATGCTAGCCCTCGTTGGTCTAAGACGCTTCTACTGGAACCTCACGTTGGCCGCTGCCAATTTGACTCATCAACGTTAACATTTGTGTTCCAAGGTGAGTGATTTGCCATATCAATGGAAGCGCTAGGTATCGAGCTAACCCAAAATTTCCTCGCTGCCAGTCCATCCCTCCATGTGTGATCCCCTTTGGGTCGACATCACTACAACACCCTACATGGCAGAGCCAGAGGAGTATGTGACTGTGTATGAGGGCAGTGTCGAGTTTAATGAGGCCATCTATGCTATGGCGGATGAATGCCTTATTTTTTTGTATCTAGGAATATTCTACAACATGCCTGCCAAGCGCGATCTAGAACCACCTTTCTACTGCGTTACCTATGGCCACTACATTGGAGTTTTTCCATCATATCTCTGATGAGATTTCCATCTCATTTCCATTTTTATACTTAAACACCCATCTTAGGGATGATATAAAAACTGAACTCCAAGCCCCAGGCCATCGTGCTCCTACCTACTTTGCTGTTCGGTCGCTTTTTCTCGGGGAACAGAAAGTTCATCATGCCATCCGGCATAGGCTCGCAGCCAGTAGATGACACACTGTAAGTTTGATGTTGTATCGTTAGTAGCATTTGCTAACATTGCTCGGTCTATAGTCGGGACCGATTATGGGAGAATGTATTCAGTTAGAAGACAATCGGAGTAAGGAAGAGATATAAGGTTTTTTGTGAGGCTCATGGTGTGCAACCAGATTCAGTTAGATGACCATCGGAGTAAGGAAGAGATATAAGGTTTTTTGTGAGGCTCATGGCATGCAGCCAGATTCAGTTAGAAGACAATCAGAGTAAGGAAGAGATATAAGGTTTTTTGTGAGGCTCATGGCATGCAGCCATTCAGTTAGAAGACAATCAGGGTACGGAAGAGATATAAGGTTTTTGTGAGGCCCATGGCATGTAGCCAGTATCTCAGGTATTCCGCTTTGGCTGAGGAAAAGAGCAATCAAATTTCTGGAGCATCCCTAGATAGAGATGAGTGTTTGGCTTCATTGACACCCTTTGGCAAGTCACATGACATGTCAGGCTCGGAGAGCTGCATATGATTTCTGTTTGCTCGACACCATCTAAGAATGTCTATGGGTCCTGGTCCGTCTGAGGCAGGGCCACCATATCCAGTTCAGACTATCATATGTACTAAGGCAATGTCCTCTACCTCGAAGAACTCGCCAAAATGGAAGAGGAAACCAAAGCTCAATTTCTATTGCACAGTGCCAGTAGTCCATTATCACCAGCATACCCAATACCAAGTCAACAATGATGGCTCTGTCAGTTATATGCAGAAGCATCTTCTACCTCCTAAGAATGCTAAAGCAACCATCCCGGACCATTATATTGATCAAACTCATGCAGAACGAACTCTATGCAACTCAGACACCTTTTTTTCAATTCCAGAGCCACTTGACGATCTCCCACTTGAAGTATCATTAGATGTTCTAGGCCAACAAAGGAGAAAACGAACAGCAGGCGTACATGCACTACAATGTTTCACATAATTTGACTTCCCCCTTACAATGTTTAATCAGGACCATCCTTTGTTGACGTGGCTGAATCACAGAGCGTTATTCCTTCAAGAAATGATCTGTCTTGAAGGAAGAGTCAGCATGCGGTTGTGCTTAGAGTGTGATGGTCCCAATCCAGAGTACAAGTGTCAGGACTGCTTCGGGTCAGAGCTTCATTGCTCAACTTGTATTTTGTCAGTCCATGCGCACCACCTGCTTCACTGATTGCAGGTACGTCTTTGCATTTAATTGTGATAATAGACTTAATCTCAAATACAGAAGTGGAACGGTCAATACTTCGAGTGAATTTCTCTGAAAGCCCTGGGCCTCCGCATTCAGCTTGGTCACATCACTGGCCGGCAATGTGTCAATCCTCACCGTGCTTTTAATGACGATTTTGTCATTATCGACATCTTCAGTATACACGAAGTGTCACTCGACTTCTGTGGTTGTGCAATAGCCAAAAGTTGTATGCAACAGCTACTTCGAATGTCATTATTTCCTTCGACAACCTCAGATCCAAAAACTGCTGCAACATTCCACTGTCTTACTAGGATGTGATTGGCAATAAAAATCACCAGTTCTCACTATCCTCCACGGTCAACGGTTCAGACAAATACCAACGGTTGATAATGTGGTCATTCGTGGGAGGAGGCGTAAATAGCTGGGTCAATCTAAACAACTTCTAATGACTTTAGGTGGGTTGAGACAGTGACCGTTTAACTGGCTTGATGCAGTGCTTAGGTACTTGAAAATTGATAGTCCATTAACTGGCTTGATGCAGTACTTAGGACACTGAAGATGAGGATTGTAAATGGTGTAGCTGAATCGATAACTGGCTTGATGCAGTACTATGATGCTACTAAAAGAGGATTGCAAAGGTGTGCAATATGAAGATGAAGATATGAATCACACAGTACACAATGAATCAGAGTAATATCTTGTAAACACTCCCTATTCTCAAAAATTAGAGGAGATCAAACTAAGCCTCTAACACAATCGAATCAACCGAAATATGTGGCTTCAAAACTAACTTCTCTGCTGCTCAGGCACTCACAATGAGTATGACGCAGAATCAGAACAGAGTACACCCTCTTGATGTAGTCTTAAAGCAGCCAAGCTCTTAATATTGTTGAATAAAGTGCTAGTCTTATTTGTCGTCCTCCTAATCGTTAAAAATACGTAAATTCTCCCAACAGAAAAGGTATCCTGTGTTTGTATAGAGAATGTGATGAAAACTACAACTAGAAGGACTGATAACTGTGTACCAGCTAGTGTAATTCAGGATTGGCTCAAGGTAGGCCTCAGAAGATCAGTATGTTGTGGGAAA
This sequence comes from Suillus discolor, assembly GCF_016758755.1. Taxonomy (NCBI): domain Eukaryota; kingdom Fungi; phylum Basidiomycota; class Agaricomycetes; order Boletales; family Suillaceae; genus Suillus; species Suillus discolor. Next base: position 137,770 of record NW_024541290.1, read on the forward strand.
TGATGACAAAAGAATGGAGGGAATAAACTAATATTCACTCAGATGTTCACACAGATGTAGGGTGAGAAATTTCAGGAAGATACTCAAATTTTCCTCCCTCTCTCTAAAAGGGGGATGTCTGTCCTCTCAAAGGAAGCTTATTTCAAAAGGGGAGATTGTCATTATTCAGAGGGGAAACTGGGCCCCTTATATACTACTCTAAATGTGGCTGTGTAACTATCTATTTAAGGAAATATGACTCATCCTGACTCATACTGAGTCATGTTAAAGATGACTCATAGTGACTTAGACAGAAAATGACTCATAATGACTTGTTCACTCCTCAAATATTCCCATCTATCAACTTTCTTCCTTCAGTTTCCTGACTAATCCATCTCATCTTACTAATCCATTTCATCTGACTAAGCCATTGATCACACATGAACTGTTGAAATGTTGGAATGCTACCGTAAATATGTTTCAGAACATACAGAAAAAATGTGAAGAATATTGTAAAAAACAATCATAAGATTGTGAGAGAATGCTGACTAATGTGTTGTGATATGTTTGGAACTTATCTTTAGATTGGATAAGTGTTAATTGAATTATGATGTAATATTATGGGTCTGTTATGTCTGAAAATTACTCAAATCAAATCATAATGTGTTATAGAAAATTCTTAGTAATTTCGTAAAGTGTAGTAGAGAATGTCAAAGCTAAAAAGTAGCCATGACCATGCACAAAACAAGTTTGGTGCATGTCACCGCGTTCTGGAGCAGTATCACCTGCTCTCGTTTGAGTCAAAAATATCTGCCTATGAATTTTATCATGGACTTCGCCGGATGTCTGACAATACCGGTCTACTTCTCATTAAGGTAGGTTCAAAATTTCAAGTATCCTTATGGTCAGTAAAGCTTCTTTACAGGATCGATATGAGTCGTTTATGTGGATGATTCGTAAATGGCGTCACCTGAAGATGCTCAAACGCTCAGGGCGAGGTCACGATCCGAAGGGTGTAGAAGCGACAGCTCAAGGTGAATGTGCTGTATTGTGCCCAGCTTGTCCACATCCAGGGAAGAACCTTCCAGATAATTGGAAATATGCACCTCGACGGTGAGTTTTAGATAGCTTGAGTGGTATTATCGCTGATATAGATAGTATTAGTTGGCTCTACGGATTGTTCCTTGCTATCGATGCAAACTTCCGGTTGAAATGCAAGGCTGTCTTGAATGACAGTGTGGACCCAAGCCTGAGTTCTGGGTGGGCCTATTTCGTGGAGGATGAAGCTTATAAGGGCTTCTTGGACAGCAATTCGGACAATACCCAAGAGGTTGTTTTATTTAAATCTTCTTTTCGTGTATTAATGGTGTTCTACAGAAATCAACATGCTCAAGTCACAACGCTGTGAACATGGCGGACACAAAATCTAATTGCGGACTTGCTGCCACAGGTTTAGGTACTGTCAACTGTGCCCGCCACAACATGAAACGGCCCAACGCTGTTGGAGATCTCCAAAAGGGTAAAAGGTAAATTGTGTTTTGCATTCAGACATTGGTGATCCAATGGTCTGTAGATATGTCAACATGGATTATTTGTTCTTCTCAACACTGCGCCACACTGTAATCGACACTCTGAATGTATCTTATGATATCGTGTGCCAGTGGCACAAAAAATTATGGCACCATATGAGCACATTTCCAGTCTCAATGCACCTCCTGCCTGCTTTCAAAACTATCTCTTTTTTTTGTCCCAAAGTTCCACCTTCCTGCTCACATCGAGGAGTGTCAAACCTCATTCTCGTTCAATTTCAAGAGTGGGGTTGGTCGGACTGATGGAGAAGCACCCGAGCGTGGCTGGGCCAATATCAACCCCGTCGCTTCAAGTACTAAAGAGATGGGTCCTGGTGCACGGCGAGACACCCTTGATGACTACTTTGGAGACTCAAATTGGAAAAAGGTAGTTAAACTTGGTTCATACATTTTCATTGAAATCATCCTTTATTGCAACTGGATACCTTAACCTCGACTGCTCCGACACTCGATTGTGCAGACGCACCATGCACCTTCTCTCCATCCACTAGTCGCCTCGATAATACATCAACCCCTTACTATGCCGAGGCAGTTTTGGTCTTGAAGAGCGTATTTGGGCTGACCTCCTTTATTATCAGGTCATACTATGCTTCACAAGATGAAGGATGCATTACCAGAGCGGCAGGATCATCACGAAGCCCTTGACGACCTTGAAGAAGGTTTGAGAGGTGAATATAGTGCCTCTCTCACCCAGTGGAGAGAACAGGTGGAGGCTTGGGAGCGTGACCCTGCAAAGCCAAATCCTTTCAAACGAAGGGCAGAAAGTATGTATGGATCATCATCAGTCACTGTGTGCTGATCTTTCCGTGCATCGTAGTTGTCACTATGGCTTCTGCGCGACTGGAACTGGCTAGGGATGACCAGAATGATATTCAAACAGGGACTTGCCTTGCGCTACACAAGGACTGTACTCCTAGTGTATTGATCAGTACCGGCTTAGAACTCGAGGAACAACAGTAAGTCCCCTGAGTGCTGCATATGAGATCTTGGTCTTACTTTTTTCTAGACGGTGAATGAAAGCTGACAGAGCCAGCCTCAGAGTTCACGCAACAGACAATCAAGAAGGGAAGATGCTTCAGCAGAATAACACTCTGCAATGCAGGATTGACACCTGGACTAAATTACAGGAACTATACATGCCGTCGCTCGCTGCACTACGTGTCAGTGAGAGTTCAGTATCTGGTGGCATAGCCACTGCAGTAGCTACACCAGAAACTGTCAAACTCTGGCTACCATCCCAAATGGGCAAGACAGCACCTTGTGACACCCGCCTCCAAACCATCGAATGGAAGCTCCGGTATGTGCAAGCTCACGATGCACTCCGTTCCCTACGTTCAAACTTGTGTGCTCAGACTGCAATCCTCAAGTATAAAGATCGCAACCTTCGTGGACAAGGTGCGAATACGAGGGCACGGAATACACTCAAAGCTGTTGAAGCAAGGCTTGAGGCTGCCGCCAGCACATATGAGCGTGCCCATAAGGCTCTCGTGGTTCTTGCACCACTGCTGAATCAGACTGGGTGGCACTCCTCACTGCGGCCACTAAACCAAGCGGATATCCGCTCGATGACAGATCTATTATGGGGGGAATCAGAGGGGACAAGAAAACTATCTTGGATCTGGAATATGTGAGGAGCTGCACCTGACGAGATGGACAAGGACAATGCTTTGGAAGGCGAGTACTTTTTTTTTGTTTTGGAAGCTTCAAGCCTAAGGTTCGCAGTTAATTAGATATGTGAATCGAATGGTGCAAAGCCAGGGCACGGGCGATGCGCTGGGCTGAAGAGGTGGAGCTGCTGAAGGACGAGATGTGGAGGATCCTACAATTTTTCGTATGGGATGCACAATGCTGGGACGAGCGAGGGCTAGAAGATGCCTTACATGACGTGCATGATGATGATGAGCGCGAGGGACTGATAGCATATGCCAAACGTCAAGCTTCATTATGTCGAAGGCTCGCTGAGTCCTTCAGGACTAGTTGGACTGACACCTTGGCACTGGCGGACATATTCAACCACTCACTCATCACTCAGCAAGACATGGACATTGATTGATTAGTACCCATAGTACATGCATACTACGTAGCAAGATCCAATATAAATTTGTGCTAGCATTGGCTGTCTCATTCGAATGAGTAGTAGGTGTATGTGAATGTGGGAGGGCCAACGGGAGGCAAGAATGAGCGGGCCAACGGGGGGGCGAGAACAAGCAGGCGAACAGGCGGGCAAGATGCATTAGCAAAATGGGCAAGCGGAGCACTACTATGCATCATGATGCATCAACTCCCTCCCATGCTGATGCATCAGCGGGAGGACTGATGCATCATGATGCATCGGTGGGAGGGCTGATGCATCAGCACGGGAGGGAGCTGATGCATCACAGCAGGAGGGAGCTGATGCATTAGTGAGGAGAAAGGGTAGTATAATTGCAGCAATGATGCATCACGGGTGCGCTACAGTTACCCTGTTTGATGCATCAGCATGCCACAAACCTGTGTAGAAGAATGTAAGCCGAAGGACAATGATGAGTCTGAACAAATACTTACGACAGTCTCGAGGTGAGCCCTCCCATCTGCAACGTCTTGACTGTCCCACTGTTACGACACACGGTCGTGTGCGACTAGGATAATCTAACAGCGACAACCACGACAGTGGTACCGAGTGCTGAGAGTCGTCGGCCTTTACAGACAAGCAAAGGTTGCGTACTCGAACGTAGCTCGTGGTGGTTAACGAGGGGTTACGCTGAGATGATAGCAGGGTTTACAGACAGTGAGAGGCGTCACTGAAGGTACGAGTCGATGTCGAGCAGGTAGCTTTAGCGGGACAAGGAGTTCAAGGGTAAACCTAGTAAGATTAAAGTAAGGAGCGTCTACTTTAATCTTCGACCTTATATAAGGCTACTCGTCGTATCTAAGCTCAGCCTAAAGCTGGGTTCTAATCTGCTTATCTACATGTGTCAGAGATAGCGTCCATGAGGCAGGCTTCTATCGTAGATAGGATCCACATGGTATCCTTCTATCTATACATGAGGCAGCGTGTGGCTTGCCTTCTGTCTTCTATCAGGCAGCACGAGGCTTGCCTTCTATCATCTATCAGTCCTCGAGGCAACACGAGGCTTGCCTTCTATCTTGATAACATTAATAGGTCTTCTAGACCTATGTCGTCATGTATCGTCACGTGCGGTCCAGACCGCTTATCTAAGCCGGCAGTTGCCACTTATCGTCTATTGTCATCTATTGTCATCTGTCGTCATCTGTCGTCACAGAGCCAGTGATGCTCTGGTATCGTCTATAGAGCTGGTAAGGCTCCGGTGTCGTCTATAGCCGTGCGTTCAGCAGAGGGCTGTCGTCTATAGCCATGCGGTGGCAGAGGGCTGGTCTGCTGGCGGGGGACTCGTGCCATGTTGCTGTAACACCCACCGTTCTTCAACATAAGCCAGCTTATAGTTGGGGTCAAGGACTGTAGTTATATGAGAGGCGGGCACATGTTAGTGAAGTTTTTCATATGAGGCGGTGAAGAGAGAGGGAGGTAGTAGGTACAATAGGAGGGAGAATGGGAGGGAAGTGAAGTTTTTCATATGAGGCAGCGAACTTTTCATAAGATGAGTCGTCCATAGAAGAGGGAGGTAGGTATGGTGGGGAGGGAAAGATGGGAGGAAAGTGAAGTTTTTCATATGAGGTCCATAGAAGAGGGAGATAGGTATGATGGGGGAGGAAGATGGGAGGAAAGTGAAGTTTTTATGAATGCTCACTGAGACAAATAAAATATACATCCGAGTCGCTTGTTTTCTTGTAGTATTTGTTGACGTTCTTGAGTCCTTGCTTGATTGCATCGGTGATCGGTGCATACTGTATATTGTTGGCCATCTCTTGCCACCGGTCAGCCAGGCACTCCAATGTAGGTATCGTTTGCCATGCAGTAGGGTGTTTCACGGAGGAGAAAGTTTGCTGGGCGGTAGCCGGCTCCTTCAGGACTTGATGAACGAGTCCAAGGTGTCTCCAGTCATTCCAGCCGAGCTTGAAATCATCATAAGACTTGTTGTGAAGATTCGGGACTTCTTTGCTTTCGTCAGCGAGATTGGTGAAATGGTTGACGGCCTGTTTAAAATATAAATATCAGATTCACGAACACTGAATAGACGGAGTGTAGAGATACCTCCTCGAAAGACATGCTTACTCTCAGGTTCACCAGCGTCCCTACCAAACATTAGCAGAACACAATACATGCAGTTCTAATTACATACTTGCAAGGGTTGCATACCCAGTGTGTTTCATGGCGAGTGAAGACAGTGTGAATGTCAGCGGTATGTTCAGTCTTCGGCAAAGTGGCTTGGATGGCGTCCTCAGGTTCGGCTTCGGCTTCAGCTTTGGGCTGGTCCTCCAAAGGATCAGTGTCATGACCAGCGTCATCGTCATCAAGGCTATCCTCGTCTGATAATAGACATGATAAAACCTTTTTGTGAGCCGGTTGAAGTTGAAGTTCAGTAGCGCTAGACAATGCACGTTTGTGGTTTGTTGAGCTGGTGGAGGTCGAGGTTGAATAAACGTTCTCAGCATCCCGGAGGCGAGCAGATGGCTTAGAGGTGCGAATGGATTGTCGAGCACCAGCTGTGACTGGTGTTGGTTTGCGCCCAGTATTCAGTAGCATAGAGAAGGCATCCTGAGGAGAATTAGTAGATGATGATGGCTGGGGGGCAGAGGACGTGGTGTCAAGGGGGACAGAATCATCGAGATCATGGTAGAAGACGATGTCCTTGGCATCCTTGAGAGAACCATCAGCATTGACAGCGCATGAGTCTGAATGAGCCATGTTGAATATATTGCTTACCTGCTGAGGCTTGCACATTTTATGTGCAAGCAAATCAGACAGCCAGTGGACAAACAGCCGGTGGAGGATCATAATAGCATTGTAGGGTGTTGGTATGATAAGGATCTGGGCGAGGACATGGTCATTACGAGCACAACACTCACACTGTTCAGTTTGAACAGTGCATATCATGACTTACCTTGTCAATGAGCCTCTGCATTTGACGGAAACAAGTAAGTATCGAAGCTCGAGAATCCTTGAGGCCAAGGCGAATCATCAAAGGCAGTGTCAAAACATGCTTTGACAATGCAACAGAACTTCTCACGGTTTGGGGAAGGTTCGAACCAACATAGAACCATTCGGCAAATGGTGGACTGTGAACCTCACTCAGGTCCGGTCTGCCCCAATTCATGGACCATGGACTGAACCAAGGAAGAACCTGACCGTTGGTCAGGTTCGGACCATGGTTCTGGACCGAACCACGGCAGCACTACTGCTTCTTTTTTTTTTTGGACAAGTGGGTCTATTATATAGCAACTGACACTATCTAGTCCTATATAAATGCTTATAGCGGTATCTAAAGTACCGGCCCGAGGAGAAATGCTCTTACGCACTCCCCGCAGTTCGCGGGGGTGTGTGGGACTCCGTGAACCCTAGGTTGCCTCATTCTGTGGGGGCCTAGGGAGCGTTATACCCACTAAAACCTCAATTGATGTGGCCCAATTCTGGGGGAGGGGGTCCCCTCTTGAGACTACTTCCAACCATGTGGCCTTGACCTGGCTGGTGAAGGCTGGAGATCGTTTTAGTTTACAAGCAGCTACTCTGTCTAATTGTAGTTGGTGTTCAATGGCCTTAAACCATCTCTTTGTCACATGGTTCCTGTCGTGGGATATACCTTGGATGACGCGTTCACATCGTAGGACCCAGATTAAGTATGTGGATTCAGACATAAGGATTCACAGAAGCCTTGATGCCCCTTGGTTACATTTAACGGTCTATTGTCCAGCCTCATTATTCCTGTTCTGCCTTTGATATATACTTAGTGTCCCACATCTGAGGATGGTCCCTAGTGAGACATCAGGCCATGGCGTGTCATCATGGGGCCACAAGCGCTTCGCAAGGCTCCAGATAAGTTTTCCGGCTGGATGGTCGCACTCTATGAGAATGTGCTCTATGGATTCGGTGGTCTCTCTACAATGTGGGCATCAGGCCCTCTGTTCATAATTTGGTATGTTTATCCAGAAATCTCCCACTTTCAGGGAGTTGTGTAGCGCTCTGAATACAAAGTTTTGAAACTTTTTAGATAGGTCTTTATGACGTCTGTTCAGCCAGATTGTTTGGTCCGTTTCCTGTGTTCTTGATACTATTCCCACTGCATGTCTCGTTATTTCTAGGAGTCCGGTGGTCGATCATTTTTGTTCTAGTTTTAGGGACGACCTGATTCCCTGGTACGCCATTGCTTGTGTTATTTTACTGAGTTTTGCACCTTGCAGGTCAAAGTTTTTAGGGACATTGACGTCAATATGGTCACACAGGTTCTTTTGGGCGCCAATACCGGCAAGTTTATCAGCTTCTTCATTGCCCTGAATTCCGCTGTGGCCCTTAATCCAATGGAAGGCTGTCGTTGCTGCTCTTTTTCTTAGGTGGTATGCCATAGCTTTGAAAAGTTCGCTATTTGCAATTCCTATCCAACCTCGGTCCTCCCAGTTTTGGAGATGGTTGGTGAGACCATCTATTGCGTAATGTGAGTCTGTTATAATTGTAATTGGGACTAGAGGGCTGACACTCTGTAGTCTGATTAGTATCGCAGCTACTTCTCCTGTTTGGTTGGATTGGTTTTCACCAGGGATCCTTACGGCCTTGTTCAGGGGGTTGTTTTCCCCGAACCATATGCCGCTGCCACACTGTGCATCTTGTTTTCCATTGTTTATGCATGAGCCGTCAGTGTAAATCTCGACAGGTGGTTCTTGTTGTCCCCGTCCTTGGTTGGGTCTTTGGAGCCGGTGAGCTGGGGTCTGTGCGGTCTCTGAGTCTCCCGCAAAGATTCTGAAACACTCTGCTAGTTGTGATTTTTCCGAGACTGATGGATCGAAGACGATGTCTCCTCTGTGTTGAGTTCTTGCTCTTGTGTTCTTTTCCAGGCGGCGGTGTGTGAGTGTAAGTCCGTAGTTGACTGGACAATGAAATGGGTTGAATTTTGGGGTCAGGTTGTTTATGATTGCTGCCGCCGTGGATATGCATTTATGTGGGTTTTTGCATCCTGCCAGTCTATCCGATATGCATTGACCACATACGCAGTCATGATTCTCCCAGTGGTGTGGAACTGTGGTTGGTCTATTACTCACTTTTAATAGGTCTTTGATTGTTTTTACTTCATGGGTTCGTTTTAGGCATGCGTCTTTTATCTTATGATAGGTCCGCGGTAGTGCGCCGAGGTGAAGCCATGCTGGGAGTTGTTGTTTATGGGTTTGTGAGAGTTTAATCGGCGCGAAGCTCATGTTGTGTTTTCTTGCCATTTTTAACATTGAGATTATTTCTTTAGGTACTCTGCTTGCGCATGTTCCCCTTGTGGGGGGTGCCCAGAAGGTGAGGAAGGTTTGAACATCATTCGGGTTGTTAACCCCATCCGGTTTCAGGGTGTTTAGTACAGCGTCTACCACAAAGGTCCATGCAGGACGTGTGGGGGACGTGTTTACGTAGGCGCTGAGCCACGTTATGTTTATGGCTTCATTTCTAGATGCAATGTCCAGGAGCCCGATGCCTCCTTCTTCTTTCTGTTTTTGCAGGCGTTTCAGGCTAATTGGTGGTGATTTCGCGTTATTCCATATAAACTTTCTTATCATTTTTTCGATAGCTGTCTCAATTGCTTTTGGCATTCCCTGTGCCTTGGTGAGGAATTGGGTCATGCCTCCTACAAACATTTGGATGATCAGGTGTTTACCATCTAGTGTCGGGTTTCCCCTGTTCCATTGTTGGAGTGTGGACTCGATCTTATCTAGGACGGGTTCCCAGGGAGTTGCGCTGTCAAGGTCATTCCCTATCCACGCTCCTAAGGATCTTACAGGTGTTGCATCTCAGGCGATCTTTACTGACACGTCCCACGGGTTATCTTCTGTGTTTAGCTTCCTGGAGGTCACAACTTTTAGCCTGTGTGTTTTAGAGCCAATCGGTAGGATTTCTGTCTTTTCTAAGTTGAATTTCGCGCCTGAAGCTTTGCACCAGGTCTTCAGTAAGTCATGTAGGTCATTATATTTGTTGCCTTTTCTTAGGTACACAGTTGTATCGTCCGCGTACATGTTGACTATTAGTTTGTGTGCGAAACCAGGTATGTCATATCCTTTCAGTTTCGTTGAGTTTATTAGGGCGCATGCTAATGGCTCTATCGCAAGGTCAAAAAGCAGGCAGGATAACGGATCCCCTTGCCTTACTCCTCTCATTACCTTGAAGGGTGCGCTCATGAATCCGTTTATCATTACTCTGGTATGTGCTTGTTCATATAACGATTGGACGGTTTTAATGAATCTTACTGGTAGGTTGAAGGCTTCTAGTGTCTTAATCAGATAGTCATGGTGGACCTTATCATACGCTTTTTCTTGGTCGAGTGCTACGATTGCGCCATCTTCCTCCATGACATCTGCATAGGCTGTCATCATTTGTGTAAGTCGAATTGGGTCAAAGATTGATCTTTTTGGGATGAATCTGCACTGATCTGGATGTATTAGTTTATGTATTTCTTTCGCGAGTCGCACAGCTAAGGTCTTAGTGAGTAGTTTGTAGTCTGTGTTTAGTAGGGTGATCGGGCGGTAGTTTGCTATATCTGATCGGTCTTTCTTTTTGTATAGGGGACACATCCAACCTAGGGCAAAGTTCGATTCCTCTATCATGCCGTGTGTTTGTATGTCGTTGAAGATAATAGTGAGGACTTTAATTATATTGAAGCTGGGTTCGTTTTTCATGCATTTCTTTTTGTGAAGTTCATGTAGGGATTTCCAGGCTTCATAGGGAATTCTGTCTATTCCTGCAGCGCTGCCGGCTTTGGATGAGTATAGTGCTTCTCTCACGTCTGTTACAAGTAACATCAGTCACGTGGCCCCCCTATCATTTTCCCTTCATCCTTGCCCTCACCATCTACCGGCTCGTCCTCCTTTACCGACTTTCCGTTGACCGGATCCTCAGGACTGTTCCCGTCCCTCGCATCGCCCGCCTCCACGCACGTGCACGCACGTTCCTCCACTGATTCGACCACCTATGTGGTCCCGCACCTATGACTCGGTCTGACTCGTGCCACCAATGTGGCTTTCCTCTTTCTGTTTCCCCTGACTGCGGATTCCCGCACATTGTATTCTTACCGTTGGTCCGTTCCAATGTTTCTCGGTCTCATTCCACTTTCGACCATCCATCACTAATCCGGCTATGTTGCCAACGCACCTATACCACATTCGTATCCCCTTTACCCTTACCTACTGTGCGGTAGCCTTGCCCTTAACCCTCTCCACTTAGTATAAGTAGTCGGTCACCCTGTACTAGATTCTCTAACTTGAATCTACTCAATCTTCCCTGGAACATACTTCCCTCTGAAGCCCCCTCAGCTTCAGTCTCTAGTATCTTTTCTTAGTCGCTCTTCGCGACTAAGTCTACCTCGATCGACCTCATCGTTCGGACAAGACAGTCCTTACCTTGAGCGACTTCTAAGACATCCGTCTCAGAAGTCACGTGACACGCGCGTACTGTGATCACTGCCGACTCGTCGTCGCCAGTATCACTTGCTATACCGGATCCTTCCGGTTACGTCATGAACGTTAGCGGACGACGCCCCTCTTAGGGCTCCGCCTAACAGATCTATTTGAGTGCGTAACAACGTCGGTATCTTGTATTGGGTCGTTCAGTGGGCATAGAGGTGGGTTTATTATTTTTTGTTCATTCGGTATTTCATTTAGAGCTTCTCGCATCATTGTGAGTCTCAGCATTTCATCTGGGTCCTGCGTGTCTTCTTGTTGGAGGTTATTATGGTATGTTTTTGCGACTTCTGCCATTTCTTCGGACTTGGTGGCGATTCTGTTTGTGTTTGGAATCTTTAGTCTGTGTATTAAGTCTCTAGGTTTCCTGGATTTGTTTACTCCAGACCAATATTTACTGATCATCTCTCCCTTCAAGGACCACTTCACTTGGGCTTTTGGGTGGGCGTCCCTATATCTTTTTCGTTCCAGGTGCTCAAGCTCTTTCTCTAGTATTATTTTGTTTTGTCGTCTGTCAGTGGACGAATCCATGTCTGGTGCGTTGGACGTCCTTTTGATGTCTTTTTGTAACTGTTTTATCTTTTGATTGATTTTTGCCAGGTGAAACTTTGCGGTGTGCTGTGCTTCTGAGGTTATCTTGGTTTTGAAAGTTTCCCACAGGGTCTGTGGGTTTCTGGAGTTGGTCCGAGTTTCGACTGTACTGTTTTCTATTTCGGTCTGGAGTGATAAGCCTAATTTCTCTATTTTCTCTAATAGGGTTTCATCGGATAATGTGCCTATTGGCCACGACCATCTGCCTGTCCCAATGTGTGGGGCTTCTGGTGGGGCGAAGTGGGTGCGGACGATGCTGTGGTCTGTGGGTATGGGGCAAAGGTATGTTTTCCATTCTGTCACACTATCTTTGTGTAAGATTGACGTATATATTCTGTCTAGGCGTGACAAGGAGTTTGTATTACTATTGAGCGTGAAAAGCCGCGTTGTAGGGTGTGAGTGTCTCCACGTGTCCTGTATATTAAAATCATTCCTGAAGTTTCGTAGGGCCTCTACTGCTTGTTCATTATCTGGTCTGGATGGAGCTCTGTCGAGGGGGTCTTTGGTGACGTTAAAGTCCCCCATCATAAAGTCGAGGGTGCTTAACCCTTTCTGTAGCCATTTCATTCTGACGGTGTCCCAGAAGTGCTGGTGTTCTGAGTGGTTATTGGGTGCGTAGATGTTAAGTAGGTTTATTGTCCTGTCATTATGCCATTTGATTGATAGAGCCGCAGCTCTACCGGGGATTAGTACTGACCATTTAATGTCAGATACATTAATCATTTCTTTATTCAAGACAAAGGCTACACCCGCAGAGTTGCTGGGGCGCGAGGGATCTTGGGAGTTGAGGACCAGTAGGTGTCTCGAGAATAGGGACTCAATTTGTCTTTCATTATCGTTGGAGAGGTGCATTTCTTGCAAGCATAATATACCGATTTTCTCTTCTCTGATTGTTTTATTTATCATGGGCCATTTCAAGATTGTGCTGGCGCCTAGTGATGTGGAAGCCCTGCCTTTCACGTTTAGTGTGGCCAGGGTTATGTTTGCACGGGTGTGTTTTTGAGTGTTAGTGTATGTTCGTCGCTGGTGTGCGGGTGCCCTGTTGGGCACAGGAGGTACTACGCCACCGATCTCCCCTGGTACGTCACTGGGGGGCTCCTCGGCGATGGAAGGCTGCTCCCCTCTGCTCCTGGGGAGGCTAGGACCAAGGCCGAAATCAGAACCGGGAAAAAGGGGGGGGGGGGGTTTGTATATTGGTTGGTAGTCGGTAGATACTTTACTTATCGTTACGACTATAGATAAGTCAGGGATAGCATTGCCCAGCTACCTGGGGGACTATGTCATCATTTTCAAGGAGCATCAATGCCCTAACCATAATGTCGACTACTAATGAAGACTTCAGCCTCTCAGCACGGCTCGTCCAGACCTAAATAGGTCTCCGTGTTCTGGTGTGCACCATGCTTGGTGAGATGGTCTCCGCTTTCCTGTCTCGCCGGAACAATCAGTAAATGTGGGCGGGAACCTGTAGTTGATAGCTCGCGTCTCCCTCGGGCTTACTATGCGATTCAACGACTCATTTTCACAATAGGATTAGGGCCTAAAGTCATAGCCGTTGCTGCGGGTATTTACGTTCACAAGGTCAGTTCTCGGAAAGGACTGTATTTGGTTCTAAAGTATATGGTTGAAGTATGTGCGCATCAGGGAGAGGGATATGTACGAGGTACAAGGTGGGATAGGGAGCATGATCAAGTTGGTAACGGCTGAGGGGGGCTTCTGTCTTATAGTACTAGAGTTCAGGCATGTTATGTATCAATGGCGGAGTGTAACGGGTGCGATAGTACTAGGTGTTCCTTCCAGGTTTTCTGTTTCTCATCCTTCCAGGTTGGCAGGACGCGTTGATTGCCGTTCTAAATCCCATGGTGGGGCCATTCCATTTTGGAATGCTGGGGAACGGGCATAGGCCGCGCGGGTGGGCGAGGGAATGGCAGATTGGGCAGGGGGATAGAGCGACTGTGGCACCACAGCCATCTAGATCTGTTGGATAGTCTAGGAGGTGGAGAAAGCCTCTCAGGTCAGTCCAAGCTTTGGCGTCATTGGTTGGGCTAATGGCGAAAATGTTGAAGCGGGGTACTGAGAGTCCGCCTGTGACTTTGAAGTCAAGGTGCTCTACGCAGATCAATCTGATTAGGTCTCGTGTAGCTTTGTATACCATCTCCTCTTTGCATATCTCACTCATGAAAAAAATATCATTGATGTAGCCTCTGTTCTCGTCTAGGGCCCAAACATCCGCGACCATTTTGCGGATGATGTTGGTATCAGAGGTGGTGAAGCCGGAAAGGCAAAATAGGAGCTCTGGTGTTTGCGAACAGTTAAAAGGGAGTGCCTTGTAGGTGACATCTACGGCGGACCATATTCGCTGTCCTAGAATGAGTTCTTTTGTCTCTTCTGAGACGTTATGGACTAGGTAGCCGACAGGGAAGTCTTTGGAGTTCCTTCCTCCTTAGGGTTGGGGAGGTGAGACATGCACGGGAGGGGCGCCTTGGTGCACAAAGTTTGCCACTGCTTTCAAAGACATCTTTTCCGGTGTGGTCGAAGACTCTGATCATGAACTTTGGGTGTTCTACCTGGAACCAGGCAAGCAGTACCTTATTGTCAAGGTGATCAAAGATCTGAGCGGAGTGAGACATATGCACACTCAGGAATCCTCCAATTGGGTTGGGGTGAACTGTGGGAGGACGGTGCTATGGTTTGGGCCGTCATGGCTTAGGATCGCTCTGTTCTTACCCGCCAGGGCTAGATGCGCAAGGATGACCTCCTCCTCTGGGGTTGGGATGTGCATGGAGGTGGGGCTAGCCAGGATTGTCATTGTCTGGTCCGCAGAGTTAGATGGGGCGTGGATGGATTCCGCTATTCTGTTTTTGGCGACGCCCGCTACAGGGTTCTCTATGGAGGATGTTACACGAAACTCCTGCATGATGAGGAGGTCATCAGGTGGGGGGGGCGCAGGGATTTCGCGAGGAGCTGGGGTAGGGGTGTCGGGAGGAGACTGGAGTGGTTCTGGGGAGTGTGGATCAGGTAGCGGTGTCATGAGGAGATCATCCATATTATCGTCGTCTGGGAGGATGTTGGAGGAGAAGTACTTTGGCCCGACGCAGGAGGATTGAGATGTGAGACGGGGAGTGCTGGGGTAAGGGCGGGATGATTGGGAGAGGGCTTTTATGGATGTGAGGTCTTTGTCTTTCATCTTCTGGTGGGCGAGGATTTCGTATGAGGCTGGAAGGGTTTTTATAGTGAGTATTAGAGCGCAGTTATAGTCGGAGGGGTTGGTTAGTTAGAGGTCGGTGATGTTGTCGTGGCCGAGTTCATATCTTAGCGGCTATTGGGCTGTGGTTCAATGATACCTAGATTGGGAGTGATGTCTCAAGGGTATCGTTTGGCGGTGAAGGAGGGTTATACTATATTATTTGCGAGCTATCGTTTTACGTGGGGTGTAGGTTCACTTCTCAAGTTGGTATAGGTCATGAGAGGGTGTGCTTACTCATGGGGGCAACATGTTATTTTGTGTGTGGTGATGGCAGGTTTTGGTTTTATTATCCAGAGTCGTTTTCATTTAGTGAGTGTTTCCTGGTTCTCAAGTAGTTTTTAATTTGTGCGACGATGCGAGGATGTGTATTGGCCAGGTTATAACCCGAGAGCTTTGCTAGCATCACCTTGCCTGCCGTTTTATAGCGTGGGAATTCTGTCCATGGTTGTGGTACAGAAACAAGGGCCTTTTTCGCACTACTGCTTCTGGAGCTCTAGCACACTGAAGGATAAGGATCTTCTGGAAAACAGACCATGGCCTCCTCAATTAATGTTGCGGGAGAGGATGGCACCCAAACCGTCGCTCTGATGCTCGCAGGTGACCAAGGGTGACATCTTCAGAATTGCAACACATAGTACAACGAGACTGCCTCGTGGTACTTTGCCAAAAAAAATTCAATCTGACCATTTTTTCTAAATACCACTCACCAGTGTGCACATGTTGTCCTGAATGTCCCGAATTCACGTCTGGAATCTGGATAACATGAAACCGAGCTAAGCGGAAAGTGTTCTGCCTAGCGTGATAGAAGCTCGGCTGCAGTTGGCCCACTTGGAAGTGGTAAGATTAAAAAGTCACACAATGCGACGGCGTAAGTACATACTACTCTAGCTAGTACTATTCATGGTGTACAGCAGTTCTACAGTGTACATAGCCTTTGAACCCGAAATCTCCTTGAGACTCAGGCCCACCAGTCACTACATGCACAGCACTCCATTGCAATCCACAGGTACGATTCCATAATCATCCTATTCCGGTCATCAATAGGTTAAATCGTTTGCCATGCATAGTGCTTCTCTTCATGTGCCATGACCTATGTAGGCGAGTGGTAAACACGCTGGTCTGATCGAAAGTACATGTCTGGTGCAACCGCAAAGTCTGTGTGAGTCGCTCTCCAAGTAATCCCTAACATAGACTCTTGTCAGACAACTATCCGAGTCTCTGGGGCATTGGTACAACAGGCCAGGTCTTGATGCTGGTGTCCTTGATGGTCAAATCTATCCATATCGATTCTCAATTTGATTAATCTCACACCCCACGTTTTTTCAGGCTGTCCTATTGTGGCAGCCAGCAGGCCGTTGGGCTTCTATCTTAGTATGAGGGCGCCAATTTCATTCTTACCACTTTCAAGTTATTAGGTTCTATCGCCAATGTTTTGGTTCTTTGACAATCGTGTCCTGAGCGTCAACCACCATGGCAAGCTGTCATACCCGGGTCAAAGTACGACCATCAAGGACATGCTGCTGGGTATATATACTACTGATGGCAAGTAGTACTAGCAGCACCAACTCAGCCCACTCTCAAAAGACGAACATTACATCCTAAACATGTCAACTTTCGGGACTCGGGCACGCAGGTGCACTAGTGCTGTAAGTGGCATCGCTTTGCAGAGTGATCAGCACCTGATAAGCAGTGTTCATGTAGAAGAGCTCCGAGCAGTCATCTTGCAGTTCTGACTCATCCTCGCACAAACACGTTGCTGCTGTTGATACCGATGCCAAGCATCGAGGAACCATTCCTGTTATGAGCAAACTTGACATGCACAAATTCGATCACGTAAGTGCTTGTAGTAACAACTGGACTGTCATTCGGTGTCTTACAGAACTATAGTATGGGGAACCTAGCTCGACGCTTCCTATGAAAAACAAGAAACAGGAGGTCGAACAACGATCGCACACGTTGCCCGTACAGACCATTCAGTCAAGACCCTACGTAGAACCTGTACCCCGGACGTGCCAAATGGCCATACAATGTGTTCAGCCGGAGGCTGGCCGACTGTACTAGATTCATGTAGGTGCTGTACTGGCCAGCCTGTAGGGCCATTCTGGCTGAAGCTTATTGTACATACTGTAATGATTAATAAAATGTGAGCTGGGGGTGGTAGGGTGACCGGCCAGCCACATAGAACCAGTACTGGCCAGTGCCTAAGTAAAAAGGGAGATGCCCATAGATTGTGACCGGCCAGGCCTGTAGAGCATGTACTGGCCAGCATCCAAGTAACAGGTACTGGGCCCATGGGTTTTTATTTTTATTTTTTAAATCCACTTTTTTGTCTTTGAGAGTGTAACTCTATGTAAGACAGTACTATCTAGTCTTGGGGGCCCCTGTGCCCCCCTGCACCTCTAGATTCATGAATGCCCCGGTGTGAGGCTTGCCTCCACCGGTCTGCCGTTCCTGCTGCGTGTTTTAGACATGCAATCTTTCGAAGGGAAGGTGACTTTATAAGTATCGTGCAATGGAATAACTGAGTAGGTAAGGTTTTACTGGACGCGTTCTCTGCCGCGAGTGCGACTGGTATAGGAATCGGGTTGAGTGCAAATTATGTAGTAGAGTGGTTTCTCAGGTGGCGGAGAGACCGATTCTGTTGGATTTGACTGATTTCAATGGAGGCCTTGATTCTGTATAGGCGAGTGAATATGATTGGTTTGTGAGATTATAGAGTTGATAGCGAATTATTTGGTTTGTAGCGTGGAGATGTTGGTAAGGAGGATGGTGGTGTTGTATTATGGGGATGGGGTAGCATATGGTGTTAGACGGGCAGTGTTGCTGCTATTATGTGCGTTCATGTGCGGGTAGGATGATCTGTGACTGAAGTAGCGTCGTGTCTGTCAGTTCGAACATTTCGATAACATGGATACTTCACCGAATGTGGTTTTCATTCTGCCAGTTGCGTTAATGTATTGTATAAGGTGTGGAATAGCTTTTTCGTCCGTCAGAAGATATGGGATAGAGGTGGCTTTACGGCCCAATGCTTGGATCAGTGCATGACGTTCTTGGTGATATTGGGGGCATGCAAGGAGGTAATGGTGAATGTTCTCGTCAGTGTGTGGACAATGCGGGCAGGAGGGGGTGGGAGATTTGCTGATACGATGGAGGTGCTGGTTCAGCGGAGTGTGATGGGTGCAGAGGCACATTAAGAGACCTGTGAGATGTTTAGGGTAAGACTTGGTTAGCTTGATGAATGAGCGGTGTAGAATGTCAGGGTCGATACTATGGGTACGTGCGTAACGAGGGGATTTAGTCCATCCTCTTAACCATCAGGCTTGAGTGGATTGGCGGTGAGCTTGCTTGAGGGCTGAGATACTAAGTGGGAGTGAGTCCAAGCGAAGGTAGTTGGGTAACCGGGCGCGAGCGCTGTTGTTCTGGTGTCCTTCTGCAGCCTTCTTTGCTTGTTTATCCGCTTCTTCGTTGCCGTGAACATCGGAGTGGCCTGGTACCCAGTGTACTGTAATGTCAAAGTCATTATGGTCATTAGCTACTTTCTGCATCATACGGCGGAAGCAGTCCGCTAGGTAGGATCCTGGGCGAGTGCGAAAACTGTTTCCACATTGGATTGCTGCTTGATTGTCAATAGATATGGAGATGGGGAATTGAATGTTGCGTTCTGTGGAAATTAGTCTGGCTGCTAATGTTAGTCCTACCTCTTCTGCTTCGAACACGGTGTGTTCATCCTTCGTGCCTAAATAGAAATGTAATACTCGTGGCGCTGCGCCTGCTCGAAATAGTACCGCGGATGCTCCAATTTTGTCATTGTGACCTGAGCCATCACAATATACCTGGATTGACTCTGTCAGACGTTCGTGTAAGGTGATGGCTTCCTCCCGCATGTGTGCGATGTTGGTCTTGAAGGGATTCTTGGTGGTGGGAGGACACCTTGCTGGGATTAAGGTTTCTATTTCATCTGGGTCAATGGAGAAGAGATGGGTGAGTTTGTGCAATGAGGAACGGTGAGAAGAAACATAGTGCTTGGCTGCGCACCTAACTGGGTGATACAAGGGATGTGTTGCTGGGTGGGCGGTGATGCGAATGATGGCTCTATGACATATGTTGTGGAGAGCTAATGGGATGGGAAGTATGTTAGCGTGGGCCTCAAGAACGTCCCCGGCAGTGGTCCGCATGGCTCCGGTCATGGCTAAGGTTGCAAGTCTCTGCACAGATGCGAGTCTTTTGGCTACCCCCAACGATCCCTGTTGGAGGATATCGGAACCTTCCTTGAAGGATGGAGTAAACCATAGGTCAGCGGCATACATCATTTTCGGTATAGCTACAGCTTGATACAATTGGCACATAAGGGGCATCGGGATTCCTTTGGCCATGGTAGATAGGCAACGGATCTGGCAAATGTAAGCTGTTCCTTTGGCCACCGCGTTATCGACTTGCATGGTCCATCGTAGTTCTTGGTCTACTATGACGCCGATGTCTTCGAGCCACTCTGTCCAATGCTGTTGCTTCGTCGAGGCGATGGAGTCCGCGTATTGAGTTTTGAGGTCCTTCAGTTCCTCATGGCATTCATGGAGAGGCAGGGCGCGCATTTGGTAGGACAGGCGGCTGAGGCGATTGACTTTCTTCCGCAGTACGGTGAGCTCCCGAGTCCACCAATGCTTGGAGTGGGGGCAGGGTTTCGAGAGTGGTACGTGGGCGGTGATGGTGGAGGTGATAGCTTCTGTTAAACGCCAGGTGGCAATCTGAAACTCTTCGTTAGTGGCTAATGGCTGTGGGGGATGAGGGGATAGAAGATCTTGGAGGTGCTTATCGAATTTCTCCCAATCTACTTCTCTCCAGTTCTTCTGTGGTGTTGTGTCTGCGCGTGGGGTCTCCAGTTCGAGAATGAGATGTATCGGGACATGATCAGTTTTTGGGCCCCAGAGTTCTGGAGCCGTGGTGCAGGTGATAATTGCGTTGAGTAGCTGTTCCGTTCCGAAAACGTTGTCGGGTCTGGTCCAGTTGCCGGTACTGGAGGATTGGAGTGTTGGGAGGTTGCCGGGTAGGTAGCTGTATCATACCGAAGTCAGCAATTAAGTCTATGAGAGGGTTAGCAGTAGTATAATTAAATAAGTGCCGGTTGCGCATTTCTTCCCAGAGTGGATGGTGGCGGTTGAAGTCCCCCATCCAGAGCATGTGATCTTCTATAGTAGGGCGGAGGGTCGCGATGTTACTCTCAATGAAGATTTCCAAGGTTTCGAGCGTTGATTGGGATTGGCAGTCGTTGTAGATATTGAAGATGGTGCAATTGCCGTAGGGACCGGATAGCTGAAGGAGCGTGACGTCAGAGGAGGGAAAGGGGATTTGTTTCCATAAGTTAGTATCGAGGGATGCGCTGATAAGCATGATAGCATGGGTACGTTGACGGGGATGAGTGAGGTGTTGCGTGTGGTATATTACATGCCAATGGTGATTTGCGGAGGTGTTGCGTAGGAAGTTGATGTGCGGTTCTTGAATGAGGATGATATCCCAGTTGGAGATGCCGGGGTTGTTGAGAAGGGAGGCCTGGGCAGCCATGGACTTGTTGAGATTTTGCTGCCAGATGCATAGGCGGACGGTGGGTTTGTTACGATGTTCAGGCATTAGGCAAGGACTGGGGAGAGCTGTCTGAGGGGGTAGAAGGGTTAGTGATGTTAGTAGAATTAGTAGAGGAGGAAGAGTTTGGAGGGGAAGCAGCGAGGCAGTTGATGAGTTCAGTGAGAGCGGGGGATTGTGGTTCTTGAGGGGCTTGAGGGGCTTGAGGGGCTTGAGGGGTGCGTGGGTGGGTTGCAGTGCTTGGTCGGAAAGGGATAGTAGTTTGTTTGGAGGTTCTTTGCCGGGGGGATTGGGCTCTGCGAGGTGCAGGGTATGATATTGGGAGTGAGCGTGGTGGTTGGTTGACGTGGGTCTAGGACATCTCCGTCGGGAAGTAGGGCATTGTATTCTCTGGGTATTTTTCATTAATAAGTTCGCAGCATCGAATGAAATCAGGGCAGGAACGGTTCCAACTAGCATGATGGTGACTGTGGCAGTTGACACAGACCGTGGCGCGTGGAGATGAGCATTCGGTGGTGCGGTGTTGGTTGCTACAGGTACCGCATACATCTACCTCTGCAGAACAATTTCGTGCTATGTGCCCATATTTTTGGCATTTAGCACAGCGGATGGGTTCACATCTGTCCTTGCGGACTGCGATACGCTCATTGTTGATACATATACCTTCCTTGAGGATGAGGTTTGCTGTGTGTGGGTCTGTAATGTGAGCCAGAGCGAACGCCTTGCATTGGTTTGTAGATCTGCATTGAGGGGGTTTTATCCATCGGATGGTTGTGATCGAGTTTGCTGGAAGGTTGTTATCTTGCTCCACTGTTCTGAGAAACATTTCATCCTGAATCTGGAGTTGGATGGGGAGATATTCAGCAACGATAGGGTAGGTACGAGTGCGAAACGATACAGCATGATCGAATTGTTCTGTTAGAGCTTCCTTACTTGCCGGCTTGCGAAGCCAATCTGCCAGTGTTTCTGATTCCAGTTCGATTATGAATCCTCCATTGTGTAGTGCAGTGATGGACTTGATGTCACCGGTTGGTGTTTCAGGTTTACGGATGTTGGCGAGGGCTGATTTCATCTTCTTTACCATGTCAGCGTGCAGGGTGTCCGGTGGGAAGAGGCTGTTGCCCAGCGTGGGGGATCCAGTAGGATTTCGCGTGCTCGGATAGCTGCGCGTCCAATAGCTTTGTCGATTGAGGGGGTCAGGTTAGCAGTGACGATGGAGCTGTATGTTTGACGTTGAGGTTGGTTAGTGTCGGTCTCTTCGGTATTCCCGTCGTAATGAGTAGGCACATGCTGGGTTAATAACTGGGTTGATAGGGTGTTGAGGCGTTCCTGAGTGGTGTCGAGCGATGGAGAGAGGAGCTTCAGGGCATTCTGACAGTCTTCAACTGAGGTGTGAAGCTCATCGGCCACCGTTTCAATGCGTGATGCTGAAATTTGCAGGCCGTCATCCATTTCGTCCCTATCATTTACCATGGCTTTGCGGACTGCTTCGGTTCTCTCCACGGTGTCCGAGAGTTGGTCAGAAGCGGTCAGTAGCTTCGCCATTTGTGGTGCCATAGCTCCTACGATGTGCTCAATGATGCGCAGCCGGCCTTGTAGGATCTGTACTGGCCAGCATGTAAGTAATATGGGGACACACCTGTAGAGTGTGGCCAGCCGGCCGTGTAGAACCAACACTGGCCAGTATCTATATAAGAAGGGACATGGCCGTGAATTGTGACCAGCTGATTTCGTAGGGCCAGTACTGGCCAGTATCTATGTGATAAGGGAGATGGCTGTACATTGAGACCGGCCGATTTCATAGGGCCAGTACTGGCCAGTATGAAAGTAATATGGGACATGCCCGTAGAATGTGACCGGCCAGGCTTGTATGAGCAGTACTGGCCAGTATGCAAGTGATATGGGATATGCCCGTAGAATGAGATCGGCCAGACCTGTAGGACCAGTACTGGCCAGTATCTATATAAGAAGGGACATGGCTGTGGATTGTAACCAGCCGACTCTGTAGGGCCAGTACTGGCCAGTATCTATGTGATAAGGGAGATGGCTGTACATTGAGACCGGCTGATATCGTAGGGCCAGTACTGGCCAGTATCTATATAATAAGTGAGATGCCTGTAAATTGAGACCGGCCAATCCTGTAGGGCCAGTACTGGTCAGCATGAAAATGAAAGTTGGTCAGTGCATCAGCAAACTATTAATTTTGTGACAGGTGCCACAGGTCTACAAACTTCACAAACATATAATAAAATATCACACCACTGATGCTACTAATGTGTACATATAATACAAAACAACATAAATATTTGAATTTTAACAAGTATTCCTATCTCTTGCTAACTATGTTCTGACTAAGCTTGTACAACCTGTACAGAGATTTGATAAAATTACTAGTTTTCTAACTTTATTATGGTCTACTATCCTCAAAGCCCTGATTTTGCTGCATATGCTGAGATATATATCAATCTTTACTGTACAAGATCTATTTGACTGAGTGAAATAGGTAAATTAGTTCATCATTCTATTGCAATTATGTGATGTTACTGTAGTGTTATTTATGTAGTAGTAAATAGAATGGTAGTGTTGGAGATAATAATTTGACTAGCCCTGCATGTAGATTGACTTGGTAAAATTTTCGCATTTTTGACATGTGACATTGGGATATATTGGTATTATTGTTAAGATATATAAATGGCCCTGTGGCCTGGTGGTAATGGTGATGCAGTTATAATTGCTGGCAGCCTTTGGTTCAATCCTTGCCAATTGCCAAATATCCTGTATGAAACAGATCATGTGATGTGACATAACATGGTGACATATGTTGGCGGTCCAACCATAGGTGTACGGTCATTAGGTCCTGACGGACTTTGAAAGCTAACCTAGTGGGATCCCTTGGGCCGGCGATTTTTTACATCGCCAGCATACTGTCAGCATCAATGAAGGGCACGACTCCAACCATTCATCCCTCGCCACCTGCATGTCTGACCCCCCAAAGCGTGGCCGCGGGTGTCCAAAAGGTTCCAAGAACCGGCCTGGCGCAAAAAATGTTGGATGGCCCTACAAAAATGGGCAACCAGCCCAGGCTAGGAACACAAAGGATAAAGGTACACGCGGTCCGTCATCTTCAGCATCTGTGCTCCCATTTTTGGCTGACTCGATTTATTTGCTAGATCCATCTCATGTTGCCTTAGCAGGGCCAAGTGCCTCTCTGGCACTAACTCCTAATAGTACTGCGTGAGTTTTTATTTTGTGTTTCAGTATTCTCAACTGATATCTATTATACTCTCAGTGCACCTTGTTCTCCTGAACGGTCCAGTGAATGGCTGCCGTCTCCTTCCGAGTCTCCTTCCTGCCTACAATCCCCCAAACTGGCAACTAATCCTCCTGTTCCATCTGCCGACAATTTGCGCAGCACAAGCGTTGTGACTGTTGTCCCATCTCCTATCCACGAGTCACTGGAAGAGCAACCTGCACTCCCATCCAGCTCGCTGCCACTGCCTTCCCTCGCTGCCAGCTTGCTTGACGCACAATCTGACCCAACAAGCCATTCCCTCTGCGCACAGCCAACTACACCTGAACCTTGCCAACCAATGCCAACCAACAGTGACTTGGAGTGTTGCACTGGCGTCGTATCACGTAGTGCGATGGTGCAAAACCCGTATGGGTCAGATCTCAAGGCTGACAATGTCCATGAAGGGGATGAGGACGAGGATGAGGATATGCTGGAGGAGTTCAACCTCACCTGTGAGGATGCGGACCTCGAGGATGAAGCAGAGAGTACTGGCGACCAGCCCATGACAGTTAATGCAGAGCATGAGATGTCAGCTCTGTCCGCACCAGCTCAAATGGCCAGACAGCATGCACGCCCTACTCTGCCAGCATGGCTGCCAAGTGAGTATCAGCGGCTGCGTGAACGTCTCATTCATGAGATTAAGAATAACTCTTCCCATTTACCCACATGCTATGATCGCCAAACCTTTTTCGACGGACCTGAAAACCCTTTTCTGGTCGCCAAATCAACTTTTCAACTGACTCCTGGTCTCTTCCACCAGCCACGGTTCTTCATATGGCTGCCGCACCTCCTCGTGGATCGTATCCCATGTCCTGCGTGCCTTGATGCTGGCCGTCAGCCTGCTCATGGCTCGTGTGTTTATCTACAGAAACATGGTTTTGCCCAATGCACGCGTCGGGTAGTCGATATTGACTGCAATATATTCATTGTTGGTTACCGATACCTCTGTGGTCACAAAGACTGCCACAAGCACTATCAGAGTTGGACCCCATCAATCCTCCGTGTTTTGCCAGCCCCTGTTGCAGACCAATTTGAGTTCCGGCTCACATATTGAAGTGGGCTGTCAGGTCGCCTCTGTGCACTTCTGCGAGAATCATTTCGAGCAGGAGTTGGCCCTGACCAATTCACAACAATGATTGAGTCTTTTCACTACCGTTGATTTGATGCTCGTCATTGTCAGTTCCTTGAGATGGTGTCCCACCGAAGCAGCAGTGGCTCACTGTCGAGCTGCTGGACAACTGCAAGCCCATTCGGAGAATTTGGGGATCGAGATGGATATGCGGGCTATATTCCCCATGCCCCATACTTTGCCCGATTCTATGACATGCTTGTTGAGGAGTCTGCCCCTGCATCGAAGCAACTTATTGCATCTCTACCTGCTGATATTCTCAAGCAAGACCACAGTTTCAAGGTGACGTAGCACCATCCACTGCTCGATGTGGTCTCTAACCGATGATTGTTGCAGGCTATCAAACGATTGGGCAAGACTGATGGAGTACCTGCATTCAATGCCCTCTTCACAACAATCAATCAATACAGCGAGATACGGTCAATGAATTTCACACCATCAAAAGCCCAGGATGGGTGGGCTCCTATCCTCGCAGCCATGTTGCCGTCATTAGCAAGCTTTGGCCATAGTCCTCCAAAGATTGTCTTCACAGATAACATTCGAGCAGACAAGGACAAGCTCCTGTCAATATTCCCATCATTATCAGCTGGGGTCATCCCTGTGCAGCCTGCGAGTACCCAGGAGCCATTGGTTCTTCCAGAGGACTGGTCATCGATCCCATTGACTACGATGTTCCAGGTCAACCACCGATTTGATATCATCATGAACCAGCACACACCAACCACTCCTGTCATTGTTGCCTTCTCTGTGCAGTGGCCAATTGATGCTGCTACAGGCAAGACTGGACGTGTTGCTTTGATTCAAGTTGCATATCAGAAGGTTGTCTACCTAATACAGGTCAGTCCAAACTCACTTGTGCACCAACTGCAGCTCAAGGATCATGTATCGCACAGACCAGATTATTCATGCAGGATGGCTACATCAGTCTCCCACACTCTCTCCTCATGTTTTTCCAATCTAAGGCCTATCGCAAGGTTGGTGTCAATGTCATGTCGAACCTTCAGCGACTCCAGGGTGATTGCATTCCTGCATGTCGTTCTGTGCTGTTTGCAGGTTCAATTGATGTTGGTCAGATGGCAAGAGAGCGTGATGCTGCCCCAAGTGGTAGCTCAAGAATTGTCACCCTTTGTGCAAATGTCCTTCGCCGTCGAATCACCCGAGACTCAGTGGTATGCATTAGCCCAGCATGGGGGCATTCTGAACTACCATCACAATTTGTTCAGCATGCAGTTCTCGAATCCTATGCTACATGGTCACTCTACCTCACTCTTACAACAGTCAAGGCTCCACAGAACGTCACTGGGTCAACACCAGGTGGCACTGCAGTCACTATGTATGCTCCTGATGGTCGGACAATTGCTCAAGGCCTTATTGCAATCGACCGTCCACTGACATTCAATGGCATCCGTGTCACAAAAACTCGAGTAGTGATGGTTGTCCGAGAAGTTTTGGTACCTGGGTACTTAATATCAGGCAGCCTCCTTGCCTCGCACACTCCAACAGCCTTATCTGCATTTGGACCAGCTCCATTCTCGATCCTCTGCCAGGCTAATCATCTTCAAACATCCTCAGTTCCTCCTCTGCTGGACCCAACTGCTGTTGGGAGCTGTGAAGACCAGACTCCAGTGAATCCTCCTGCCGAGGGTGAAATACTATCTACGGACACTAATGGGGACAGTTTCCAGTCGATTTTTTTGGATGCAGTTGCAACACACCTTGATGCAAGTATTGAGTTGGAGACCGAGCCAGAGCAGACTATTCCTGGCTCATCAATTGATGAGGGTGCCCTGGAGGCAATTTCACAGCTCATCCTTGATATCACAAATTTCGTGCCAGAGAGTGTGGACCTGGTGCGAACACGTATCAAAGGTGACATTTGGCACCTTTTCCATCAGTTTCCGATTTCACTTCACCATGGGCTTCGTCGACCATTTGCACATGCACTCAGCACTGCCATTTTTCTCACAGATGTTAATGACAAACGAGCTGTTACAGAGATACTTGCAAGGCAGAATGTCTCCTATGATGCAAAGTTGATATCAAAGTCAGAGTGGATTCTCACGAGAGTTCGTCGCTATGTTCCACCACCAGAGATACTGTTTAGCTGAGTTGCAGCGGTTGTCAAGACTTATGGGCCACTCAAGGATGCAACGATGGGACAGCCATTGTTCAATGACAAGGCCTGAGATGTCACGAAAAACATTCTTGAACATGTTCGCAATGGATACTACTCTGATCCTCCAGATGTGCCACTCTACTTTGAGATCGGACAAGATAAGGATGGGCTTGCACTGTACCGTTGCTGCCGTGGAACAAATGATGTGGAGGGGGGTGTTCATCAAAATCTGATCTGACGCTTCACATCATTCAATGTTTCAGCTCGTCGTGCTGTGAATATGATTCTAGACTATGCAGTTTGCCATAATATGCAGGTCTGTTTTTCTCTCCCTTCATAGCAAAATACCTCGCTAAAATCACACATTGAAGGTTGGCACCATGAACAGGACTGGCCGTCGATATATTGGCCACTTTGATGTTCCGTTGAAGAATCGTGTAGCCTCACTGTGTCAGCGCACATCACATGCTCTTTCTGACGATACTGGTGTGCTTTCGAGTGGATGGGTCAATGGTGATGACTATGAAGAGATGCAGGAACCATTTGGGATACTGCCTTTTGATGACGACACACTGAAGCACAGCGGGATGCTTCCATTCAGCAGCATGTTCGTGAAGGAGAACGATATTCGTTATGTCCACCTCAGTCAGATGCAGGTCACACGATTCGCAGTGCTTCCCGTGCACTCTTGTGAAGAGCGGGCCTTGTTTCAAGCCTATGCAGAATCATCTCCGATGTTTGCTGGTCCACAGCAGCCTGATTTTGTTGCACTCGCTTCACTCATGAATGGACATGCTGATGGGACTCATATATTCTATAAGGTGAGTTAGGCTACCATCCACCATTGCATCTGTGTTTGAAGCATCTCTCCACAGCTTCCAGAACACATCAAGACACACTACAAGACATGGCTCGACTACAGCAATAAGAAGTCGTCCGTCACCCTAAGTGCAGATGCGACACGAAGAATACGGACCTTACTTGAATTCCAAGTTGGATCTCCACAATCAGTCCCCACTGCTCTCCCGCAGCAACTTGCTGACACCATAAATGCTCCCACAAATCCTTCGCAGACTTCTGAGAATCCTTGGCAACTTGAGAAGCTGCTTGCAGACCATCGCCTGGCACAATCTGCGCTCCAGTACAGCTATGGGGATCGCAGGGATGAAGTACAGGCAATGAGTCATGCAGCATCAGCGAGGAGAGTCCCAGAGGCAAGCAGATCAGAAAAATGCGCTGCTCCAACAGTGGGTGATGACGGCCATGGACCATCACGAAAGAAGAACAAACCACGAACTTGCATGCATTGTAAGAGCACAGAGTGCAAGGGCAGATGGGCAGTGAAAAATTGTGCTGTGAAGATGCACGAGATCCAGGTATGTGTATTGATATGGTGTGGACGCCAGTCAACGATTGATTTTGCTGTATGCTGCCATAGCAACGCG
Source organism: Suillus discolor (assembly GCF_016758755.1). Lineage (NCBI taxonomy): Eukaryota > Fungi > Basidiomycota > Agaricomycetes > Boletales > Suillaceae > Suillus > Suillus discolor. The sequence goes on from NW_024541290.1 coordinate 166,269, forward strand.
CTGAAACACAGAGTCGACGCAACACAACAGCAGCAGCATCTGTAGTGAGTGGCTCGAATGTCATGTTGGATGCAGACACTGCAGTTTCTGAGTCGTGTGGACAAGTTTGATTCACATTTGTGCAGTCGTTGGAATACCTGCTTCTTTCCCTCCTCGAATTAATTTTATTTAATTTATTTAATTTTTGAGTGTACCGTACACCTTTAGGTTGATCGCCCATATGTTTTGGTATTTGTGCTTCGAAATCCACAAGCTTGTACAAGCCTGCACAGGGGGGACTTAGCTGTAGGTTCTGTGAGTCTGTACAAACCTGTACAAGCTTGTACAATGCTGTATAGACCCCCAGTAGTTTGCTGATGTACTAATTATGGGGGTCGTAGAAACCTTGTCAAGCAAGGTAATAAGTTGCCTCACAGTCAAGGACATTATGACACTGCATGATTATGTAATTTCAGGCTTATTATATTTGATTTCATCAAGGGGATCTATATAGTTACCACATTATATCTTAATTTCACAATTTTGACCGCTGACTTCACAACACCTAAAATATCACCCATTTTAGTAACTCTCCAAAATATCAACCTCTCTATGTCATCCTTGTTTCCACTACACCACAATCATTTTTCTTGTGCATCTAAGTAGTGGTTTATGTTATATATGTGTAATATAATATAATAGACCACTGATTTCTGTCCATGTGCTTCCTCTAGGTCTATAATTGCTGTGTCTGGTGATAACATGGAAAAACATTTTGCATTTTTGCTTGTGTGATAGGAGGGTGTCCTGGAAGGTATAGAACATGTTCAGGAGTGTATATCAATTCATTCCACTGCTTGTTTGACCCTCTGAAGTTCCTGTGAGCTCCCAACATCAACATGCATAGCATATATATATGAAATACAAAATTAGTTTCCATTTTCGAGTTTCTAGCTATATGTAGTTGCAAATACTCTCCAAAGCATCAGTTCAACATTGTGAACAATATTTCAGCAGCTCATGACAGCAGGTGAAGCCCTTGTGGTGCTGTGTGACTACCCTCTCCTGATGATTCACTCTTTGGGAATTTTCTTCCAGTAGGAACACAGCTCCAAGATGGTATAATTATCATTCCTAAACATATTTAGAGTGTTTTAATAAAGCTGGCATCACAGGATACCCACAGAGGCCTTATACATAGACCAAAACCTCCAAACATGCATTTTTGGTGTTTTTCACTAGTTTAGCTTTTCATAACTTGTCCAAGCTGTTCATATATCATCATTAGTACATACTTACATGATTTCTATGCCCAGGATCAGTTAGATATAGGCCAGGATATTAGGATCTAGTAGAATAGAGCTATTTTTACTGATAAGAGGCCACAGCCTTCCCTAGGTCAGAATTTGATGATCAGACATTTGGAATACATGTCTAACACATTCATAATAATAGCCCTAAATTTGTAGAATAATCCACCCAGACCCTAGTGAATGGCAAGCAAAATAGACATGTCATAGGGCGTGAGAAAGTAAAAATGGCAAAACATCGAAAGTCACCAATTGGTGAGTACATATGGTACTGGGATTATACCATAGTATCTATCTAATTTTGCATCACATACATCATTTTCTTTACCATATGCTCAATCTTGAATGGATCTTTATAAGACTTTGGGACTATGCTCACGAATGTATTGGACATATATTCCAAGGGCCTGATCTTGAACATTTCTCCTGGGGAAGCCTCTTGCTCCTTATCAATAGACATTGATTTTCGGTGATTTGACACTATTAATTTCCCACACTTTGTGACATATCTATTTTGCCTGCCATTCACTGGGGTGTGGGTGGATTATTCTACAAATTTAGGGCTATTATTATGAATGTGTTAGACATGTATTCCAAATGTCTGATCATCAAATTCTGACCTAGGGAAGGCTGTGGCCTCTTATCAATAAAAATAGCTCTATTCTACTAGATCCTAATATCCTGGCCTATATCTAACTGATCCTGGGCATAGAAATCATGTAAGTATGTACTAATGATGATATATGAACAGCTTGGACAAGTTATGAAAAGCTAAACTAGTGAAAAACACCAAAAATGTGAAATGTACATCACCTCACAACTTCACCGGGCTTACAACAAAGCAGGCTATATTATTATTGTACTGAATATATCCTACACAGATATCCAGTATTGACTCTATTAAAGACTCTCTCTGCATCCTGAAACTAGTTGTGGACGGAGAAGACTAGATGACCCATAACTTACTAGGACAGGTTAAAGCTGTGTTGCTCAGTCATGTGACTTATTTAAGCAGCGGTTGGTCATGTGACTTATTCACAGGGACGAAAACTGGCATGGAGGCTGAAGCATTTATCAAGTTAGGAGTAGTACATGATTAAATAAATGTAAAGTAAAGTAAACAACAAAAATGCTAAGCTATCAAAGAGTAAACTAGCTAATACAAGACCGCGGCAGAGGGGCCCTCTCCACCTTGGTCTTGTACAGCAAACTACTACAAGAAATAGAAAATATATAAAAATTAAAGCAGGAACAGTCTGTGGACGCGGGTCAGCATCTGTGACGTGATTATGGATGAAAATTACCTTGTTATCAATCCCCTGCCCCAATATTGATAAAGGAGGGTGGATAGGTGCACCAGCGTGCACACAACACCACCCTCCAAGCCCCCAGAATGTAGACAACATGGAGACTAGGCGCACTGGTGTGGGCACTAGACCTCCATGTCATCATAGTGATGAAGGAGGGTGGATAGGCGCACCGGCGTGCACACTAAACCACCCTCCAAGCCCCCAGAATGTAGACAGCATGGAGACTAGGCACACTGGTGTGGGCACTAGACCTCCATGCCATCATAGTGATGAAGGAGGGTGGATAGGCGCACCAGCGTGCACACTAAACCACCCTCCAAGCCCCCAGATTACCCAAGTGCCCATGCCCAATATTCATGAAGAAGAGTGATTAGGTGCACCGGCGTGCACACTATACCACCCTCAAAGCCCCCAGTGCCCATAAAAGAAATTGAAAGATACCCCATTAAAAATTGACCAAGTTAGTATTGAACAAAAGACCAATACAGACTGACCTAGGTATGAGCATGCCAGAGTGACTCAGTGGCCCATTACCCATGAGCAGACTGCAGTTCTGCTCATGGGTAATGAGATCAGGACAAAGGAATACAAGGATGAATAGAAGAATGAGTGAAAAGAAAGAGGATGAACTGCAAGAATCAAACATGTTCAATTTGTGCATGTTTGTTAATCAACCATAGTCATGTGACATTTAAACACGTATTGTATTGATCAACAAACATAGTCACATGACATTAAAACGCGGAAGGAGGAACTTGGGTAGACCGTGGGAACTTTTTCGACAAAAACCAAAGTTGTAGCCTTGGTCAAGGGGAGTCTATTCATAGTCTTATGACATCAATTGGTTAAGATCCTAATAAGATATAAGCAAAATACTCGAAAATGGAGGGTTCAAGAAAGCACTTTGACTGTGGGAACTTTTTTGGTAAAAATCAAAGTTGTAGCCCTTGTCAAGGGGAGTCTATCTGTGGTCTTATGACATCAATCTGATAAGACCATAGTGAGTTATAAGCAAAATACTCAACAATTAAGAGTTCAAAAGTGTTAAGGTATATCTTATGTACATAAGCAATAATGTGGTCCTATAGCCTCTGGCTGGTCAGTATCTACGTCCATGCTCCCTCTCACTTGAGATCTGGCCAGCACTGGTCCTACACCTCTGGCCGGTCAGCATCTACAGCCATGCTCCTTCTCACTTGAGATCTGGCCAGCGCAGATTCTATGACACCGGCCAGTCAGTATCTACAGTGTTGCTGCTTCTCACTCACTGCAGGCATTTTCCCATTTTCCTCCACCAAACATTCAAAAAACATTGATTGAGAAGATAGAAATTTCCCCTCATTTTTCTTATCAAAACATTGAAAAAAAAGAAATTCATGTTTCAATGATATTCTGTGCATAGGACATGATGCAAAAATTTATTATGTTCCTTCAAGAATAGTCCTGTATTTTCTATCTATTGTCTTTGAAATAACAGCTTAAAATAATGTTGATTTTCTTCTGTGTTCTTCAAATATACTATGTTTTCAAATGTTCTGTGTATATTTGAAAAACATGGAAGAAAATCAACATTATTTTAAGCTGTTATTTCAAAGACAATAGATAGAAAATACAGGACTATTCTTGAAGGAACATAATAAATTTTTGCATCATGTCCTATCGCACAGAATATCATTGAAACATGAATTTCTTTTTTTTCAATGTTTTGATAAGAAAAATGAGGGGAAATTTCTATCTTCTCAATCAATGTTTTTTGAATGTTTGGTGGAGGAAAATGGGAAAATGCCTACAGTGACTTGGGATCTGGCCAGCACTGGTTCTACAACACCAGTCGGTCAGGATCTACAACCTTGCTTCCTCTCACTTGGGATCTGGCCAGCACTGGTTCTATGACACTGGCCAGTCAGCATCTACAGCCATGCTCCTTCTCACTTGAGATCTGGCCAGCACTGGTTCTACACCTCTGGCTGGTCAGGATCTACGACCTTGCTCTCTCTCACTTGGGATCTGGCCAGCACTGGTTCCATGACACTGGCCGGTCAGGATCTACGACCTTGCTTCCTCTCACCTGGGATCTGGCCAGCACTGGTTCTACGACGCTGGCTGGTCAGGATCTACGACCTTGCTTCCTCTCATTTGGGATCTGGCCAGCACTGGTTCTATGGCGCCGGCCGGTCAGGATCTACAGTCTTGCTCTCTCTCACCTGGGATCTGGCCAGCACTGGTTCTACAATGCCGGCCGGTCAGGATCTATGACCTTGCTTCCTCTCACTTGAGATCTGGCCAGTGCTGGTTCCATGATACCGGCCGGTCAGGATCTACAAGCTTGCTTCCTCTCATTTGGGATCTGGCCAGGTTCTATGACACCGGCCGGTCAAGATCTATGACCTTGCTTCCTCTCACTTGGGATCTGGCCAGAACTGGTTCTACGACACCGGCCAGTCAGCATCTACAGCCATGCTCCTTCTCACTTGAGATCTGGCCAGCACTGGTTCTACACCTCTGGCTGGTCAGCATCTACGGCCATGCTCCCTCTCATTTGATATCTGGCCAGCACTGGTCCTGCACCTCTGGCTGCTGTCAGATATTACTGTATGTAGAATTAGCATTGGCCAGAATTTCCTCTACATGCCGGCCAGTACCATATCTACATAAATTTAGTACAACCGGCCAGCCTCCGGCTGCACAGGTTCTACGACCATTTGGCACGTCTGGGGTACTGGTTCTACGTAGGGTTTTGACTGAACTATGTGGCCCGTACCCATACAGTGTGCTGTGAATGCCCGGATTTACCTTCAAGTAAGTGACACATGCATCTAAGCAACGACACAGGATTAAGTTGACATTGTTGCAGAGTCAATCGACGAAGTGATATATGGAAACAAAAGAAATCACCAAAAAGCTTTCCTTGAGCTGCCCGACAAGATACTATCTTGCACCATGCTTCGTTGACTATATATGTGGAAGTCTGACTCATTTATAACTCGATACCATCAACTTGATAACTATTAGTGTACTTTATACAAATGTCCAGACCCAAGCTGCTAGCACTGCATTTGCCAAATTCATGACCTCATATGTACGATGACATCACAAGTATTTTCAAAGCAGAGGCGCTGCAGATATTCATTTGATTGATGTATGCATCACGACAAATACTTCATTTCTACTCGTTCGGAGCCACAGGAACAAACGGACCTTCCTCCGTCGGCGTGCATGGATGCTAGGTGTAAGAGTACTAGTGGCGCTTCAGCATATTCAAATTCCCCAAGCTTTGGTTTGACCACTGGCAAGATCAAGCACCGTTTCTCGCAGCCCGGCCTCCGTTCCCCTCCTTGTACCTGACGCGCCATTCATTCCTTTCGAGCCACATTGGCACAAAGCAGGGATGGGATGGGATCCTTTGGGTCAGGAACGAGTCTAGATGCAAGTTAATTAGTTCCTAGAGTGTATCAAGGAGCAGGTCAAGACAGAAATCACAGCCATATCCTCAAACGCGAACACCAATCTCGTAAATGCTGACTGTCGAAAATTGAATCCAGACAGCTGATTGTTTGAGATTCTCACGAATTGTACAGGAATCTACAGGAATGTTTGCTCATAAGTTCGCCGTCGTCCAGTACGTCACCTGGATCACCATTATAAATAGCAATCCACTCCGGGTGTCGGACCAACCCGCCTTTTGGGTCGAAACAGTGATCTTGGCAGTCGGAAGTGTACATGCCGGTCGAAGCTACTAGTATATGTTTGAATGCTGTCGTATCCTGGCGGTGAACTTGTACCCTTTTTGACTCCGCATGCAACAGTCAGTTAATTGAACAGTTTAAATCATACACATACGTTGGTGTTTATCAATGCGACTGCGAAACACAGTTCATCCTACTAAGCACGACCGTAAGAGTTTGAAAGTGCCGAACGAGATAGTCGACGCCATCTAGACTGGACTTGGGTGAATGAGTGTGGAGGGAAGGATATTGGGTCGCAGGGAGTTAGAGCTTATCCTGGACGGAATCTCACAAGGAAAAGCCCACCTTGAACTTTAGAACAGATGATTTGATCAAGTGGGGGCCTAAACGCGAAGACCAAAGTTCTCTGGATGCAGACTCCCACATATACAAGATTGGTACCCGCAGATAGGCATGGCTATATATGAAATATAGGGAATCCTGTCATGGCAGGAACTCGAGTCTGTGACTCAGAGTAGGATGAGTTATACAATCGCAGGTTGGGCAGTGCTGTCTGAGCTCGGATCAAAATTCCCAAAAGACGTATGCCAGACTAGTCACGAATCACGAATCTAAGTGCTGGCACAGGTTTCGTGTCCTCGATTCCCATATTCGAGTTATATGCATACGCGGGAGACAGACTAGTACTACGTTGAAGTAGGAGACTGCACATTCGGGGTCTCCGCGGTCCAAACACTAGTCAATACGTAGACTCACCGTCATCATGATCATGTGGCTTGTCTGTCTTGCTTTGGCTCAGGCCGCTGGCCCCTGCTCCCACTTGTAAATTTTGTAGTCTGCCAATGACTTCTTTTGCCTATCCGACGGACTCGCTCGTACAGGATGAAACCTTACTGCAACATGATACCATCAGGATCAGTCTGTACAATCAGAAATAGCGTGTCACAGGCTTATTGTCTCCTGTGTGCAATTTCTCTTTCGATTTGAGGATGGTGTCGTATAGGTATTCAATGTTCAACGTTGCATCAATCATGATGCTATCTGGCAGTGCAATATGTTACCATCATAGCAGTGCACAATGGATTGAATATGGTGCGCTTTGGATTGGATTCGTTCCATACTTGCCTTCTCTTTGTTTTTGATATAATCATAATGGCCAAATGATCCAAGTGCACGAGGTGCTGCGCCGCAGAATGGCCCTTGTTCCATAAGAGTAATCGGAGGGCTGTTCCGCCTCAGGCTCAGTGAAGCCGAAGAACGTGCTCGTACTTGTTTCGATCACACCATGCTTTGACCTGTGTTAGATCGCTGACTACATGATTATCAGGCACTCCTTCATTTTTTCAAGCTTGCAGCAGAAACGCCTCAAAAATCACATTGGAGATATATTGTTACATAAGTGGTCGGCGTCACCGATGACTGGAACTTTCCTGAGAAGTGCAAGTAGTCACGTGCGTACTAGCAACACTGGTTGGTTCGGAAATAAAAATTTACTTTGATTCGATCAAGGGGTTCAACGTGCTTTTGATTCACTCAGGCTGTTCCAAGGGTCTTGAGGCGGGACTAAATGTACATTTCCATTACACTGATTTGGGCGATAGAAATGCTATATCTAGCACAAATGCTGTCGTTATACACCACCAACCTTCCCCACTCGCTCACACCCATCCCTCGAACATGACCTACGTCTCAAATGATTCCAGTTACTGGCCGCAAATCAGTGAAAATATTGTTGTAAACTATTGGATAGGTTTGTCGCCTCAAGATGTCTGGATCCAACGTTGACTTGCGGTTTTGCAGTTGCTGCTGGCATTGTGGTGGTATACGATTGGGGTGAGCAGGACAGTGTGCGAAAATCATTGATATTCTCATGGTATTTCCAGTCTTAACACTCGGACAAGAGGTACGTCGATATTATCGCCGGAGCAGCTATCTCACTGAGAATCGCGTCTTAGATTGAACTCATCTGGGTGAGTGACAAGAGTCTCGTATCAGAGGAAAACAAGAGCATGCGATGAATTCACGACAGAAACAACGCTTATCTCTCATGACCGTGTTGTATTTCATTGTTCGTACTCGTGTTGCGCTTTAGCGTGGTGAGCACCTTGTGCTGACTCCAAAATGTTCTAGATACGCTATATTGGAATACCGTATTCTGTGTATGTGTCGAGATCAACAACTTTGCACTGTGCTAATAGCTCATCTCTGACAACTAGTGTCTCTCTTCTGCGTATGTCTCATATGCGCTGTGTTCCATTTTTCTGACCGGCGATACACAGAAACTATGCCATCGGTATCGCTTACAGATGCAGTAAGTATTCTACAACCATCTCATTGCCATCCAATCAATACGCTCATATGCAGGGGTGAGCGAGATTCAAACCATTGAACTTGGCTCAACATAATGACTCAATATTAGGTGTAAGTCGGAGTCTTTGATACTAATGCGACGGTGTTCAATAATTGGGAGTTTTAGGTGCTATAATATACTCTGCAGTAGGTGGGACAAATGTGACCTTGTTTGCCATGTTTGGCGGTAAGAGACTCAGATGCAATACCTCTGCGATATTGACCTGACTGACACATGATGCAAGTGATCATGATTGCTCGGTTACATGCCATGTATCAGGGATCTAGAACGATCCTTATCTTCCTTGTTATTATCTTTCTGGCTATCAACATCACCTGCGGAGTAATCGCGGCAATAGGATTCAACAATGTTGTAGCAGGTAAGTTTTACTTGTTGACTTGAAGAATACGGCTCATTGGGAAAACACCAGAGGAGTTCATACTCTCTGGCACGTATATGTGCTATTATGGACTTGATGGGGACGAGCAGCTTCTGTTTTCGATGGCTTGGACGATCAGCACTGTTTGGGAGGTCGTCGCATTGTGTCTTTCAGTTTGGGCTGCTGTGAAACACTTCCGTGAGCTGCGACGACTCGGCCCATCGACAGGATCGACCATCGGGGACTGTTTCAGGGTGCTCATACAATCTCATGTTCTTTATTTTGCAAGGTGAGCTTGTAATGTGAACACGGTTATATTTTTCTGCTTAAGTGCTGCACATGTTAGCTATGTTTGTGTCTCTTGCTTGCAGATTGCTGATCTCTCTCCAGAAATATCGGTGCGCTGACCTGTCGCTGATATCTGCGTGCAACCACTGCTCATCATTTCTGTAGAATTCGCATTCTATTGGAGTTCAGATACTCGGAGGTGCCGCTCAAATTTTATTGGTCGTGCAGATGTTTGTACTGGGACCACGCCTCGTCCTGAGCGTTCGAGAATACCACGCCAAACTCGTGGCATACTCCGACGTGGAAACTAGCATGAGATCGATTGTTTGCCGGGAGCATGTACATGTATCGACTAGCAGTACTGTGTAGGGACATGCTTTCTGAGTGGTCTGTAGGGAGGAGAAATTTGGTGGAGGATTCGTCGTGGTATTCATCTAGCATATTGGGTTTCGAAGTATGTTCAAAAGGTCCAGGCAAACCTATTTAAACTTGTTGTATCACTACTGGAACGAAGCACCCGCGCTTGAACTAAGTGGTAAGGGGAAATTATCCGGAACGACTAGCAACCAAACTGGTCCTTGATAACCGATGTTAAAATACAACGAGAATCAGTGAAAGTGCCTACCCTAACAGCTGAGCGCTGATTTTTGATTCCACAGACGCCAAAGGTAGCGCCGCGGGCTTTAAATAAAATTTAGACAAACTTCAACATTTGGGCTGGGACCATGCATGAAGACCCCGCGTACACCTCTTTCGTGTTATGTTGGGTGCGCGAATGCAAACTCTTGTTTTATTTATTCATTGTGCCCAGTATCGTGTCTTCAGCCTCCTGCCTCAAACGGTCAATTCTTCTTTTGCACGATGGTCATAACCAGCAGTGCTTTAGTATTTACTGAACACAGTCGGTGACCAACGTACTTCAGCAAACAAGTCTGCGACCACACCGAAATTGGCCCTGCCAGGTCTCACTGCCATCTATCCTGTTACAAACCGTTTGTTCGCAAAGCACCCCGACCATTTTGTACTTTATAACAACAATGCATTCCACGACCGGCAAAGCACCTTTGAACTTCGACCCTTCGAGAAGTTGTTTTCGACCCTCGGTTTGGTTTCTTCGTCGATAGCAATTTCAAAAGCCTTAATTCGTCGCCGTAATGTGGTGTTGCCACTGGTAACTATATCATAACTTTCATGTATTTAACACTCAATGGCACTGATCTGTGCCAACACAGGATGGACCTAAACTGGAACGAACACGATACGATCGTGATGGGCCTTCTGGCGTGTTGTAGGTTTATTGTCTCCCGCGTACAATTTCCCCCGATGGTGTCGCACAAGTATTCAACATATTTCAATCACGAATCAGCATGTATCAGACAGTACGATACATCACCATGACATCAAGTGCACGATGCATTGAACAAAGTGAGCTTTCCATCGATCATCATCACTCTTCGTTCATCGTTTTGATATGATCATGATAGCCTAATGATTCAAGCGTACTAGGCGACGGATATATCCGACTCACTCTGCCACGGTTTCTTGTTTGAGTTCCGCAGAATGATTAATGAACCTTGTTCCATAAGAGTAATTGGAGGGCTGTTACGCCTCGGGCTCAGCCAGCGATGCCGAAGAGTGTGTTCATACTTCTTCCACGCATATCACACTTTGACCTGTGTTAAATCGAAGACTACAGGATTTCATAGGGAATCCTTCAATTTTTGCAAGCTCGCAGCAAAAACACCTCAAAAATCGCGTTGGAGATAAGTACCAAGTTTCCGACATCACAAACAAGTACTAGTCCCGTGCGTAATACTGATTTGGAAATCAAAATCTACTTTGATTGCCGGCTTTTTGATCGATTTCGCACCATCAAGGGTCTTCAGGCGTGGCCAAATTTCCATTGCAACCATGCTGATTTTGGTGATACAAGGGCTAAATGGTGGTATATCTAGCACGAACGCTATCGTCATACATCACTGAAATTCCCACTCGCTCAGCAATCCCTCGAACATGACCTACGTCTCAAATGATCCCAGTTACTGGCCGGATATCAATTTAGATATTTTTGTCAGCTATTGGACAGGTTTGTCGCATCAATATATCCAGATCTAAAGCTGACTTGCGGTTTCTCAGTTGCCGCGGGCGTCGTGGTGGTATACAATTGGGGTGAGCAGGACAGTGTTCCAAAATCGCTGATGTTCTCATCATATTTCCAGTCTTAACACTCGGACAAGAGGTACGTCGATGTCATCGCCGGAGCAGCCAACTCGCTAAGAATGGTGTCATAGATTGAACTCATCTGGGTGAGTGACAAGGGTCCCGTATCAGAAGAAAAAAGCAATGAATTCAGGACAGAGACAACGCTGGTCTCTCATTACTGTGCTGTATTTGATTGTTCGTATTTCATGTTGTCCTTTAGCGTGGCGGGCAACTTGTGCTGACTCCAAAATGTTCTAGATACGCTATATTGGAATACCGTATTCTGTGTATGTGTCGAGATCAACAACTCTGCACTGTGCTAATGGCTCATCTTGACGATTAGTGCCTATGTTCTAAGTATGTCTCATACGCTGTATTCCATTTTTCTGACCGGCGGGACACAGAAATTATGCCATCAGTATTGCTGACAGATGCAGTGAGTATTCTGCAAGCATCTCATTTCCGTCCAATCAATACGCTCATATGTAGGGGTGAGTGAGATTCCAACTATTGAACTTGGCTCAACATAATGTCTCAACAGGTGTAAGTCGGAGCCTTTGATTCTAGTGCGAGGGCGTTCACTAATTGCGAGTTTTAGGCGCTAACATGTACTACGCAATAAATGGGATAGGTGTGGCCTTGACTGCCATGTTGGGCGGTAAGTTGCCCAGGTGCAATACCTCTGTGATATTGACCTGACTGACACACGACGCAAGTGATCATGATTGCTCGGTTGCATGCCATGTATCAGGGATCTAGAAAGATGCTCATATTCCTTGTTATTATCTTCCTGGCTGTAAACATCGCCTGCGGGGTGATCGCGGTAATAGTACTGAAGGATACTGTAGGGGGTATGCTTAACTTGTTGACATGAAGAACACGGCTGATTGGACAAACACCAGAGGAGTTCATACTCTCTAGCACATATGTGCTATTATGTATATGGAAGGGAGGAGCAGCTTCGTATTTCGATGGTTTGGATGCTCGAAACTGTTTGGGAGGTCCTTGCATTGTGTCTTTCAGTTTGGATTGCTGTGAAACACTTCCGTGAGCTGCGACGACTCGGCCCATCGACAGGATCGACCATCGGGGACTGTTTCACAGTGCTCATACAATCCCACGCTTTTTATTTTGCAAGGTGAGCGTGTAATGTGAACGCGGTTCTATTTTTCCGCTCAATTTCGGCACATGTTAGCTTTGTTGGTGTCTCTTGCCTCCAGCTTGCTAATATCTCTCCAGAAATCTGGGTGCGTTGACCTGTGGCTGATATCTGCGTGTAATCACTGCTCATCATATCTGTAGAATTTAAGTTCTATTGGAGTTTCGATACTCGGCGGTGCTGTTCAAATTTTATTGGTCGTGCAGCTGTTTGTGCTGGGACCACGGCTCATCCTTAGCGTTCGTGAATACCACGCCAAACTCGTGGCATACTCGGACGCGGAAACTAGTATGAATTTGATTGTTTTCCAGGAGCATGTACATGTATCGACTAGCAGTACTGTGTAGGGAAATGCTTACCGAGTGGTCTGCAGGCAGGAGAAATTTGGTGCAGGATCCGTCGGGGTATTACTGAACATATGGTGTTTCGAAGTATATTTAAAAGGTCTATGCAAAGCTATTTCTTGTTGTATCACTACTGACACGAAGTACCTGCGCTTGAACCAAGTGGTAAGCTGAAATTATCCGAAACGACTAGCAAGCAACCTGATCCTTGATGCATTGATGACCGATGTTACGATACAACGAGAATCAGTGAAAGTGCCTTGATAGCTGTTTCTGAGAAGTTCTGCACGTTGGTAGTCCACTGTCCGAACGTGAATATGGGGTCCGCTGAGTGGAGAGTGGAAAATCATAAAATGTCAGAAGGGTTCAAGCGTAGATATGAAACTACTGATGAGGCATCGACCAAGATATTCTGTTGGAGACCTTGTTAAGCACGACCATCAGAGCAAAGCACCAAACGAGATACAGACATGCCAATATGTAAGCTGTTGCAACGACCAATAAGGAAAACAACTTGTGGGTGCCGGTGACCGGTGATATATTTATGTATCGCATCGATAAAGCCCCGCACCAAATAGAACCACGATGGATGAAAGAAGGATGGCCTAGAATAGATGCCGAGCTAGATAAGGTATGGATGACGATGTGAATCCTGGAAGAAGCACATATTAGGACGACGACACGAACGAGGAACAACGAAAGTATGTCATCGGGAATCAGATCGCCGATTTTGTTATTCCGTTTTCTATTTATCCCGATCGAGCGAATTGCGAACCTACCAAGGCGTGTCTGGGAGGCCTTAAATAGTCTCTACATGGACCTCCTCGCCGATGGACCTTCTCCGCAATCAACTTCTATACCTCACCTTAGCTTACTCATGCCTTGCAACAGTTCATCACAGTTTTCCGTTGACTGGCAGCGCGGCTCTTAGCGTATTGCAATACACTTCATGTGCACCGATGGCGGTGTGCCACTTCAGAATAGAGTGAATTGTGTCATGCCGGAAGTACTAATCGTGTCATACCTAGTAACTCCCGAGCACATTGTCCAAACCGTGCATCAATTTACATTCAGGATCCTGGCGATCTGGCGAGTCCAGACAGGCGACACAAGGAAATCCACAAATTTTTCTCCCTTCCACACATCATCTGCTCAAGTACAAAGCACACGATATCCAGATGTATTATCGTGCGGATGTTATAACTAGTAACGTGTCGCTGAGATAGATCAACGATATCAAGTGTGATTAGTTCTAAAAAAGAAACTGACAGTTTGAGTATATCGCAAAAGCATGTAGCAAACACATCAGGCCTCGGGCATGGTGAGTGGGGAGTAGAGAAGAGAATCGGGTTTTTACGTTGCAAGGTACCCATCACACCTGAGAAAGTATCAGCGAGGAGCCAATCATGAAATTTTAGGACCCACGTATACATTCTTGATCAATGTAGCGCCACCCATACAACTGCAAATCATGCGTCAGATGTGTATTAGGGTACTTGCAACGATCTGTTTCCATCTTCTCGAGTAGCACGGCTGTTAGAGTAAAGCACCGAACGAGATGGATATGTACATACGACGAACTCATTGATGTTGATCACAGTCGCTCTGGTGCGAAGAGATGAGCATTTGAAAGTATACACTTCACCAGGTCGTTATCTGCTCGCCTAGGTAGTACGTTAGCGGCGTGTCCGAATCTGAGCCCGACAGTTAATATATCGGAATTCCATACTGGTGAAAACTACTGTCTATCAGCGAATACATATACCAAAGGAAGAAGTGCGCACGATCTATAGAAGCTAAGATGGCCTGTGGAGGAATGGCTAAGTCGCATCCACTGCATCATCATCCATCTGGTCCGTTCAAGTGGGGCCCGATGTGACTATTCCATGGACCAAGGAAAGTAGAAGTGGCGTGTCTGAGCTCGGATAGCTGATAATCCGAGTATTCGATATATTCATGAATGCCCTGGATTGCCATTTGAGCACGATGCATGCAGAACGAAAAAGAACTGACCATGATTGCAGACTCGTGTATTGGGCATGTATGGCCTGTCGAAGTTCTACTAGTAGCATGTCCGTCAGCGTGAAATCTCGAACGAGGGTATCATATACGTACATGACAATTCGGAGTGACATTGGAGTAGCGTGTCGAAGTCCAAGTGGCCGATAAAGATACACGAAAGCAACTGACCATCTGTCTGAACAAAAAGAATGACCGTGATTCATAAAACCCAGATGACCGATGACACCATGACATTGAAGAGGTTATCACAGCATGGGGTCATCAGCCACCTGAACGAACAAACAGAGAGTGAAGGGCCTGGAAAGGAAAAGTAGCGCGTCTGTGATCAGGTACTAGTTGATAGAGGAAGAAAAAACTCAATATGATGTGTGCGAGCACAATGAAAGATGTGAAAGGGTGGGCTCCAGAGCGGTAGTAGAATGATCCTGAGCGCGAGGAATAATGTTTGGGGAGGATCTATCACAGGAGCAACACTTTAGTCTCATATATATACTTGAGTACTATGTCGCAGGCAGACCAAATACGACAGTCGTTCCTTTAGCTTCGATGGCATAGTGCATGTCCGTCGACCTTCATGCGCGGGTAAATTCTCGTCTTCCATGACCGATGCGGGCGGTGTAACAAGAGAAATTGGCACAGGTGTGAATTCCGGAACAGCGTTGCTTGCAGAGCTGGAAGGTTACAGTAGGTTGGTTCATTTTTTGACTCCGCAAACGCCGAAGGTAGCGCCGCGGGCTTTACATAATTAAAATTTAGACAAACATGGAGGCCCAGCAACCACCTTCGGTCACGACCAGTAACGACCAGTCACGATCGGTCACGTCGTGACCCGACCGTCGTTTTTGCCGTTTGAAACGATACTTCGACTCTCGTATTATGTTTGGTGCGCAAATGCAAACTCTTGTTTTATTGATTCATTGTGCCCAGTATCGTGTGTGGCTTTAGCCTCCTCCCTCAAACGGTCAGTTTTTCCCCTGGACGATGGTCATGACTCATAACCAGCAGCGCTTTACTGAACACAGCCGGTGACCAACGTGCTTCAGCAAACAAGTCTCCGTGCGCCTGCAACCGCAGCGAAATGGCCCTGCCATGTCACACAGTCACCTATCCTATCACTACTCTATTTCAAAATTTCCTCGCCCCCGACTGTCTATTCGGTGGGTCGATCGAGCTGTGATTTGTGATTCGCTGTTACAAACCGTTTGTTTGCATAACTACATCATAACTTTCATGTATTTAACACTGGATGGACCTAAACGGGAACGAGGGATCTCACTCTTACAGGATGGATGGTTACTGAAACACAATGCCATCGATATGAGCTTGTACAATCAGAAATCAGTCTTCTAGCGTGTTGCAGATTTATTGTCTCCCGTGTGCAATTTCCCCTGACGGTGTCGGATAAGTGTTTAACATCTATCAATCACGAATGAGGATGTATCTGGCAGTACAATACATCTGCATCACCATGACATCAAATGCGTTTTGTACCGAATTCGCTCTATGCTTATCATCACTTTGTTCATCGTTTTGATAAAATCATGATAGCCCAATGATTCAAGCGTACCAGGCGACGGATGAGGTGAGATATTTCGACCCACTCTATCTCGATTTCTTGTCTGAGTTCCGCAGAATGACACTTGTTCCATAGGAGTACTAGTAGGGCTGTTGCGCCTCGGGCTCAGCCAGCGACGCCGAAGAGTGCGTACATAATTGCTCACACACATCACATGTAACACTTCGACCTGTGCTAGATAATACTGAATTGGAAGTCAAAATCTATTTTGATTGCCGGCTTTTTGTTTTATTTTGCACCGTTTCACCTGATCTTAAGGGTCTAGGAGGCATGATTAAATTTCCATCATACTGATTGTGGTGATACGAGGGCTGAACGGTGGTATATCTAGCACGACCGCTGTCGTTATACACCACTAACCTTCCCTCGCTCACACCCATCGATGTCCCTCGAACATGACTTACGTCTCAAATGATCCCAGTTACTGGCCAACAATCAGTTCCGACATTTTTTCTAGCTATTGGAACAGTTCGTCGCATCATGATGTCTTAGATCTAACATTGACATGCAGTTTCGCAGTTGCCGCGGGCGTCGTGGTGGTATACGATTGGGGTGAGCAGGACAGTGTTCGAAAATCGCTGATATTCTTATGATATTTCCAGTCTTAACACTCGGGCCAGAGGTACGTCGACGTCATCGCCGCAGCAGCCAACTCACTAAGAATGGCGCCATAGATTGAACTTGTCTGGGCGAGTAACAAGAGTCCTGTATCAGAAGAAAACAAGAGCATGCGATAAATTCACGACAGAGGCAACGCTGGTCTCTCGTGACCGTGCTGTATTTGATTGTTCGTACCTCATGTTGTGCTTTAGCGTGGTGGGAAATTTGTGCTGAATCGAAAATGTTCTAGATACGCTATATTGGAATACCGTATTCGGTGTATGTGTCGAGACCAACAACTTTGCACTGTGCTAATAGCTTATCTCTGACAATTAGTGTCTATCTTCTAGGTATTGTCTCATACGCGCTGTGTTCCATTTTTCTGACCGGCAGGACACAGAAGTTATGCCATCGGTATTGCTGACAGATGCAGTGAGTATTCTGCAAGGATCTCATTCCCATCCAATCAATACGCTCATATGTAGGGGTGAGTGAGATTCCAACCATTGAACTTGGCTCAATATAATGGCTCAATAGGTGTAAGTCGGAGTCTTTGATACTAGTGCGAGGGCGTTCACTAATTGCGAGTTTTAGGCGCTATCGTGTACTATGCACTGAGTTACATAAATATGGCCTTGACTGCCATGTTGGGCGGTAAGTTACCCAGGTGCAATATCTCTGTGATATTGACCTGACTGACACGACGCAAGTGATCATGATTGCTCGGTTGCATGCCATGTATCAGGGATCTAGAACGATGCTTATCTTCCTTGTTATTATCTTCCTGGCTGTAAACATTGCCTGCGGAGTAATCGTTGGAATAGCAACCACAGATGTTGTAGGGGGTACGCTTCACTTGTTGATATGAAGAACACAGCTCATTGGACAAACACCAGAGGAGTCGATACTCTCTGGCATATATATGTGCTATTATGCATATGGAGGGAACGTGCAGCCTCTGTTTTCAATGACTTGGATCCTCAACACTGTTTGGGAGGTCCTCGCACTGTGCCTTTCAGTCTGGGTTGCTGTGAAACACTTCCGCGAGCTGCGACGACTCAGCCCATCGACAGGATCGACCATCGGGGACTGTTTCAGAGTGCTCATACAATCTCATGTTCTCTACTTTGCAAGGTGAGCTTGTAATGTGAACGCGGTTATATTTTTCTGCTCAAGTTCCGCACATGTTAGCTTTGTTGGTGTTTCTTGCCTCGAGCTTACTACTCTCTCTGCTGAAATCATGGTGCGCTGACCTGTTGCTGACATCTGCGTGTAACCACTGCTCATCATTTCTGTAGAATTCGAATTCTATTGGAGTTTCGATACTCGAAGGTGCTCTTCAAATTTTATCGGTCGTGCAAATATTTGTGCTAGGACCACGCCTCATCTTGAGCGTTCGAGAATACCACGCCAAACTCGTGGCATACTCCGACGCAGAAACTAGCATGAATTCGATTGTTTTCCAGGAGCATGTACATGTATCGACTAGCAGTACTGTGTAGAGAAATGGTTGTCGAGTGGTCTGCAGGGAGGAAAAATTTGGTGCAGGGTCCGTCGTGGTATTTATTTAACATATGGTGCTTCGAAGTATGTTTGAAAAGGTCTAGGCAAATCTATTTATTGTTGTATCACTACTGGAACGAGATGCCCGTCCTTGAACCGAGTGGTAAAGTGGAACAACTAGCAACCAAACTGATCCTTGATGACTGATCAACCAGAATCAGTAAAAGTGCCTTGACAGCTGATTCTGCGCGTTGGTGTTCCACTGTCCGGACATATAGATGCTGCGAATCGTGAATACAGATGGCTGATAACTCATTAGTACTCAAATCCTCCATCCGATGGGCGACAGAGAATGAAATGAATGTACACTCATGGCTCGACTGTACGTCTCTCTCGCGAATGAGCATGACAAGGATATCGGATCTGCTGAGTGATGAGTGGAGAAGAAGAAAATTTCAGAAGGCCTGAAGCGTACCTATCAAACTACGGATGAGGCATCGACTGCGATATTCTGTTGGAGCCTTCGCTAAGCACGACTATCAGAGTAAAGCACCGAACGAGATATAGACCATGCATACACACACCCGTTGACATGGATCACAGTCCTAGGGCAAGCAAATGATCACTTGAAAGAAGTATTTGATAGAGTGTGAGAAACGGAGAAATTCGAAGATATTTTGCAGGAACGTTGAACGGTAGCGTGATGTCTGATTTCCGGAGAGCGGCTATTCCTGCAGGAACTATCGTGGATGAAGATACGAATCCTGGAAGACGCACATTAGGACGACGACACGAACGACAACGAAAGTATGTCATCGGGAATCAGATCGCCGATTTTGTTAGTATCCTAAGTTTTTCTTATTTATCTAGATTGAGGGAATTGATGCAGATGAGTTAAAACCTTGTTAGAACCTACATATGTCTCCGGTTCAAAGGTCTACCTTCGATAACACTTATGAGTCGAGCCCTTTCTGCTAAGGAACGCGGATAGGAGCGGAACGGACCTAAGGTCAATTTTACATAATCAGCCTACAAACTCACTTTACACGGATAGTTCATCCAGGTTTTCCGTCGACCAATGGCTACGAGAGATATCAAGCAACGACTACGACAATCTGGATGTTAAAGATACATTGATCGAAATCACTCTGGAGTGCGTCCCACCTGGCGACTCCTAGCACGCCGCCCAAACAATGCAGGATCGCCGAGCCCCATCCTATCATCCATCTGGGGCGCAGAGAAGGAGTAACGAATCATGCGTGCGTGAAGAGTGGATGTAGGATGTAATATCGGCGAGTCATCGGATCGTCTGATATAGTCAACAATGATTGTTTGTATCAAGTAAAAAACGGCACCTTTGAACCTCGACCCTTCGAGAAGTTTCTTTCAACCCTCGTTTCCGTTTCTCCGTCGATAGCAATTCTGAAGCCTTGATTCGTCGCTGTAATTTGGTGTCGCCACAGGTAATCATATCATAGCTTTCATGTATTTGACACTGATCTGTCCCGACACAGGACGGACCTGAACAGGAACGACGGGTCTCACTCTTGGCAGGATAGATGTTTACTGAAACACGATGCCATCGATATGAGCCTGTACAATCACAAATCAGCCTTCTGGCGTGTTGCAGCTTTATTGTCTCCCGTGTGCAATTTCCCCCGATGGTGGCGTATAAGTATCCAACATCTATCAATCACGAATCAGGATGTATCTGGCAGTACAATACATCTGCATCACCATGATATCAAGTGCGCTTGTGTCGAATTCGCTCTATGCTTACCATCACTTTGTTCATCGTTTTGATAAAATCATGATAGCCCAATTATTCGAGCGTACCAGGCGACGGACGAAGTGAGATATATTCGACCCATTCTGCTACGATTTCTTGTCCGAGTTCCGCAGAATGACACTTGTTCCATAAGAGTACTCGTAGGGCTGTTACGCCTTGAGCTCAGCTAGCGATGCTGAAGAGTACGTAAATACTTGTTTCACGCATATCACAGTTCGACCTGTGTTAGACCGATGACTACATGATTTCATAGGGAACTTCTTGATTTTTGCCACCTTGCAGCAAAAACACGCGTTTCAAACAAGTTGCCGACATCACCAACGACTGGAACTTTCCTGGTGTCCAAGTAGTCCTGTGCGTAATACTGATTTGAAAATCAAAATCTATTTTGATTGACAGGTTCTTGATTAACTTTGCACCGTTTCACTCAATCGAGGGTCTTGAAGCGTGAGCAAAAATCCATCTCCAACAAGGGCTGAGCACTGAACGATTAATATATCTTGCACGAACGCTGTCATTATACACCACTAAACTTCCCCACTCGCTCGCACCCATCCCTCGAACATGACCTACGTCTCAAATGATCCCAGTTACTGGCCGTATATCAGTTTCATTATTCTTGTCAGCTATTGGACAGGTTTGTCGCATCAAGATGTCTGGATCCAACGTTGACTTGCGGTTTTGCAGTTGCTGCGGGCATTGTGGTGGTATATGATTGGGGTGAGCAGGACAGTGTTCGAAAATCGCTGATATTCTCATGTTGTTTCCAGTCTTAACGCTCGGAAAAGAGGTACGTCGATATTATCGCCGCAGCAGCCATCTCACTAAGAATGGTGTCATAGATTGAACTCATCTGGGTGAGTGACAAGAGTCCCGTATCAGAAGAAAACAAGAGCATGCAATGAATTCGCGACAGAGACAACACTGGTCTCTCATGACAGTGCTGTATTTGATTGTTTGTACCTCATGTTGTGCTTTAGCTTGGGGGCAACTTGTGCTGACTCCAAAATTTTCTAGATACGCTATATTGGAATACCATTTTCTGTGTATGTGTCGAGACCAACAACTTTGCACTGTGCTAATAGCTCATCTCTGACAACTAGTGTTAATCTTCTGCGTATGTCTCATATGCGCTGTGTTCCATTTTCTGACCGGCGAGACACAGAAATTATGCCATCGGTATCGCTGACAGATGCAGTGAGTATTCTGCAACTATCTCATTCCCATCCAATCAATACGCTCATATGTAGGGGTGAGTAAGATTCCAACCACTGAACTTGGCTCAACATAATGACTCAATAGGTGTAAGCCAGAGTCTTTGATACTAGTGCGAGGGCGTTCACTAATTGCGAGTTTTAGGCGCTATCACCTACTACGCAATAAATGGGACAATTTTGTCCATGAATGCCATGTTGGGCGGTGAGCTACCGGGTGCAATACCTCTGATATTGACCTGACTGACACACGATGCAAGTGATCATGATTGCTCGTTTGCATGCCATGTATCAGGGATCTAAAAAGATGCTTATGTTCCTTGTTATTATCTTGCTGACTGCAAACATCGCGTGCGGGGTATTCGCCGCAATAGGACTAAACAGTCTTGTCTCGGGTAAGTTGTACTTGTTGACTTGAAAAACACAGCTCATTGGACAAACACCAGAGGAATTCATACTCTCTGGCATGCATGCATGTTTTTCTGTGGCTGGGTACAACCAGCTTCTTCTTTCAATGAATTGGATTCTCAACACTGCATGGGAGGTCCTCGCATTGTGTCTTTCAGTCTGGGTTGCTGTGAAACACTTCCGTGAGCTGCGACAATTCGGCCCATCGACAGGATCGACCATCGGGGAATGTTTCAAAGTGCTCATACAATCTCACGTTCTTTATTTTGCAAGGTGAGCTTGTAATGTGAACGCGGTTATATTTTTCTGCTCAAGTTCTGCACATGTTAGTTTTGTTGGTGTCTCTTTCCTCCAGCTTGCTTTGCTATTTCCAGAAATCGCGGTGCGCTGACCTGTCGCCAACATCTGCATGTCAACATTGCTCATCATTTCTGTAGAATTCGAGTTCTATTGGATTTTCGACACTCGGAGGTATTCTCCAGATATTATCGGTCGTGCAGAGGTTTGTGCTGGGACCACGCCTCATCCTGAGCGTCCGAGAATACCACGCCAAACTCGTGGCACGCTCGGACACAGAAACTAGCATGAATTCGATTCTTTTCCAGGAGCATGTACATGTATCGACTAGTAGTACTGTGTAGGGACCGAGTTGTCTGCAGGGAGGCAAAATTTAGCGGAGAATCCATCGTGGTATTTATTTAACATATTGTGTTTCGAAGTATATTTAAAAGGTTCAGGCAAACCTATTTATATATTGTGGTATCACCACTGGAACGAAGCATCCGTGTCTGAATTAAGTGGTAAGGGGGTCTTATTCGGAACGACTAGCAACGAAACTGGTCTTTGATGACCGATGTTAAAATACAACAATGAGGATCAGTGAAAGTGCCCTGACATTTGTGTGTTTGTGGAGTCACTGTCTGAATATATAGATACTGCGAACCGTGAAGCCAGATGGCTGATAACTCATCAGTACTCAGATGCGATTTCCTCCATCCGATGGACTACGGAGAATGAAATGAATGAATCACTTAGACTCATGGTTCAATTACGTCTTTCTTGCGAATGAGGATGACAAGGATATGGGGTCTGCAGAGTGGGGAGTGGTGAATAGGAAAATCAGAGGTTCAGGTCAGAAGGTCTCGAGCGTACCTATGAAACTACTGAGGCATTGACTGTGATATTCTGTTGAAGCCCCTGCTAAACAAGTCAGAGTAAAGCACCGAATGAGATACAGACATGCATACATACCCCCATTGACATGGATCACAGTCCTAGGGCAAGCAAATGATGACTTGAAAGAAGTATGTGATAGAATGTGAGAAACAGGGAAATTCGAAGATACTTTGCAGGGACGTTGAAGGGTAGTGTGATGAGCTGTTGCAGCGACCAACAAGGGTGGGTGCCAGTGACTGGTGATATATTTATATATTGCACGCAGGATTTCCAGAGAGCGGCTATTCCTGCAGGTACTATCGATAGAGACGCGAGGTGCATCGATGGCGGGATTATGATACATGTTCGATTATGAACAACCTGGCACCAAATGGAAGCATGATGGATGAAAGAAGGATGGCCTAGAATAGATGCAAAACACACATTAGGATGACGACATGAGGAACAACGAAAGTATGTATCGGGATTTAGATCGCCGATTTTGTTATTCCATTTTTTATTTATCCCGATTGAGCGAATTGCGAACCTACCAAGGCGAAGTTGGAAGGCACCAAGTGCACTTGCAAAATATCAGTGAAACACCAATCATGAAATTTTAGAACTCTGACAGACATACTTTGATCAAAATAGCGTCACCCATGCAAATTATGCGTCAGATGTGAAATAAGGCCCTTGCAATGATCTGTTTCCATCCTGCCAAGCAGCATGACTGTAAGAGTAAAGCCCAGAATGCGATTATGAAGGGCCATGCTGGAAAAAATACGAAAATTGGTTTTTGCAAAACTTGTGACAGATTCTGAGCTTCTCTTGTTTCAAAATAACAAATCAAACAAAATTAGCAATTGTCGATTTTCTGATTTCGAAGTCTCTTGTTCACATTTGGCTGTATTGGGAAATGGATGACTGTCACTGCGCAGTGTGCACACTTGTACAACTTCAATCATTGTTGGGCATGGATGAACCTGAAGTCCTAGAGCAAATTCCACTACCTCTTGAGACCATACAGCAAGGTTATAATGAGCTTGGTCACCACACTCACATTGTTCTTCTTCAAACTCAACTTGGTGATAGTGCAAGGCTCAATGCTGCCAAGGGGGAGTGTTTGCGGTTTATTAGCATAGTAGAACAGGTGCCATCACTCTTTGCTGCTGCGATGGCTGATACTGAGATGCCAACAAATTCAAAGCATGCTGATGTTCTGTCAGAGAATGAGTTTCTTACCATTCAGACAAGCATACATGACATCAGCAAACCAGTAGGTACCTGTACAAACTTGTACAGACTCACAGAACCTACAGCTAAGTAGGCCTTGTACAGGCCTGTGACAAGGCATACAGGCTGTACAAGATACCTTGTACAGCTTGTGGGTTTCGAAGGACAAATGCCAAAAGAAATGTGACTGCACTTTGTTACATGTCACATCACATAATCAATTTTGCACATTATATTTTGCAATTGGCAGGTATTGAACCTGCACCTGAAGCAATTATAAGTGCAGCATTGTTACCACTTAGCCACCAGGCCATATATATGCTATAGCAATAATAGCAATATATACCAAAGCAATATCACATGACAAAATACGAAAATTTCACCAAGTCAAGTCCATTCAATTACCCCACAACACTACCACTCTATTTACTACTACATGAGTTCCACTATAGTATCTTAATATAGTTGTAATTGAATAGTAATAACTGATGTATGTCCTATTTTACTCAGAGTCATTATATTTGTACAATAAAGATTACCTCAACTATATTGTCAGTTATTACAGGTTGAACAACATATAATAGGCTAAGGATAATAGAGACTAGAATAAGGTCAGAACACTAGTAATTTCAGTGAGTCTCTGCACAGCTTGTACAGCTTGTACAAATTGTACAAGCTGTACAAGCTATACAAGCTTAGTCAGATTATAGTGAGCAAGAGAGTCAAATACTTGCTAACATTTACATATTTATGTTAGTTTGTATTATCTGTAGACATCAGTAGCATTGATAGTGTGATATTTATTATATAGGTCTGTGAAGTTTGTGAGACCTGTGGTGTCTTGTGACACCTTGTGGCACCTTGTACAGAGTTGTACAGTCTGTGACACTTGTGATGAAACTTGTGGTTTGCTGATGGAGATGCATCAGCAAAACCCTGATAGGTTGTGCGGCACTGCACAGTGCCGTACAGTGACACAGACATCACAGGAAAGTCACCCTCTGTCTAGCCGAGTCACAGCGCTATATATTACACTTTGGATGTGTCATGCTGTGCCTTCGATCATGTACGGCACAGCCCGGTTATCACCACACAGTGCCTGTAGCGCTGTACAACACTGTATAGGCTGTTTGTGATGTACAGTGTTTTACAGTAACATATAGTGTTCTGTAGTAGCACTACATAGTAACCCCTAGTTATGATACGTTCCTGTAATGATCATTTGCTTCAGTCTTGGCGAACTTGAGAGTCAATTGACAAATGTATTCAAGGGTTCTGTAAAACATGTGTGATGCCAATGATACTACTACTACCACTACAGTACTACTAATTGAGGTCGACGTCCCAGTCTGAAGTGTTGCAGCCTCCTTCATCACCAAACACGGCACCACATGTATTCCTTGAAGTTTCTCAATGGTTAGTATACCGGTATGATTAAAACAAATACTTACAAGCCCTCCGCAGCCCAGGATTGTAACATCTGATGGAGCTTTGGACCGTGATATGAGTCCTTGTTGACACGCTCGTACAACGTCGAGATTGACTCATAGCTGGCTTCCGAATCCGGAATAGCTGTCTGCTTGCTAACGGCGCCAGTTACCTGGCCATGCTTGGAGTAGATTTCAAGAATATTTTAAACCTTGATAGAGTGGTTAGCTTAAACAACGAGGGGCATAGGCATGCTCACGATGGTTGCGACGAGGATGAGAGCTTTGGGTGGAATGGTCTTCTGAAATGTGGGGAATTGCCTCAATGATTTGGACCTGCTATCGTAAAATGCCTTGTGACAGACAATTCGGAGTGCATTGTGGGCAAAATTTGATGCACAACCCTGTTGAGTTGTTAAGAGTTGGACATCAAGGGCAATTAGAACCTACCTCATCATCACAATCACTGTGCAAAAACTTCGTCCTCTTCAATAGATCACTTGCTTTCGTTTTGACGTTTGCAATGGTGTTTCCCTGTACAAGTGCAAGTCCATATCTGATTGGGACGACAGCAAGTGCAACTTGTTTGATCCAACTTCGGAAGGTCACTGCATTGTTATAAACCTGTGTCTGCACAAGTGATAAGTTAGTATATGAGCCACAATAGTAGTGTGAGTAGGGGCACTCACCACGATAGCCATCTCTCTTTTGTATTTCGGGTAGTAACCTTAATAAAAGTATCAGGGAGGGTAGCAGACAACAGAGCAGTAAAACATGTCACCTTTCTCAACTTGGCGTTTTTGGTCTTGCCAGTATACAATCGCTTCCGTAATTGCTTCACAACATACACCAGAAATGGCGTCCTCTTTTGTAGGGAATGGGACTGAAATAGCGAGATAAAGCCTGAAATTGGCCTTGGCATAGTTGAGAAAATTTCCCCAGAGGTGTGGAAAGAAACTGAGGGTAGTTGGGTTGGCAGCGTCTCCCTTCTTCTTGGCATTGCGGCGCTTCCTCCCAGTATTAATATCATCATCTTCTGAGTCTTCATGCCGATCGTTAGTATCATTCGATGAGGAATTACCTGTGTGAGCGCGCTTAGACTTTGGGTGTTGGTTTCAAATGCTATTTAAGTAGGCAGGGGACGGAGAACGCAGGCAACGGTGAAGGTACAACAATTCAGATGGTGAGTCTGAACAATGTTGGGTCTTGCAGAACCTAGCTGCTATTCGACCCTAAAGGGTTTCTGGACCAGGCTCAAGGCTCAGAGGAGAAGAAATGTCATAAAAACTGCTCAAGACTCAGACAGACTCATACTGGTAACTGGTGAAAAGATAACTTGATTATGTAAGCTACAAAGTGCCAACATAAGGTAAGGTAAAGACAGTCTCTACAAGCCTAGCCAGAAATGAATCCCTACAACGGTTCGTCATATGGTGAAGTTGAAGGAGATCATAATCAGTATCAGGCTGAGAACGTAAACAACTTAAATACCAAAAATATAAGCGGGTGAGTACTTACTATGGTCAGAGCATTTGAACGAGCTGATTTGGTTGTGCCTTGCTGGCAGCGATCTTTATCCACATTCCTGTTCCAGTTGGCCTTCTCCCCTGCTTGTCCTGGGTGGTGCTAGACACGGTTCTGCTGGTTGTGGTCCATGCATGCTGATGCTGTGTCGTTGAAGTCCTCGTCATCAGGCACTGGCGTGGCAGAGTGTCTGGCCTGACGATGGCCAGAATTGGCCTGGTGATTGTGATCCGAGGCATGCGTGATATATTCATCCCTGTAGTTGGCATAATCCATATAGTTATTGTCATTGCTTTCAATGCCAATGTCTTGCTCGACATCAATATCTTCTTCCTCGATGCCGATGTCTTGTTTATCGAGGCCCATACTGCCGTCTTCATCGTCCCAGTCGCCCATTCTGTCTTCATCACCTATTCTGTCTTCATCAATCTCCCTGTCCACCCCATCACTAGCATCATCTGAGTCAGCAAACAAGTGACTTGCAGATGAAGCAATATCAGGAAGGGCAGGGGGTGCCACAATGAACGACTTTGGACGTTGGTTGCTGACCTGCGGAGAATGAGAAATAGTATGGCCACTGAGTGGGACATGAGCTATGTCAGACTGATGGTTGCTGTGAGAGACGCCACGATCAGCACCATGAGTAGCACCATCACAACGAGGAGCATCATTACAACGAGGAGCACCGTCACAACAAGGAGCACCATCACGATGAGGAGCACCAGCACTATGAGCAACATCACCACGAACAGCACCACGGCTGACACCACGAGCAACACCACGAGTACGAGCATTGATGCCGGCCTGGACAACAGGTGTCATTGAGTCAGGCTCAGGAAGGGTTTGATGGGACTGCAGGAGTGGCTTGGAACTGACGTATCCCAAGGGAATTGGTTGATCCTGCAATCTGAACCTTCCATTGTTTACGACGTGCAGGGCAGGTAGACCTGTAATGGCTGGGTTTGATGTCTCCTGCAGAACACCGTCGGATGTTAGTGCTACTCAGGTGACACACATCCCAGAAATGAGGAACAAGCAGACACCTACTACTATGGTGTTCTCCCGAGGCGCTTTTGCTCTCCCCTTCTTCTTTGTGGGAGCCATTGCATTTTCAGGCTCGTCCGGAGGGACAACAACATTTCGAGCCTTCATGTTGGGCACTCTGGCCGGAGTCTCAATAGTGTTTCCTACCTTCCTCAACTGAGAAAGCACTCCTCCAGTGCCAGCCCGCTGTGTATGACATGGTGGAGCTTGAACATCCTCATCCGAATCGTGGATTTGGCACTTTCTGCGAGTCTGTTTGCCCATGGTATACTAGTACTAGTAGTAGTACTACTACTAGCACAAGACTAGCAGTACTAGGCAGGAAAAAACAAAAGACAAACCTCAGGCTTCAAGTTCCGAGTCCGAAAATATTACATAGCAGTAGTAAATGTATGTAATAAGAGGTGCACTGGCTGCCATGAAGTGAACCAGTAGTAGTATGCCAGTGTATTACTATTGCATCCGAAATTAATTAGTACTGTGCTATACTAGTACTAAATCATGATTTGACTGCACCTGAGTATGTTGTTACCTGCAACTCCATCCCTACTGCTAGATGATTGCCTACTGTCCTAACTGTCTCAAAGAATTTGCGAATCCGTGGGCTGTTACACGACACCTGAACCAACCTCGTACTTCCTGTCTACGATGGGCCAACCAGCTTGAGAGTGCATCACAAATTTTGCTCGACCCTACTAGTCAGGAAGACGAACACACAACTGAATCATCACCCAATCAAACTCCAAGCTCTTCTCTTGATTTTCCAATGGACTTGGAATCTGAGGCGCTGCTTGGGCACTGGCAGGATACTGACATACCTGTGGATGACCCGGATTGCCTCTACTCTGATGAGGGAGTTACAGTGAACTTGGAGAGTGATGTTCTAGGGTTTAGTGCAGAATCTTTGGGCAGTCAGGCTTCGGGGCCCTGGCCTTTGTTGAATATTTCAGAAGCACTGCAAAGGTATATGGGCGTGGCCAAACCTTTCAGGATCAGTTCAATGTGGATGCATATGCAGCCCATTGCAAGGAAAACATTTACTATCCATTCGCCTCCCTTCAGGACTGGGAGCTTGGCAGCTTTCTCTTGCACTCTTCATTAAGTATGGCAGCCACCGATGAATTCCTGGGGCTCAAACTGGTATGTCTTGATTTGGTGATTGTGTTGTCACTGGAAGTTCTCATCTCTCTGAAGGTCAAAGGATTGCCGTTCTCCTTTTGCACAGCGAAAGATCTTCGGGGTCGTG
The DNA here is from genome assembly GCF_016758755.1 of Suillus discolor. NCBI lineage: Eukaryota > Fungi > Basidiomycota > Agaricomycetes > Boletales > Suillaceae > Suillus > Suillus discolor. Next base: position 196,017 of record NW_024541290.1, read on the forward strand.
CAGAACTTCTGCCTCCTGTTCCTAAGTGGCAGTACCGTGTCATTTCGACAACTCACCCAACAAAACAGCCAGTACATTTTTACTGGCGCGATCCGTTAGATTGTATCAAAGCACTTTTTAATCACCCACTTTTTGCAAAAGAACTTGATCTTACACCTACACATGTATACGACACAGTGGAACGTACAATGCAGATATACAGTGAATGGATGACGGGGGGACACCGCATGGTCAATGCAGGTATGTACCTTGGAATCTACTGAAATAACTTTGCTAACTCTCACTCGATCATAGTCGCAACTTCCGGATGGTGCGACACTCTTAGGTGTCATACTTTCTTCCAATAAAACCAATATCACAAACATGACTGGTGGACGCCTTGCTTACCTGCTCCTCATCAGTCTTGCCAATGTCAAGATGGCGACTTGAAACAAGGCATCCTCAAATGCCTTTCTTCTTACAGCACTACTTCCAATCACCGAATTTCTGCATCCAGTGAAGCGGATGCAGAGTGTCCTTGAAGCCCGCTTAGTCCACCAATGTCTGGATATCATTCTCGAGCCGCTGAAGCAAGCTGCGCGCATTGGGCGGATGATGTCAGACCCGCTTGGGAATCTTAGATATTGCTTTACACCCCTGGCTTCATACATTGTTGATATGCCTGAGGCATGCATGCTTGCATGTGTTTGAGGCAAGACCTCACCAGTAACCCTTGCTATGTACAAAGAATTCGGAGATGACTTCTGTCACCCACCACGCACAGCTAAATCGACTCGACCAGCTTGCAAGCATCAAATGTGATCCCCTCAACATCGGAGGCTACTTTGATGAATGCTCTCTCTTCTGCCTAAACGGTGTGTCCTCGCCATTCTGGCGTAACTGGCCACTAGCAGATCCATCTTCATTTCTGACACCCGAGGCCCTGCATCACTGGCATCGTGAGTTCTATGACCATGATGTTTGGTGGTGTCTTAGAGCTGTTGGTGCACAAGAATTGGATTTTCGCTTCTCTGTACTACAGCAACTCACAACATTCCGACACTTCAAGGATGGTATTTCAAATCTCAAGCAAGTCACAGGAAGAGCACAGCACAACATGCAGCATTATATGGTTGCTCTTATTACTGATGCAGCTCCTCTCTGCCATTTCATGACCTCAGGGTCTGGTTCAAAGTACGTATACAGCATGCAGCATACCATGGCCAATCGACTCCTGGTCCTGCCCTCACGGTGAATGCATTTCCTCCAAGTGCTACTTGGAAGTATGGTCGCTATGACGCTGCAATATTTGCTGTTGATGACACTAAGCTTCAACAGTGGCCCACTAGTGGGCTTAAAGGTGTGTTTCAAGTATCTGCTTGTGTGCCATGTCTGATGTCTGAGCAACTTGCAGGCCACACGGTTGTTGAAGTGCACCTTATTATGCAACCGCTTCCTCCGCAACAAAAGTCCACCATTTGGGCTGCATGCTTCCTGGCTTATGTTCAATGCCTGGATGTTGTACCTCAGCGACATGGAAGCTCATTGGAACACACGACACACATGCACATTTTAAAATGTGCAATGCAATCAGCAAGGGTTCCCTTTGGTGACATACTCCCACTGGATCAACTGCATTCTTTTGCTCACATCGTCCCCCGCTTTGGTCCTGCTGCTGATTCCCGTCTGACAGCAGAGAATAGTACTCACTCTGCACAGGTGTTTTTCTTGAACAAGTATATTGACAAGGAATTTTACTATGCAATCTCGAACTCGTAGTACTACTAGTAGTTTTTAGAGCAGCCTCAGGTACTAGAATACTACCACTGAATAATATTGGTAGATATCGTGTACTACTAGTATTTTTCACTACATATATGTTGCTGTACAACACTGGACATCATGAACAGCCTATGCAGTACCAGGACGCGCTAGGCAGCGCTCCACAGCACTGTAGAGCACTACTTCTCATGATGCACGTGGTTTTTCTAGCTGACTAAACTGACATTGGTGGGGCTCACAACTGACTGGGCTGTGGCACATTGACAGCCCAGTTGTTGTCATACTGTCTCAATGCCTCTCACTACCATTATGACTCTTCCAGTCATATACTCTAAGCTCACTATGAGCTCTGGATCCAAGGGTTGGCTCCCAAAATCACCTTCCAATCCTACTAGTAGTACCTTAATCTCCTCTCCAAGTCCATCAGCGGGGTGTGCACTACTTCAGGTTGAACAACTTCAGAAACCAGCAGAATCTACTAGGACTATCACACTCCCAATAGACAGGCAACTTCCAGACAAACAAGTACTTGCAGACCTCAAAGCACCAATGCAAGCAAGACTTGACATCACAGATGATGATCAAGCCAGCTTAAGCTTAGGTTAATATTTCTCAGATTGCTTATCTCAATCTTCTTCCTGACCATCCATCATCTTCATCATCTTACAGAGCATTGTGCAATTATTCTTGAAGCTCTTCAAAATCTGCAATCAAACACTATCATAGGTTGTCTTATCATTGTCGTTGTCGATATCTGACTTGGGAACTTTTCAAGGTCATCGCCAGCATCACACCTGCAGAGTACATGGCAGTATTAGCATTTACATCTGAAGAGAGAGATTTTGAAGTTCGGGCAAAGTGCGCGCTGTCATTGACTATCCCTTACTACTTATGGTACTCATGACATGTTTACAGATTCACCTATTTTGAGGACACACAGGAACTTCAGATCATGCCTCCCCTCCCTGTCCATGAACAACCGGCTGCCCACCTTTCCAAGGCCATCAACAAATTCATGGATGCTCTTCCATATGACAAACTCTCAGTCGATGTGACCATACACCTCAACCACCGCATCCAAAACAAGGACACCACAAATATCCCAGATTTACACATCGTTGTCATGACACAACCGCCAGAGGACGACAGTTTGGATGACATGGAGATTTCGAAGCCTGTCTCTAAATGGGTTGGCAAATGTGGACTTTCGTCAGACTATGACTTCATGGTGTGGAAGTTGAGAATCATGTGCGACAGCCATCGTGACATTGATCTTGCCTTGATCATGTCCTTCAAAGAGCGGGTTAGATGGCAACAGCCCAAGGAGATGAGTATTGCCGCTCAAACCCTTCAGTATGAGTCCCATATTAGAATATGAAGAATTCATCCCTGCACGCATCAAGAAGAACCTCAAGTTTGGTCCAGTCACCCTCCACTCACATGTATGGATCGACATTAGCGAGGTTCGATACAGTGTATTCAGATGTAGCATGGATGGCCATTTTGATTTTAATAGCAGGAATCCAGACACGTTTGGAGGGGGGGTACGTTTACACAATTACTATCCGAGTCTTCTATATTCCAATCCCAGCTTGCTCCCTGCAGACTCTTTACCTGACAGTAGAGATGTCTGACGTCGAATGCATGCTGAGGGATGGCGCCAATGCGTTGAAGGAGTACATCATTTCATTGATGGAAGGGATGAGTTTAGAGGAGTCTGCAATCTACCTTGTGTGTGATTCCAATCCCTCTTTCGAGCCCATTTTGGGGGCTGGTGTCAATCAAATATCTTCCGCCATATATCTCACAGCTTACTGCCATTACTTGGATTGGTGCAATCACAAATACAGCAAACACAAGATCTCACAGACTGCCCAATCCTTGCGCACTGGTGATCAGAATATCGCCGCCTCCATCTCGTCTGATCCTACTACATTGGCCTCCTCATCTGATCCTACATTTGCCTCGTCTGATCTTACAGTCCCGTTCAAGTTCACCCTCTAGGCTCTCACTTGATGTGCAATCCGAGCCCTTGGCAAAGAAGGCCAAGACCAAGCCTGTTGAGGAGCCCTAGGTGAAGTCAAAGTCAAGACAGATAAAGACAAAGACTCACAGAAATGGAAAGGGGAAGTCGGGGCTCTAGGCTGGAGCTGTATAGTGAGTCACTTGCGCGTTTGAAGTCCATTTTGTCCAATGCTCTCATAGCACATTATAGCTTAGATGATTGCCCGGGCACTCGTTGCAGTACTAGTACTACTAGTACTACTTGTAGCCTACTCTACTCAGCCTGTCACCATCATTCTTGCTTACATACTGTCATGTTGCTCTTAATGTACCCGCCAATGTCTGTGTACTTGTAGCTTCTTCGCATCAGACTACAGTAGCATTACTAGTAGTGCTAGTGCACATTGTATTTGAATCATTGTCACATCACAACTTAGTAGAGCTGTCACTGGTCAGTCACGAGTGCTCAGTGTGACGACAACTTCTCAGTCAATGTCTTCCAACATCCAGCCTATGACATCTGCATCTGTTAAGAGCAGTGAAACTCTTTCAAGTCCCCGAAGACACTCACACGAGGCTCAGACCCTTGTAAGTGCACATCGTTGTGAAGAAGTAATGGTGACTGGCCAGCAAGAAAGCTAGAGCACCAATAAATCCAACTGAGTGCGGGTGTGCTGTCTCGACCCAAGAGGATTGCTATGAAGCACTTCCTTCAAGTAATATGCGAAGGGAGCAAATGCGGAACGGAATAGAACTAAGTTGACCTTGGAAAAGCGAGTCCGCTGGTAAGAGCGAAAGTGAGACCGCGGGTCCGGTGAGTGCGCGATGAGAAATGAACGAAAGCGAGAGGATCCTAGGTAAAGAGCAGCGGGTTTCTAGGTAAAGCGCGGTTCTGCAAGTAGCGGCTAGGTATAAACGAGGTTTGAGGCCGAGGTATAACTAGGTATGAAAAGTGCTAAGTCGGAAACCGAGAGCGGTTTGGATCCGCGCAGAGCCTAGGTAAGGAACCTTAGAGGCGCGTTCTCGGAGCGGTCAAGAACACACGGGTTCGAAGTGAGAAGTGAACAAAGCTTGTCAATTGATCAAATAATACTAGGAACGTCTAAGTGACTCCGCAAAACAAAGGTAACGTCCGAGGGAAGAGAAGTACCATACTGTATGTAGCACACGAGACTTTATCCTACTGCATGAGCATCCAGAACCCGTAGGCGAGAACTGTAGCGATGAAACGAGGCAGATAAGTAATATGTAAAGAGAGCGCGTGCGGAACGGAATACGCGGTTACATGTAATAACCCTTGATAGCATTTAGTCAACCCGAGAGAAAATGAACACGCACCAATGGAGATAGGCGGACACGGAAAGGACATGGACAGAGGACAGATCTGAGTGCGGGTGTATGCCAGTTGGCTATCGGCCAAAGGAACTAGAGTAGGACTGGAATGACATGGATCCAACGAGTTTCTATAGGCCTTGATATGAGTATCAAAAGACACTTGTTCCCGCCCAACGCGGGTCTGAGCGTCACATCGTGCTCAGGCTGGAGATAGTATTTCGCTGAGCATTCTGCCTTCTGGGTTGTCCAGCATACCCGGACCTGTGAACACTACTACTACTATCTCCTCTGACACCATCTCTCGCAAAAAACCCTACCTAGCACACAAGGGGCTTCAAACTTCAAGAACACTCAAGTTGGAACTCCCAGGGCTATGGGCACGCTCCGAAACTGCCAATCCCCTGCATTATTGCATCATTTCACCAGCATGCCACCAAGCATTGCACATTATAGGTTCAGCGTGAAAAGTATCCCATTGCCCAAATTACCAGCAATGACACAGCCAGACCGCGAAGACCAGGACCATGAAGACGAGGATGAGTACTGTGAAGACACCCTGAGTGTAAGTTCATAGGTAATGACATGCAGTATCTGAATGACGATGTCCCTTAGGAACTTACAGACCCCAGCGACACCGACTGCACGACTAATGAACTCAAAGCACAGCTAGTCTTGAATGCAACCCGAGCACAATGAGATGTTTGCCTTGCAGAGAAGACATTAGCAGATTGCATTCTAAAGGAGAACACTGCACTTGGGAAACTCTACAAATTTAAGGCTACAGTGGCTGAGAGGATGCTGGAGGATGCTAATATTGACATTGGCTTTGTATGCCATTCTGTCCACAAAGGTGGCATCACTTTATATGAGGACTCTAAGCCTTGAAAATGCCGTCGTCAATCTATAGTAGTCAAGTTGACACTAGTACACTCAGGCCAGAAGGAGACTCAACTTGGGTACCAGGTACCAGTAATTAGTTGTTTTTATCTAACCACTTCCACTTACACATTTTTTACTGGCAGGATCTGCGAGCGTGACTCCATCCATGACATTCAAATCTGAGGCTGCAGGATTGGACTTGGAGTGTGTGTATTAGTTGTTGTACATCATGATCGCAACAATTCATGCATCATAGTAGTACTACTAGTACTCACTACTACTACTTATACCCTTTGGATATAGTAACGTGGAATTGTACTCTAGTAGTAGTACTATTGCAGTTTGTTTTATATACTACTAGTACACTTGAAAATTTCAAGTGCGGTTTCAGTCTGAATCCTGTTCCAGTTTCAAAAATTCCAATACTCAGGGTTTAATTTTATCAAGTTTGAAACCACTTCCTAGTACCAGAGTAGCAGACCGGCTCACTGTAGTATGCTATGTAGTACTGCCTCGATCATGTAACACTACTGTCTGTAATACACTACAAGATGCTGTAAGTTGCTATAAATATATCACCACACATCACTACGGGTGCCTGCGCTGCTGTAAGATGCTGTAAGATACTGTTAGTGGCTTGGGCAGCTGTGATAAATTTAGGGTTTTGCTGATGTGGTTAATGCCCTCGATGATGCCGTTCATCTGTCAGTAGACCCTCCAGACCAAGACCCACCTCAACTCTCCCACACAGCTCATACTGGTCGACAAGGACGACCACAGATAGATATTGAACCTGAGCTCCTCGAAATCTCATTGAGCATGTGTGGTTCAACCCATCTGGCATCTGTCTTTGGATGTGCACCTCGAACAATCCAGCATAGAGCGTTGGAGTATGGTCTGGCTGAACCAGGTCCGCCTGTCTATGTTGACTATACTGACGAGGAAGGAAACACAACACACTTTTTCACTACAGCAAACAGAGATCACTCGGGGCTCAGTGATGATGAGCTTGATGCCATTACGAGACAAATACTTGAGACTTTCCCAGCTTTTGGACATCATATGATCAACGATCACATGAAGCATCTTGGACATCATGTCCCCCATCGGCGCATCCAGGAGTCATATGCGCAAGTTCATGGGCCATCCGTACATGGTGCATTTGGACTGTGTCATATCCAGCGAAGGGTATACAGTGTTCCTGGGCCTAATTCCTTGTGTCACCACGATGGCCACCATAGTAAGTCAATACCTTATTATCTTAACAGCTCATCGTGTGTATTAATGGTGTACTATTAGGCCTTATCCGCTACCATGTAGTATTCCATGCATTCATTGATGGATACTCATGCCTTGTCACAGGCATTCAGGCTAGCAATAATAACCGAGCAGACACTGTCCTTGAGCTTTTCCTTGACCTGATTGAAGTCCATGGACTTCCTAGTCGTGTTCGAGGTGATCATGGCACGGAAAATTTGCGAGTTGCTGAGTACATGGAGACACAGAGAGGTTTAGGTCGAGGGTCCCACATTTGGGGAAGGTTTGTCTTCATAGTTTCGTTTCAAATTGTATTGATTTATCATGTATTCTTCGATAGAAGTGTTCATAACGTTCGGATTGAACGCCTCTGGTGTGACCTTAGCAGCGGGTTTGGTGGCAAGTGGAAATATTTTTTCCAGGACCTCGAGCAACATGATAGGCTTGACCCAGACATCAAATCACACATCTGGTTATTACACTATTTGTTTCTTGATGCGATCAACGAAGATGCCATGGAATGGGCTGAATCTTGGAATAATCATGTTATCACACTATGCGATGCTTGCGACGCCAGTCCTTGAGACTTGTTTTTCTTTGGGATGCTGGAGAAAGGGATTTGGGGGTTTGATGGCAACCTGGAACCTCAGGATGAAGAGCTCAAAGACCCAACCTCTTACGGCATCAACTGGGATGCCATTGATGATCCACATGTGTTAGCTCACCATTCCCTTCATAATCGACCAGATGAACTTGGCGACAATCCCTTTGTGTCCCAACACCCGCAGCACTTCTCAGATGTGACTGTTCCCGAAGTCGATTCCCCACTTTCAGCCAAGCAGTTAAACCACCTCTCAGAGTATTTACATTCCTCTCAATCCTCTCAATCATGTAGCATGGACTCTCGAAGACTACTTTGGAACAGTGCACTTCAGTTCTGTGGGGATATGTTTGGTGGTTGACCATGGTATCATGTCGCTCTTGTGTGCCTTCACCGGAAATGCGAATTACTATTTTGTTCCTTGCCCAATGTAATCAGGAACTGGCAGATGAACAGCTTTCTCTTGAACTGTGTTGTGTCGATGTGCATCGCATGAGGTTGTTATTGACTTGCTGATACAATTCATTGATTATGTTTAGGATATGCAATACAGATAGTGGCAGAGCCGTGCCTACTCTCATTGTTGTCGGCAAAGTTTCCAGAGGCTCTTCTGAACTTGTTGGCAACAGTCGTGAACATCATCGACAGTGGAGGCGTGCTGCCCGCACTGATCCTCAGTATCTCCAGAATGAAAACATGCTTCATTGCATGCGTTATCAACAGCGTGCTGCTCTGCGACGTCAGCTGACGAGTGAGTGCATCATTGTTCGGCACCTCAGTCACACGTTGATGCAGTTCACAACCAGCCAATTTGTCCCCTCTATCTTCTTTATCCCCTTCACCTTTGTCAGAATGAGAATGTACTCCTCGTGTGACTCTTCAACAAGTGCCTGTGCCATGGTGGGTTCTGCTTCGACAATACCCTCCTCCTCTGATTGTGCCGCCTACATGGAACTGCCGTTGTCCACATTGCCACGTGCTGCTATTGTCGACTGAATCCGACTCATTCTGCTGTGGAAATGGCACATGGGCTCTACTTTCGAGTCACAAGTCCTTGTGCTTGAACATCCATCACTCATCTGCTGTCCTGCTCACGAGGTTAGCTTCCACCTTCCAATGCTATCCACCTGCGACATGGCTGATTGAGGGCAAGAGGGCACAAGCGTATCCTCAGCACTGCCTCGTCGACGCTTGGACACCCGCTATCATCATGCCCACCCTCTCATCTCCCATCATCCTGTGCAGCACTGCTTTCAATTTCGCCTCCCATAGCTTCATGGGGCCACATCAGCTCCACCACCAGCACCACCCACCGCTTTATCCTCCAACAGACTTGGATGAATTCTGGCGCTGGTGATCTTACCAAAGAGCTGAAGGAGATCGACGACCAGGAGATTTGGCGTGCAGGAAATGTTGTGCGGTCGCTGCACCCTGATTACAAGGCTGAGGCCCAACTCATGGGAGAGGTGAGTCATCTGTTCAAACTACTGTGTTCGACCAGGTTTGGCCTTATTTTCACTTTTGTGCTGTGTACACTGTGCTGTGCCTCTCTCTTCTGCACACAGCTGCACCCTCCCGGTACTCATCTACATACACTCGTGTGGAGGTGCTCTCTGCCGGTGCATGTAACAGTACCTCTCTTTTTGTTCCTACAGCCTCCGACAACCTCCCCACACCCATTTCTACTTCCCGCACCAAGTGGCATCATACCATACACTGCCGTCACAACCTTCACCCCATTGCTAACCTCCTACCACATTGCGGTATGGATTTCCACAGGGTGGGGGTACGGGTGCAGCCTGTGGTACCTCATGCTGTTCCCTCACAGAAGGTTTCAACAGCCTCTCTCCACTTTCACACCAGGCTGTCACCTCCTCCAACTTCCCACAGAACAAGAGGAAATGCCGTGAAACCAGGCCACATCAAAATAGTAGGATTTTATGTACTCATTGGTCGCCTGTCCTCACTCTTCTGCTCTTGGCCCCACATCACCAAATAGATTGAACTCTTGCGATGCCAAACACATCCTTATGTTGTCAAAGTGGCTGCAATGCAAGACAGGGCCCAATCTGTGTCTCACATTTTCCTATTAGCATGCTTTGTTCACTTATGCCCGTGTCCCTCTACTCCTAGTCCTTTGGCAATTCAATTCACTAATATCAGGCCTGTCATCTGAGAGCAATGCAATTCGCGTGAACACACCTGTGCGTGCTCTACATGGAGTCCAAATTGCTTAAGCACTCAACAATCTCCTATTTGCAGTGCATTGTTTGCTTATCTCCATGTCTCTAGTCCTCTTTTTGCAATTGTACTCCACCTTGAATGCTTGCTGAAGTTCTAATAGTTGATTCTGCTTCCCTGAACAACTTGAACAAGAATGTGAAAACCTGGAGTTGCACGAACACATCCAAACACTTGAGAAGGTGCCAATCGCAAGTATATCTACTTCCCCAGAGACTTCCAGCTTGACCATGAGTCATCTGAGCATAGACGGAACACCTGTGATCACACTTGCCAGACATCGGGAGCACTGACATATGGAGGTCATAGATGATGACACAGGCCGCCAGTGACCAGTTGACCCTTGTCAGGCGACATCTGGAGAGGATGCCATGTTGAGGCTCAATAAGAATCTTGAATGATCTTCCCTTTCCATGTTTGGTGCATATGGGTGATTTGATGGAAGAATAGAAGCAAGATCACACATGGTTGCATGATGTGTCCATGTGCTCGGCGAGTTGCCAAATGCTTCCTATGCCTGCGCTTGCCTGGCGCTAATGACTCTTACCCTGTCTATGCTTGGTCTATCCAGCATCTACATCGCACCATGGGTCTCTCATGAAATCACCAAATGGTGTAACATGTTGATAGTTGACTCGAGCCTGGGCAAATTCAATAGTAGGTTGTATGATACTACTAGTATGTCTATGTCTTCTATCAAAGCTCACTGTCATGTCATATTAAATCACGTTCTGTGATATTCTGTGAAGGAGACAAGAGTTTGGCCCTGCTCATAAACTCATTTTTTCTCTCATCATCGTCCCTGTCTAAACTTGATATGATGACCTCCCAACTTGCAGCACAGCAAGGACATTGCCAGAAATATTTCTGTGTAGACTTCATGAAGGACATGGTTTCCCCTGGTTCTATGAATATTTGCTTCTGTGACCATTCTTACAAAGACCATGAAGACACTATGGCTCCTCAGGCCCCCACTCAACCTGTTCTCCCTGACAAGGGAGGATGTCCAACAACTGGCTGCATGAGGTTTTCGGTAGGTCATTTGCACCATGACGGTCACATTGTGTATTGACCTTGTGTGCTGAAATTTATCTGTAGTCTCAATCACCGCCAATTAATCCTCAAGAGCACTGTGTTACTCAGACAGCTAGTGGAAACACCTGTGGTCAAGCCTGGATTGCCCATCACCGTGCCGTACACTTGCAGCCCCCATCCTCAACTCAACACACTAGTATCATGGTCTCTCCAAGTCCGCAAACATTACATGCCATTATGCCATGGCAACGCACTACCCCGCTGACCAAACCCAACCAGACTGCCAATGAAAGGCGCCGTAACCATTATGAAGCACAGCGTCCAAGAGCTGGCACTACTGGCAGCATTTTTGGTGCCACTGGTGTCCGAAAGGCTGCTAGCCATAGCACACATCCCAGGCAAAGCTATGGATCTGCTTCTACTCTACCATCAGGTACATCTGCTGCATTCAATGTCATAATATTGCCGTTTAGCATAAGTGTTTTACATTGTCAACAACTTGATACTGACTCGAATCTATATACTACCAGATTTTGACTCGTGATGACTATGATCCACTTATCGGCAAATGCACTATTTTCCCATCAAAGTTGGCATCATTAATAACCCAACTGTCGTGCTTTGGACTCTCTTCAATGGTCCCAGTTATGACTTCAAATGCCGATGAGCCAGTTTGGCATCAAATTACCACCCAGATCTCCTTGCATTTGCAATCACGACAGCTTGTACTTGAAACCCCCCCGATCGATCTCATCTTTGGGAATGCAAGTAATGATATCTCACAGACTGGGCTGCAGTTCCTTGTGCCCAGTAACAACAAGGCAGATGGTTCACGTCTAATGAAGCCAGCTGACGTTCCTGGGCAGCTTTTGACAATTAATTATTTACACTCTGTCGCGTCCAAAATCGAGAACCCCATTGATGCCAACCCATTACTCTTCCTGTGTAGGTTCCTGCTCACAACAATATTGGACTGTACTTACTATTTGTATCATTGTCTTTAGGTCCAATGATTGGAAATGTCAGTGGCAATTTACCTTTGCAGTTGGCACTCCCACAAGGTCGCCACTACTGTCTTGCAAGAAGGGCAATGGACTGCTTTAGTACTTCTGATTTGAGAGAATTATCTGAGGAGCCTGGTTGTAGTACAGTTTGTCCACAGGTAAGTTTTAAACGACCATCTTTATTCTCACCATCAATGACACTAACGACCTGCATTATTTCCTCAGACGTCCTCCATCATATCAGCCGGGCTTTTTACTACACCGCCAACTATGTCAACTCAGATGGTGGTAGATGTGCCTTCACTTGCATCACTTCTTCAGCCCTCCTCCTTTGCATCAGATGGACGTCGTACCAGCTCACCCAGAATGTCAACCGATATGGCAGTAGATGTGCCTTTGATACTTGCATCCGATTCACTGGCAGTAGCTGCACCTTCAGCGCCGACCAGCTCCCAAATTTCCCTACAGATTGGACAGCTTGATGCACTACAAGAGATTGAAGAATGGCAATGGACCACCAGGGATCTCTGGCAGCCGATTCTCCCAGATGGGCGTTCCCTCTCTGCCGGTAGTGGTAGCCAGCGGTCACCATCAAGTACTGTTCAGATATCTGTTAGAGGTCCTGACACCGAAACCACTGCCAAAGGTCTCATTACCTGGACTCGGGCACAGATGACCGGAAAGGTACCTCGCCTCCCACAAGATGTCACCATAAGCAACTCGGACTATTGAAATATTTTTTTTCCTGATGTATTGTTCAATGTGTGAGCTTGGAGTAATTGTGTTACATGTCGTGCAGTGTACTGATGATATGCCATTAGGGATCCTGGTGTCGGTCCTGGTGTTATGTGTGCTGTTTTTGAACATGCTCTCACTGACATGTGTGAGGATGCCAAGCTGTGCAGACGACGGGATGGTCACGCTGGTTACTTCAATCTCAACACCACCAGTGTAGTCTGCACTCCTCACCATCAAGCAGATAATGAGGCATTCGGCTTTCTTGCTGCTGCTCATCTCTTCCTTACTGGACATGGGCCGCACCCCCTCTCCCCTGCCATCATCATATTTTGTATTGCAGGTTATGATGGGCTTTTTGATCTTGAACTTATAGGTCAGGTGCTTCCTGATTCTATGGGGCTACTGAAAAAATGGGCATTGACTGTTCCTGCCACCACCGAAATTTTTATTGGATCAGACATTACAACACTCGGCATTGATCACCTTGATGCAAGTGTAAGTCTTTTGGCCTCGCAGTGACTAAGGTTCACAATGACTTATCACACCCATCCAGCCATCTGAGATCCTGGAAGCTGTATCAAATGACAGGTGGCGCTCACTTACAGAAGCATTCTACTCTGCTATATTATTTGGAGACATGGGCGCTGCAACATCCTCAGCAATGACCAACTTTAAACAAGGATTTAATATCCGTGTCTCTGACACACAAAGCCTGTGTGATGTAAGTTTTAGGGTGCCATCACCTGTTCACCACCAGACTAACATTGGCCTATAAACAGACACTCTGTGATTGTTATAAGACCATTCTCCCTGGTTGCTATGGGAGAATGATTCGAGGTCCTACGTGTGTTATAAGCAAGATTGCCTTTAGGAGCGCATCATCCAATATCGATCGGAGATATTCCAGCACCTCAACTCCCGAGGACTCTCTTGCGATCTCACGACAGTTGCAGGCCATACAACCCACCAATGTTCATACATAAGCTTTCCAGATATCTCCACAGCGTCGGTCACCCTGACCATCCAAACTTATATAAGTTTATGGCTGAATCTGAGCGAAACAAGGACAAGGACGACCCAACTCTTCGTTCATGTCTCTTTATGAGATTTTGCACAGGGTCGCAATTGATGCCTCATAGAAAATACTGGGAGATAAAGGTGCACCTGAAAACCCACTTTTCATTCTCTGTGCTCATTTCCGTAATACAGCTTTCATTCGTCTCAGACCTCCTGGACACAAAAGCTCACTTTATTCTGCAGAATGCATCTTCTGATTGGAAGGTTTGTGATATTCCCTCCGGTGTCTACTTACTGCTAACTAAGATCTCAACAGCCTGAGCCCTTACCACTGTTTGCACATACGTGCACAGGTGACATTGAGGTTGCCTTGAATTCCACCCTCATCAAGTATATCACTGAAGCGCTACCACCTAATGATGATGGAAGGCTGGTCACATGGTTTGATGTTTGGATCCATTCAAATTTGATGTGATCCTGTGGCGGAGAAGATTTTACTGCTCTCTAGTGATTGTGCAAGCCCCCTTGACATGCTTTTTTTCTCAGTGTTTGACACTCAAGCTCATTCCCTTTACTATGTTGTACTAATCGCTCGCGTCATTTCCATCCTGCAAAGACTGATACAAAATCTCTCCCGTGTTCTTTATACTGACTTCTGTATGAACTACTCTTCAATTCAAGCTCTAATCGTACCTTCACATTGTCTTATTGTACCTTTGCACCATCATATTGTACTGTCATACCAGTCTCAAATAACACTGCACTTTTGTTACCCTCCAGAAATGATCTCTCAAGTTTACGAGCACAGCTGTTGGAATACCAGTTGTTAGAACCACGAGTGCCAATGAAGGTTCCATTCGACTGAATGATAGCGTCGAGGAGCACCGGATGCTTGGTAACAGCCACAACTTTTAGCGTCAGAATGAAAATATGACATCTAATTGGCTCACCATTTTCCATAGATCACCTCTGTCTGCTCCACTGCATAATCTACCCACATCCACCCCAACACCCTAGCATCTGACCATCACTCCGGGCCCTTTCGTCACTCATCATGATACACGTGTAGCCTCAATCCCTTTTCGTGTGCGAAGCTCTTCTTGCACCTTAGACACCCTGCGTGCAATGACAGACAATGGGGCAAAGCACTGATCCACTGGGAACTCCTTGCATTGCTGGCTGAAGTCACCGTAGTGCATGTGGATTAATATACACTAAAGTTAGATCTGTAGAGCAACCTATACCCAAAACTTTCACTCACAGGAGGAGTTGGCCTGTATGATGGGTGCTTATGTAGTAAAGGAAATCGAAGGATAATACGTGATCGTCTGGAGGAAGGGAAACCTAGTGCTGAGGAGAAGGACGATTCATTAGGATAATTCCAGGCTTTTCGAGCGAGTTTCTACAAACCCGAGTGATGCGAGAGACAAAAAGGATGCATGATTGTGGTGTATGCTAGGATATGTCAGCTCGACCCAAGCTGGGGTTCATGTCCATGAGACATCTGTGATGGCCACATGTTTAATCACCGAAGAGGGATGTTTGAAGTTATCTCACCAAATTTGAGCAGGTTCAGGGAGGGAATTCGTTGTGGTTCAGGAATCTCGATGTGCTGTTGAACGGTTTCCCAGACAGGCCAACAACCAAGATCATTGAGAAAGCATCTCCGAGCATGTGTGGCCTACTGAGTCGCTAGGTAGTAGGCCTACAAAAGGCTTGACAACTCAGGATGTCAAATCAGAAGACGGGGGGAGTATACAATAATAATTACTTACTTTGTGGTACCAGTCAGAGTCTAGACTTTGTAAGCCAAGTTGAGTTAGAACCTCGGACAAGGAAGGCATGCAGGTTTATATGTGTATGCTTGGTGAATGGGGCCAGTATAAAGGGGCCAGCACTAGACGTGGAGGAAGTGATTGAGAATTGAGAAGGCTCATAAGAGGCGGGAGACATGATTAGGCCAGTGCAAGCTCCACCTATTTACACTGTTCACCACCCAGCACACCAAAGGCAGTTACTAAGTGAGGAGGGCAGAGCTACAAGCACCATCCGATAACCATAACAGTAGATGTAAGAAATGAACGTTGAACATCAGTGACACGTAACTGGGGTGACAGAAATGATATTGGTCAGCAAGGCAATAAAGTCAGTCAAGATTTAATCGTTTTTGGTTTGCTTTTGCAGCTTGGTCATTTGTATTTCGGTCAATTTTTCAGTCGAGTCTTCAGCAACTTAATTCACTTTGAACGTCAAATAACAGCCGGTGATGGATTGAACATCAGGTACACTACTAGGAACAGCAATCAGGTACAGCGCAGAAGTAGGTTAGGGAGTGTCAGGAATCATGAGGTCCGGTAATGAATGTTTGGCCAACTCAGGTGGCGGGTCAATGGGACCTTCCAGCGAAAGAAAGGGTGCCCATAGGACACAAAAATGGTCTGCAAGCCTGCAACGGATGTTAGCCTGTCGGGCAGCATAAGCTCGCAAACCTTCGATGTCAGTGGCACAAACCCCAATGCATGCCTTTCCCTGTTCTTCCCACCATGCTTGCTGCCAGGTAAAAAATTCCAGCACCCTGCGCATCTCTTCCCTGAGTAATTCCACCTCTTCCAACCATTGCAGTGCCCTCGCATGGCTTTTGCACCACTCAATTCGCACACCTTATAGTATGTTAGTTTGCAAAATATAGACCATGACGAGTGCTTACCATCGTCATCACCATCATCACCATGATCAACACCATCCATTATCCAAATCCACAATACATGATGTCTCCCTTCACCAGTAGCATATGGGTCCATGAGGGGCTTGACGTGATCGTCTGCCAGTTCCTCCAACCTGCCCTGCCAACTGTTCTTCTTCATGATTGTAGCTAGGCTCTTGAGCACCATCCACGCTGACTGGTATCTTTTTGCGCAGGCCGTGCGCCTTCGGTGGATGCAGGCAAGGGCATTCTGAGCATGAGTATTTGCACCTTGACCACGCACCCATTCCCTTTTGAATGTCAGTAAGGAGCAGTGAATCCGTAGACACTGCCGAAGTTCTTCTAGCGCATCATGGGCCTGCACATAGCGCAATTGCCATTCATCATCTCATAGGTGTGGATTGCATGGCTTGGTTCCCAGCTGTGAAGGTAACCACAGGTGTATACATTGAGCATTCTCATGGCCTTCACATGCGGCTGCCTAATTAATAAGGCCTTGAATGGCCGGGAGGTAAAGGACCTGTGTACGTTGCCACATATTGATCCTACAACGAAGTGAGTTCCGCATCTGCATGAGACTGCCTTTCTGCGTGTCGGTAGCATGTTGACCCATCGACTCAGTGATATTGGCCAGACGATGCCTTCCAAAGTATGTCAGCTTATTTATGACCGTCAGAGGGCAATTACTTACTGTTCCTCTTCCAGGTCTATGCCAGAAGCAATGAGCATGCTAGGCGAAATTTCTGGGTGCAAAGAGGAGTCTATACCTTGCTGAAGCTCCTCAGCCTCCAGCTCCGCAAGCTTTAGCCTTACTCCTGCTTGCATTATAGCTAGACAAAATCATAATCATTAGTCCAAGGTAACTGTATAATAACAGAAAATACTCACCCATGGCTTTGGCCTTGAGTGGATTAGAGATCGACGTGTCATTTGGATTATCCTCCCAAGCTTGCATTTCTGCTAACCATGCAGAGTGATGCTCGAGAGTGATGACAGCGTCAAATTCCTCAAATGCGAGTGCATGCGCAGCCTTCTCAGCGAGAGCATCCTTCATCTTGTACAGGAGAGACGCGCCCAACCCGACAGTCTTTTTCCAATTCCAATCTCTGAAGTGGTCGTCCAGCGTGTCACAACAACAACCAGGACCCATTGCTTTCGTACTTGATGCCACGGGGTTGATATTCGACCAGCCCCTCTCCGGGGCTTCACCATCCGTCCGGCCAACAAAACGCGTGAAGTTAAATGAGAAGATCATCTGACATTTTGCAACATGTGCGGGGAGGTGGAATTTTGGTACAAAGAAGTGTATGACCTTGCTGAGATAGTCTAAGCCATGGGATTGAGGGAATGACTTCATGTGGGCCCAGAGGTTTTTGTGCCATTGGCATGCAATGTCGTATGACACATTAAGCATTTCAAGCTGCATACCACGCAAAGTTGAGAAAAATAAGTAATCCATGTTGATGTACCTGTCAAGTGCATGATAAGACATGGAATGTACGAGCAAAGCGAGAGTGTGACTTACTTCTCACCTTTCTGCAGATCCCAGACTCCATTTGGCCATTTAAAATTATGATGAGCACAGTCTACTGTCCCCACGCCTGTAGCCGTAAGCCCTTGTAACTGTTTTGTATCTGCCATATTGACAGTGTTGTGACTTGAACACATGCTTTTCTGTAAGACATTGTGAGTAGACATCAATTTATTAATCAGTATGTCACATACCTCCTGCACATCAGTAAGATGTTCAGCCAGGAAGGCCTTGTAGTCCTTCTTGTCGACAAAGTACACCCAGCCTTTCGAAAGGCTTGGGTCTGCTTGATCACTTGATATGTTCCGTCTCTTCAACCGAAAGTTCGCGTCGATTGCTAAAAATACTGCATACAACCACCTAAAGACATCAGGCTTACATTGTGATCAATTTCCGTAGTACTATGCACCATTTTGCTTTTGTAGCAGTTTGCCAGCCATCAGGTAGATTGTTCCCTGGCTGTGGACACACTGGACATAGAACTACACATTCGCCCTGCAATGTACCATCTATGCCACTGGGATCGTGACCACGTCCGAAACGTTTCAGCATTGTGAGATGCCGCCACTCACGAACCATCTGCATGAATCTGTCATAACGATCCTAAAGTAGACTATAAGAAAATGAAGGAGCATGTGTAGATATAGGCGTACTGGCATGTGTTTCACCATTCCTGTATTATCTGTCAGTCGAACAAGGGAATGATAGAACTCATAAGCCGATGCCTTCGACTCGAAAGATAGAATTTGATAGTAGTGCAAAAGTCGAAATGTTGATGCTGTCCTAGGGTCAGTCGATGTTGAAGGGAACCATCCATGGCGAAGTAGTTGTTTGATGTATCTCTCGGATGTTTCACAACCGCAGAAGTCGAGGCCTATTTCGTGTATTCTGTTTGTATCTATCAGCACGAAGTTGTCATTAAATGCCCACTGTGGGAGGATGCATGGTTGACCGATGGAATGCCCAAGTTGCACTTGGAGGCCTAATGTCTTCAAAGAAGATACCTCAAAGAATACGCTGTTCCATTTCTGCAAATAAATAAATAAATTTTGATCTTTCTCAATCAATATCACATACCTGTATGCGATGGGTGGGAGACCGGGCATGATTTGCCAGTGAGCATTTACCACAGTACAGTTGCATATCATCACAATCCTAACATCGGAATCTTGCAGAATCAGTGCAACAGCCTGGACATGTGTCCCTAGCATTTTCACCATGTCCATCCAACCGGATAATCTCTGAGAGATAGGCATCATGTTCCTTTATCCAAACAAGGAGGGGATTGTCCTGACAAGGACAGCGAGTAAGCTAAAGAAACAGCAATAGTAACGACCACTCACACCAGCTGTGCGCTTGTGTTTCTGACTTTGAGCCATTGTTCCATCTTTGCCAGCATCCATGGACATTGAAGGTTCATCAAACATCACAAAATCAAACTCGGTGCTTCTGTCCTCAGGCCCTGCAAATTGGAAAGACTGGAGTGTGGACGAAGGTGACGTGCAACAAATCAAATGGCCAGCAGACACCTGCATATTCCCATCTCGACGTCCTGAAAATATGAAGGCGGTATGGACAGTATCTTGCAACTGTGAGGTAGACGGTGGTACATAGTGATTCAGCTTGGGTCGTTTTTGATTATTGACTTGTCGAGAACTCCTAGTAGGTAGCATCTCTCAGGCAATGGGCTTGCGCATGAGAAGGTGTAATACAATGTGATACGTTTGTGTGACAGATGCTTGCAACTCATTGAACTCAGACTCATCGAACTGCAATGACTCATTGAACTCACGAACTGCAATGCAAGAACTGGTTATTTGAAGGTTTTTGGATCACCCAATATGGATGGCTCTCCTAGTACAAAAAGCCAGAGGTCAGTTCAAACTTCCAACATCAATTCTCCTCCCACTTACACCCAATGATGATCTCCACGAGCACGATAGATGCTGTGCCTGCAGCACCCATTGCTGATGGTGATGATGGTAATGGCACTGGTAAGCAATGATGTCCCCAAGCACACTCAGCTTCTTACTAGCAGGATAGATGTTGTGTCTGCGGCGCACATTGCTGACGGTAATGGTGGTAATGGCACTGGTAAGCAACAATGTCCCCAAGCGCGCCCTGCTTCTTAATGGTGTTCTACAGATAGTCTCATTGCGCTCTTGGCCCAAATGAACATCACTGGGCATTGTTACAGTCTACCATAACATCCACAGATGCCCCCGCTCTGCTAGACTCCCAATGTGGCAACATGCCGCTAGAACTTAGAACGACAGCGGTCTAGACCGCTGTGACACCGCCCCTGGCCTAGAAGGCCTTGTACCTGATTCCCAGAGGCTGTATGCCTCATGGACACCTAGACCAGTGCACGTTGCCTCATGCCGCCTCATGTAGATCCGGAGCACCAGCAGGTGCCTCATGCTTGATTGGAGGTTAAGCCTCATGTACCTTATCTGATCCTCATGGTTGACCTCATGTACTCTTATCTCTGACTCACCATGACTCGCATAGATCCTCAGATACAGACTGAGCTTGAACCCTTATGTACAGTGTATATAAGTAGACAGATTATTGTATTAGTTCTTTACTTTAATCTACTAGGTTGTATCTCAGAACTAGGTTCACCTTGAACCAGCTTGTCTAAACAACTTGCTCCTTTGAACCTCCGATTGCACTTCTAAGTCGCTCCCCATGCCTTAGCCGTATTCTCACTAGACCTTCATCTCGATGAGGCACCTACCTTACCGAGATAGATGGAGAGACCTGTCAACCTTCGATCGACTTGTAAGACACCCTCGACATCCCACCAGACACATTCACGCTTGTGTCAAGAAGACCTATCCTAGTCGTAACAGGCATCAAGCGTCTGACATGACCTCCAAGATCCACGATGTGGTCCAGAATGTGTTGGTTGCCGCTGTTTCTGCTATCAGCGCTGTTTCAACCACTTCGGCATCAGCTTCACCCATTCCAGCATCAACTCCTGTTCCAGCTATCACTGTGTCACCTGTGTTAGTGCCTGCTCCACTGGCTGTAGTGCCTCAGGTCAATGTGACCTACCATGTGCCAGTGGCTGACGCTATGGGACCCTTCTACTGGGTGACTCATGGCCGCTGCATTGGCATATTCTCTACTTGGTAAGTGATTCACATTATTTCAGAACCACAGCAGCTGATTAGGGATTCGCCAACAGGCAACAGACCTCCTCCCATGTGACCGGCATGAGCAGGGCCTCTTTTTCGAAGGTCCGCTCAGTAGCCGAAGGCATTCAGTTGATGGAAGAGGCGATTGACCGTGGTGAAACGGAGGTGTTGATGTAATGTATACCTGAAGCTTTTACATAGTAGCGAAGCGTGAATCTCAATGTGAAATATGCAATTCAAAGTGACATTAGTGCGTAAGCCTCTTGAGCCTACTCAAAATTCTGTGTAGTTCTGGTACAAGAATCCCTTGAGTAAATGAACTACTGCTAACTCAGCATCTCCATCGCTGAGCACATGACAATAGATGTCTTCCACCATAGCAATGGTGTCCCTCATGCTCCTGCACACCTGATCTGTGGCTCACCACTCATCACAAACCCCACATAGTTGAAGGATACCATCTTGTCCTCAACTAGCCCTGTCAAGGAGGTCCTCAATGCTTGACATCACATGCTTGAGAATTTCTCTATCTCCATGGCTTCCGGGAGCATCTGGGATAGACTTCACGTATTCAGCAAAGATGCCCAAGGTGAATAATTGTGGAGATTTAATATGCTGCATGAAGTCGTCCTTGGCATATTTGACCATGGCGATACAATCAGCTAATGTATCTCTAATATTTATATTAAAAACACAGCGACGATAGTAATATTTAGCACGTACATTGATTCATCGCTCACACACTCGTCGCCACCCTTATCCAAGTCATCACCCGTGTGCTTGTTGTCACTGCCGTCATCATCCTTTTGACGGTTTTTGTTGATGTGGTATTTCTCCCTCCTTTTTGCAAGAATCTCTTCACGGCACCTGCATCTGTGATCAGGGCATTGTAGGCTAAATGAAATAGATGATACTTACTTAGCATAGTACCGGGAACACTTTGCTTTCATAGCTTGAAGCTTAGCCACGTTGGTTTTGTATTTGATTGGAGGGGCCATAGGGTATGGTGAAGCAACAGTGTCGTTTGGTATGGAGAGAGAAAAAAAGAGGAAATCAAAGAGAGCTTCAGAAGCTTCGATTTGTTGGACTGTATTAATTATGAGCCTCCATTGATTCATTGGACTGTATTAATTACGAGCCTCTGTTCAAATGTTGATGGCCCATGGTGCTGAGTACTACACTGCAAATGCTGTAGATATAACTAATTGTAAGTGCGGTGCATGGCATGGATGATAATCAGCACATCTGCTCTTTGTGAGATGATGGGCACGCACCTGCTAAAGTATTGCTGCAGCGTAAGTGGAGCGTTATTGGTTGGACCTTAATCTGCGAGTCAATATTGAAGTTTCAAGTCATGTTTGGAGTGAACTGACCTTTCCAAGTCATTATTCAGTGACTTATTGTGATATGAGTAGTCCTTAATCATCACCGGAGTAGGTTGGACATATAGGTCGGACCTTAATAGCTTTGACCTGGAAAGTAGTACTACTAATCATAATCATGGTAGGACCGCAATCAGTTTCAAGTTGCATTTGTCCGGTTCAGAATGAACTATGCTTACATTTTCATGCTGAACATGCAGCAGACATGACCGAGCTACTAGTATACATCATACTTCAACCGATTCATTGCATGATGGTATGTCTGGAGGAGATATCACTGCAAACTAGTAGCATGGTAGGACCGTATTAATTGACTGTATTTCAATGTACCGATTACTAACTTTACTAATTCCTCACATAAGCAAGCACTCTCACAGGCTGACTCCGAGTCATCCATAAGTCAATGATGTTCAAACACTGGTGCTCACAGAATATTTACAGGTAAGTATTCATATGAACTAACTGCTGGTATGCACCGATGACTCACTAGGTTGAAGCACTGTTACCTTCCGGTCCAGGCCCTGCTTTGATGATCAAGTGCTTCCGAGTCTGCCGCGGCTTCGGTGGCGCTTCCTACAGCGTCTATGTCCCTCAGGTCCACCTTGTGGCTCAACATTTGTTGCTATGGGTTGGGCTGATCTTTTTCAGAACAACATTACATGTGAAGGTATGGACCATGCATATTTTCACCCAGTGGTGGTCACGACCTGGCAATTAGTACTACCAGTGATCATGATCGTGCCACGTAAGACCACAATAAGTTTTGAATTCAATTTGAATGGTGTACCCAGTGACATGCTCTAACAAGTTTTTTTCCTGGGCTGAAACTTCATCATTCGGTGAGTTTCCACTGGTTGGTGCTTCCTACAAGATCCATTTCACTCAGGTCCACCTTGTGGCTCAATATTTGTTACTATGGGCTGGGGCGATCTTTTTAAGAATAACACTATGCATGAAGGTACGGACTGCGCTCAATTTCTCCCAGCTTTTAGTGACATTAGCCTACAGCTGAGTTATCCTCCTACTGCTTACTCGCACCAGTATGTCCATGTCTGACACTCGAATACTCATGCGCGAGCAGCGCGACATGCTCAAACAGTTTTTGCCTGGGTTTAAGCTTGTTTGCTCTGGGTCTGTGGAAGAGCAGAATATGTTTTGGGAGAATGCGTTCACTCAGTGGTTCATGGCTTGGCCCGAACATGCAGTATACTACCCTGGGGTACCGCAGGAGCAGGAGCTGTCCGACTTACAACAGGCGTCACTCAAATTTGTGATTCAATGTCGTCAACGAGTATGTCTTAGATTTCCTAGTCATCATAATGTATATTGATTTGAACGACACAGCAGATCAAATCATTTATTTATGCAAACTCTATTTACAGAGAGACGCGCCTGACATCGTCCACATTGAATGACTTTTTTAAAGTCAAGAAGTCAACAAGGTTTGTTGCATGTTTTGTCCATCGCAACAATAGCACTTACAATAGCAGACAACGTTGATGAAACAATGGCGGCATATATTTGTGGATGTCGAGGTTAGAAAGTATTGTACTAGACGGTGTTGTTTTGTGGTGGCAATGAACACAATTCTTGTAGACATTGTCTGGTGCATCTGAGAAATGCGGATCTTGTCAAAATTTAGTTAGATTCAACATGTTCAAAAAGGAGTGATTGGTAAAGACGGCATTTCGGCACATGGACCAAGAAATGGGCTCTATGATATTCGAATAATGAAGACAAACATCCCTCCCCAACTTACTACCTACTGAGATTATCCCTCCCACCCCACAAGTCTAACCGCTGTATGTGCCAGGATGTTAAAACTTGTGCTCCTACTAATCTCGATGATAGATGCCTCAGAAATGGACAACCGACGAACAAGAGGAATTTCTCATCCCCTTGTATGCAGAATTTCGCGAGTGCACTGCAGAAAAGAGGACCGAGGAGTTCTGGACAAAAGTTAAAATAATGTGGTTCAAGAGATGGCCAGAGCGAAAAGTTCTATTTGGCGACTTACCAGTAGACTATGTCCTTACGCCAGACCAAGTGGAAAAATTGGCAGCTGCTGTGAAAAGTCGCGAACAGGTGAGTACTACTGTCTGCATTTAGAACATGTAAAACCACACATACCGACTCATTTTGATTAGCAACTCACCACATGGTACTGGTGGCAAAAAAATCCTTTGTGTCTGGGCCATACGAGTGGCGTCAAAGGAGTATTGAAGTTTAACACCATGTTAGCTGGTGGTATAGAACTTAAGGGGACTCATGCACCACACAAAATGGACGTCTACTCACATGAATACTATGAGGAGAAAGTCAAGGACACTGCGGACACCAAAATCAGAGTCCAGAATGTTACTGACCATGGACCAAAGCTAAATAAGCGCTGTGAGGTCACACATCATGTGTACTCTGAAGAAAGTGAAGAAGTCAAGGATAAGATCGAAAGGAAGTACCAAAAGGCAAAGGCAAAGCATGCAAAAGCGCGCTTACGCCAGAAGTCTGGCAAGCTGCCAAAAATTGACGACAAGACGAAGATTAAGTACGTACTTCCTTTGAATGTTTGGATCTTGAAGAATGAATGAAACCTGCAGAGCTATCCATGAGCTTTGTCTGATGCTTGATTGGATCCTCAAGTACCTTGCATATGCCACGGGTGGGTGGAAGTTCTCGATCCTGATGGGAGGAAACGATCCTAGTACAGGAGAGGTGTCTGTGTACAAGTAAGTAAAGTTTATTAGTAACGAAGTAAGCTTACTGATGTTGTAAAGCTATCATGTTGGTGAGCTTGAGAGTGGGGCGCAGTTTGATCAGACATACGCCAATTTTGATGCAGTGCAGGCTGCATTCCTAATGTTTGTCAAAGATGCTCTCGGTATGTTAATAGTATAAGTCTTTAAGTACATACACTCACCTTTTAACTAGTGTTTGAGTCCACAGTGCCCCAAGGCTTGGATGCTGAGGAAGGGGATGATTCATTGTTAAGCTCAGACGATGACTCCAATGAGGAGCGAGTGATGAGCACTAGTGGTGATGCGCAAGGCAGGTGTCATGTGGAAGCAGATGTTTCAATCAACACTACCAGCATGTACCGGATGACTCCTCAGTCTGAGTCATCCATTGGAAATGACTTTGGCGCCGCATCAAGTGATGCATCATTGACATCTGGTGTTCAGCTCACCAGTGATTCGCACTTTACATCATTCAATAACCACGATTTAAGTGGCGCCAACCTCTCTGTGTTTGACTACAATATGTTTACCACTGTCATCAATGACCCAAGTTTCTACATCCGGATTTTGGACTTCCCACCTCTGAATGCTTGCCATGATACTAGTGCTTATGCCGGAGTCTTTCTCCCTCTGGTTCCTTCTGTGACTTCCTTCCCAAATGTTGGAGGTTCTGGGACGCAGAACGAAGCACCGTATCCTGAAGTCTTTCTCCCTCCCGTTCCTCCTGCGACTTCCTTCCCAAATGTTGGAGGTTCTGGGACACAGAACGAAGCACTGACTTTGCTGGTCGAAGCCAGAACTAGGCCTCATCGTGGAAGTATAAATCTCAAAAATGACATCATCTTCTCAAGTAACGAGCGAAAGCCTACCAAAAATGAATGAAATAGCCGGATGGCAAGGTAAATGCCTGGAACGGTCTGCATGTAGCATAGGTAAGCAAGGTACAAACAAGGGAAGCATGGTACAGAGAGTTCTGCCAGGCACGTCCCAGCAAACAAAAGCCCCAATTTGACGCAGGAGGATGATGCATCATGATGCATCTGATGCACCACTGCTCTCTAGCATGGTTGATGCATCACCAAAATCTGCTACTTAGCCTGGTTTTATGCATCATTATGATAGTATAGCCTCTTCTGTACAGGTAGTCCATGGGTACTTATGCAGCCATCCTCCGAGACTGGCCGTGTCTCGCCATCGAGTGTCCTGGTTCCTGTTCAGAAGCTGTTCGAAGACTCCAATTAAGGCAGTGTTCTTGCTGAGCACTGAGCTCTGAGGACTCATAGTATAGAAGTCGCCAATGTATATTTGGAGGCCGCCGGCAATAGCTATCACTGTTACCGAACCTTTGAGCTTGCTGCCATGCACAGTGAGCTCAGGTATCTCACCAATGGGAGCACGCACTCATTTTGATTTGAAGACCACAGGTAAATAAATTTTTTTTAGGATTGTGTAACTAGCAGATATAATGTGAATAAATGTATCAATAAAGATGTGGAAGGAAGCGATTTTTAGCACGCTTTTAGGGAATGGTATGGGAAGACAGGAGGGCGGAGAAAATCTGGGACCCTCGCACCCTCGGACAAGCTGAGGGCACCCATCCAACCCTGTAAACCGCCACATGTAAGCACGGTGTACGTGTGGGTCTGCATAATCTACACCTTACCTGTATGGTATGAGGTGGCAGTAGATGTGGTTGGGCCCTGGGATGGTGTTAGCAAACTCTAGCATGCTGTGAGGCCTAGGTGCATGTTGAACATCAGAATAAAGAAGAGATGCAAAAGGAAACAACCACGTACTTGTGGATAACCTCTCTGATCCTCAACCAACTTCTCCCTTCATGCTGGTCGTGGTGCACACATGTCCGTGCCACATCAGCGCTCGCTGACATGTCCTAGGCTATGTGCTCCAGTTGCTGAATTGAGCAGAGATGGGAATGGACAATACACTGAGCCAGATGTTATCAGAGTCAAGCAGTGCAGATGGTTGTGTGCATGTAGTGTGGTTGAGTGGCAGAAGGTTGCTGTAGCACTGCAGTCGGTTGGAAAGCAAGCTGAGCCTGAAATACATAGATACAGTAAAAAGAACTTACTTAAACAAGGACAATGTTGAATTAAAGACTACTAGTCGTTAATGGATTTGAGCTTTAAATTTGTTAGTAGACAACAAATTCGTTATCTGAGAAAAACATACCTTTCATAATAGTAGAAGCTCCAGAATCATCATTCCTATCATGCCCATAACAGAGTCCTCAAGTGTGAAGTCCTGGTTGAGAGTGTACATAGTAACTGTACATGAGGAAGCATACAATGCATTTGAGCTGGTCAGAGTAAAAGTCCAATAAAAGTCCAACAACGTCCAACTTGAACTCACACGCACAGATTTAGTACCGTACAACTGAATTCTGCTACACCTTGCTAATCATTACTTGTGCTACTATTTGTAGTAGGATAATGCAAAGAGGCTGTTCATGGCAAAGCCCGCTATGGTCGCTTTTTCGAGTCATAATACAAATCAATTGGTGTTAGCCTACAGGTACAAGTATCCTGCAGATAAACCCTCTGAGATGAATCATGAGATGGAGGCAGGTGCTACTAGCAAATACATGCGGATGGTGAAATTGAAGTGATTTTATGTGCAGCAAAGTCATCCTGTCTTCACATGTGAGTTGCTTGAGGTACTCAATCCCTACCCTCCATCACTGCTGTACAGGCGCTGCAGCACAGAGGGCCGACTCACAGTGTCTGACAGTACCATCATTCTTGGTAGTCTGAGATATAAATCTGTAAAGTTAACAATCTTCATCTCGGGATAACATTCAGATATATTGTTCATTTCCTACCACTTTCACGCAACTTCTGATGCATGTGCAGTGCTAGGTCTCAGCACATGGGGTGACACAGATTCGGATTAAATTTTTCATTAACTCAGAACGGCTGATGATGTGTGTCAACTTACGCTTAGCAGAAGTCAACACTCTAGGAGATCAGGCATGCACGTTCGAGGTGATTCGTGCTGAACGCACAGAACACTGTGATCAAAGTTTTGAATGACACACAGCTGTTTGTCAGCGGGGTAACAGTCAGCCACATCACAAAGGACTTCTTGATGGCAGGCACAAGACTGCACAAAAGCATCGAAGATCCCAGGCTGAGATCTATCCTATTGCCGCATCTGTAAGAGAAGGGAGCTGGCTCAGTGCCAACGGATGGTGAACTGGAAAATGACCATGTAAGGCATTCAACCCCCTGTAGAATGATTCTCGCACAGGATATATCCAGTTGGACAGTGGATGATAACACAAGAATATGTATCAGACTTTTTGGATTACAGTCCAGTTAGGATATATCTATATAACAGTATTGGCTGAATATACATACATCAATACAATTCTGAGTGGAGTTGGAGTAGCGTGTCGAAACCCAGGCAGCTGATATCAAGTGTAAACGAAAGCAACTTATCATCTGTGTGAGCAAAAAGAATGATCATGATTCATAAAGCCCAGATGGCCGATGACACCGTGACATTGAATAGGTTATCACAGCACGGGGTGATCAGTCACCTGGACAAAAAAACAGATAGTGAAGGACTTAGAAAGGGAAAGTAGCACGTCTATGATCAGGTAAGAAAAAAACTCACTGTGATGTGTCCAAACACAAAGAAAGGCGGGAAAAAGTGGCATTCAGAGTAGTAGCATAATGTTCTTGAGCGAGAGGAAGACTGTGTCTGGAGGATCTGTCAAAGAAACAACACTTTAGTCTCATATATGTATATAACAGTAGCAGACCATTGAAATACGAGAATCGTTCCTTCTTGTTTCGATGGCATACCGGTAGTGCCTGTCCGTTGAACTTCACGCACAGGTCAATTATTGTCTGCCAAGTCCGATGCGAGTGAGGTAACAAGACAGAATGGTACAAGTGGGAGTTCCGGAACGGCAGCTGATGCTTAGCGCAAATATTCCGGCAAACACCGAAGGTAGCACCAACCCACTTCAACGTTGGCTGCGAACACACGGAAATCCCACATCTTTCGTATTATGTTTGGTGCGCTGATGCAAACTCTTGTTTTATTGATTCATTGTGCCCAGTATCGTGTATGTCTTCAGCCTCCTACCTCAAAACGGTCGGTTCTTTCTCTGGACCATGGGCATAACCAGCAGTGCTTTACTGAACACAGCCACCGGGTGACCAACGTGCTTCAGCAAACAAGTCTCCGTGCGCCTGCAACCGCAGCGAAATGGCCCTGCCATGTCACACAGTCACCTATCTTATCACTACTCTATTTCCTCGCCCCCGACTGTCTATTCGATGGGTCGATCGAGCTGTGATTTGCGATTCGTTGTCACAAACCGTTTGTTTGCAAAGCACCGCGACTATTTTTTGCTTATAACAACAACACATCCCACATCCATCAAAGCACCTTCGAACTTCGACCCCTCGTTTCCGTTTCTCTGTCGAAAGCCCTAATTCGTTGCCGTAATTTGGTGTTACCACAGGTAACTATATTATGACTTTCATGTATTTAACACTGGATGGACCTAAACGGGAACGAGGGATCCCACTCTTACAGGATAGATGTTTACTGAAACACAATGCCATCGATATGAGCCTGTACAATCAGAAATCAGCGCTTAGCCTTCTAGCGTGTTGCAGCTTTATTGTCTCCCGTGTGCAATTTCCCCCGATGGTGTCGGATAAGTATTTAACTTCTATCAATCACGAATGAGGATGTATCTGGCAGTATAATACATCTGCATCACCATGACATCAAGTGCGCTTTGTACCGAATTCGCTCTATGCTTACCATCACTTTGTTCATCGTTTTGATAAAATCGTGATAGCCCAATTATTCAAGCGTACCAGGCGACGCATGAGGTGAGATATATTCGACCCGCTCTATCATGATTTCTTGTCTGAGTTCCGCAGAATGCCACTTGTTCCATAAGAGCACTGTTGCGCCTTGGGCTCAGCCAGCGATGCCGAAGAGTGCGTAAATACTTATTTCACACACATCACACTTCAACCTGTGTTAGATCGATGCTACGTGATTTCATAGGGAACTTCTTTATTTTTGCAATCTTGCACTAAAAAGTCGGGTTTCAAATAAGTTTCCGACATCACGAACGACTAGAACTTTCCTGGTGTCCAAGTAGTCCCGTGCGTAATTCCCCACTCGCTCACACCCATCCCTCGAATATGACCTACGTGTCAAATGATCCCAGTTACTGGCCGTATATCGGTTTGGATATATTTTAAAATTATTGGATGGGTTTGTCAGATTAAGATGTCTGGATCAAACGTTGACTTTGCGATTTTGAAGTTGCTGCTGGCATTGTGGTGGTATATGATTGGGGTCAGCAGGCCAGTATTCGAAAATCGCTGATATTCTCATGATATTTCCAGTCTTAACACTCGGACAAGAGGTACGTCGATGTTATCGCCTCAGCAGCTATCTCGCTAAGAATGGCGTCTTAGATTGAACTCATATGGGTGAGTCACAAGGGTCCCGTATCAAAAGACAACAAGAGCATGCACTGAATTCGCAGCAGAGACAACGCTGGTCTCTCATGACTGTGCTGTACTTGATTGTTAGTACCTCGTGTTGTGCTTCAGCGTGGCGGGTAACTTATGCTGACTTCAAAATATTCTAGATACGCTATATTGGAATAATGTATCCTGTGTATGTGTCGAGATCAACAACTTTGCACTGTGCTAATAGCTCATCTCTGACAATTAGTGTCAATCTTCTGCGTATGTCTCATATGCAATGTATTTTATTTTTCTGATCGGCGAGACACAGAAACTATGACATCGGTATCGCTGACAGATGCAGTAAGTATTTTACAACCATTTCATTCCCATTCAATCAATACGCTCATATGTAGGGGTGAGTGAGATTCCAAGCATTGAACTTGGCTCAACATAACGACTCAATAGGTGTAAGTCAGCGTCTTTGATACTAGTGCGATGGCGTTTACTAATTGCCAGTTTCAGGCGCTACCATGTACTACGCAACAGATGGGACAATTGTGGCCTTGACTGCCATGTTGGGCGGTAAGTGACCCAGGTGCAATACCTCTGTGATATGGACCTGACTGACACACGATGCAAGTCATCATGATTGCTCGGTTGCATGCCATGTATCAGGGATCCAGAAAGATGCTTGTCTTCCTTGTTATTATCTTCCTGGCTGTAAACATCACATGCGGAGTAATCGCGGCAATAGGACTAAACGATACTGTAGCAGGTAAGCTTTACTTGTCGACTTGAAGAACACGGCTCATTGGACAAACACCAGATGAGTCGATACTCTCTGGCACATATATGTGCTATTTTGTACATGGAGGGAACGACCAGCTTCTGTATTCAATGGTTTGGATCCTCAACACTGTTTGGGAGGTCCTCGCACTGTGTCTTTCAGTTTGGGTTGCTGTGAAACACTTCCGTGAGCTGCGACGACTCGGCCCATCGACAGGATCGACCATCGGGGACTGTTTCAGAGTGCTGATACAATCTCATGTTCTGTATTTTGCAAGGTGAGCTTGTAATGTGAACGCGGTTGAATTTTTCCGCTCAAGTTCCGCACACGTTAGCTTTGTTAGTGTCTCTTGCCTCCAGCTTGTTAATATCTCTCCAGAAATCTGGGTGCGCTGACCTCTTGCTGATATCTGCGTGTAACCACTGTTGATTAGTTCTATAGAATTCGAATTCTATTGGACCTCAGATACTCTATGGTGCTCTTTTGATTTTATCCGTCGTGCAGATGTTTGTGCTAGGACCACGCCTCGTCCTTAGCGTTCGAGAATACCACGCTAAACTCATGGCATACTCCGATGCAGAAACTAGCCTGAATTCGATTGTTTTCCAGGAGCATGTACATGTATCAACTAGCAGTACTGTGTAGGGAAATGCTTGCTGGGTGGTCTGCAGGGAGGAGAAATTTGGTCGAGGATCCGTCGTGGTGACCATGCAATAAAGGTGGGTGCCGGTGACGGTGATATATTTATATTTATATATTGCAAGCAAGATGAGAATAAAGTTCCGGAGAGCGGCTATTCCTGCATGTACTATCAATGGAGACGCGAGGTGCATCGATGGCGGGATTATGATACGTGTTCGATTATGGACAACCGGCGTGATGGTTAAAGCCCCGCACCAAATAGAACCACGAATAGATGCCGGGCTAGATAAGGCATGGATGAAGATACGAATCCTGGAAGACGCACAAATACTAGGACTACGACGACAACGAAAGTATGTCATCGGGAATCAAATCCCCGATTTTGTTAGCATTACAAGTTTTTCTTATTCATCTAGATCGAGGGAATTGATGAGTCTCCGGTTCAAGCCGTGCCTAGCTAGGAGGCCTTAGAGTGGCTGACTTCCTCGCTGATGGCCCTTCTCCACGAGGTCTACCTTCGATAACACTTATGAGTCGAGCCCTTTCTGCTAAATAAATGTAGGATCGAAGACTTTTGAAGGTCGATTTTACATAATTAACCTATCTTTGGCTTACATGGATAGTTCATCCAGGTTTTCCGTCGACCAATGGCTACGAGAGATATCAAGCAACGACTACGACAATCTGGATGTTGAAGATACATTGATCGCAATCACTCTGGAGTGCGTCCCACCTGGCGACTCCCAGCACGCCGCCCAAACCATGCAGGATAGCCGAGCCCCATCCTATCATCCATCTGGGGCGCAGAGAAGTAGTAACGAATCGTATGTGAAGAGTGGATGTAAGATCGGCGAGTCATCGGATCGTCTGATATAGTCAACGATGATTGTTTGTATCAAGTAAAAAACGGCACCTTTGAACCTCGACCCTTCGAGAAGTTTCTTTCAACCCTCGTTTCCGTTTCTCCGTCGATAGCAATTCTGAAGCCTTGATTCGTCGCTGTAATTTGGTGTCGCCACAGGTAACTATATCATAGCTTTCATGTATTTGATACTGATCTGTGCCGACACAGGACGGACCTAAACAGGAACGACGGGTCTCACTCTTACAGGATAGATGGTTACTGAAACACGATGCTATCGATATGAGCCTGTACAGTCACAAATCAGCCTTCTGGCGTGTTGCAGCTTTATTGTCTCCCTTGTGCAATTTCCCCCGATGGTGTCGTATAAGTATCCAACATCTATCAATCACGAATCAGGATGTATCTGGCAGTACAATACATCTGCGTCACCATGATATCAAGTGCGCTTGTGTCGAATTCGCTCTATGCTTACCATCTCTTTGTTCATCGTTTTGATAAAATCATGATAGCCCAATTATTCGAGCGTACCAGGCGACGGACGAAGTGAGATATTCGACCCACTCTGCTACGGTTTCTTGTCCGAGTTCCGCAGAATGACACTTGTTCCATAAGAGTACTCGTAGGGCTGTTACGCCTTGGGCTCAGCCAGCGATACTGAAGAGTACGTAAATACTTGTTTCACGTATATCACAGTTCGACCTGTGTTAGACCGATGACTACATGATTTCATAGGGAACTTCTTGATTTTTGCAACCTTGCAGCAAAAACACGCGTTTCAAACAAGTTGCCAACGACTGGAACTTTCCTGGTGTCCAAGTAGTCCCGTGCGTAATACTGATTTGAAAATCAAAATCTATCTTGATTGACAGGTTCTTGTTTGACTTTTATATCTTGCACGAACTCTGTCATTATACACCACTAAACTTCCCCACTCGCTCACACCCGTCCCTCGAACATGACCTACGTCTCAAATGATCCCAGTTACTGGCTGACTATCATTTTGAATATATTTTTCAGCTATTGGGAAGGTTTGTCCCATCAGGATGTCTAGATCTAACGTTGACATGCAGTTTCACAGTTGCCGCGTGCGTCGTGGTGGTATACGATTGGGGTGAGCAGGACAGTGTTCGAAAATCGCTGGTATTCTCATGTTGTTTCCAGTCTTAACACTCGGACAAGAGGTACGTCGATATTACCGCCGCCGCCGCCATCTCACCAAGAATGGTGTCATAGATTGAACTCATATGGGTGAGTCACAAGAGTCCCGTATCAGAAGAAAACAAGAGCATGCAATGAATTCGCGACAGAGACAACGCTGGTCTCTCATGACCGTGCTGTATTTGATTGTTCGTACCTCGTGTTGTGCTTTAGCGTGGTGGGCAACTTGTGCTGACTCCGAAATGCTTTAGATACGCTATATTGGAATAACGTATCCTGTGTATGTATCGAGATCAACAACTTTGCACTGTGCTGATAGTTCATCTCTGACAATTAGTGTCAATCTTCTGAGTATGTCTCATATGCGCTGTATTTCATTTTCTGACCGGCGAGACACAGCAGATATGACATCGGTATCACTGACAGATGCAGTAAGTATTCTGCAACCATCTCATTCCCATCCAATCAATACGCTCATATGTAGGGGTGAGTGAGATTCCAAGCATTGAACTCGGCTCAACATAATGACTCGATAGGTGTAAGTCGGAGTCTTTGATACTAGTTCGAGGGCGTTTACTAATTGCGAGTTTTAGGCGCTGCCGTGTACTACGCAACAGATGAGACAATTGTGGCTTTGAATGCCATGTTGGGCGGTAAGTGACCCAGGTGCAATACCTCTGTGATATTGACCTGACTGACACGACGCAAGTGATCATGATTGCTCGGTTGCATGCCATGTATCAGGGATCTAGAACGATGCTTGTCTTCCTTGTTATTATCTTCCTGGCTGTAAACATTACATGCGGAGTAATGTCGACAATGGGACTAAACGACACTGTAGCAGGTAAGCTTTACTTGTCGACTTGAAGAACACGGCTCATTGGACAAACACCAGATGAGTGGATACTCTCTGGCACATATATGTGCTATTATGCATATGGAGGGAACGTGCACCTTCTGTTTTCGATGTTTTGGATGCTCAACACTGTTTGGGAGGTCCTCGCACT
Source organism: Suillus discolor (assembly GCF_016758755.1). Lineage (NCBI taxonomy): Eukaryota > Fungi > Basidiomycota > Agaricomycetes > Boletales > Suillaceae > Suillus > Suillus discolor. The sequence goes on from NW_024541290.1 coordinate 231,314, forward strand.
GTGCCTTTCAGTCTGGGTTGCTGTGAAACACTTCCGCGAGCTGCGACGACTCGGCCCATCGACAGGATCGACCATCGGGGACTGTTTCAGAGTGCTGATACAATCTCATGTTCTTTATTTTGCAAGGTGAGCTTGTAATGTGAATGCGGTTGTATTTTTCTGCTCAAATTCCACACATGTTAGCTTTGTTGGTGTCTCTTGCCTCCAGCTTGCTTCTCTCTCTCCAGAAATCTTGGTGCGCTGACCTGTTGCTGACCTCTGCATGTAACCACTGCTCATCATTTCTGTAGAATTCGAGCTCTATTGGAGTTTCGATACTCAGTGGTGCTATTCAAATTTTATCGGTCGTGCAGATGTTTGTGCTAGGACCACGCCTCATCCTGAGCGTTCGAGAATACCATGCCAAACTGGTGGCATACTCGGACGCAGAAACTAGCATGAATTCGATTGTTTTCCAGGAGCATGTACATGTATCGACTAGCAGTACTGTGTAGGGAAATGCTTGTCAGGTGGTCTGCAGGGAGGTGGAAATTTGGTGAAGGATCCGTCGTAGTATTTAAGGGTTTCGAAGTATATTTGCAAGGTCTAGCCTAGGCGAACCTATTTATTGTTGTAACACTACTGGAACGAAGCACCCGCGCCTGAACTCAGGGGTACGGTGAAATTATATGGAACGTCTAGCAACCAACCTGGTCCTTGATGGCCGATGTTAAAACACAACGAGAATCGGTGCAAGTGCCTTGACAGCTGATTCTGCACGTTGGTGTTCCACTGTCTGGATATAGATACTTCGAATCGTGAAGCCAGATGGCTGATAAACTCATTGGTACTCAAATGCAAAAAGTTTCCTCCATCTGATGGGCCACGGAGAATGAAATGAAATGAATCACGTAGACTCGTGGCTCGACTGTACGTCTCTCTCGCGGATGAGCATGGAAGGATATGGGGCCTGCTGAGTGATGAGTATGATGAGTGGAGAATAAGAAGATGTCAGAAGGCCCCAGGCGTACCTATAAAACTACTGATGAGGCATCGACTGTGATGTTCTGTTGGAGCCCTCACTAGCACGACCATCAGAGTAAAGCACCAAGCGAGATACAGACATGCATACATACCCCCATTGACATGGATCACAGTCCTAGCGCAAGCAAACGATCACTTGAAAGAAGTATCTGATAGAGAAACGGGGAAATTCGAAGATATTTTGCAGGGACGTTGAAGGGTAGCGTGATGTCTCGCACGTGAGCTGTTGCAGCGACCAATAAGGGTGGGTGCCGGTGACCGGTGATATATCTATATATTGCACGTAGGATTTCCGGAGAGCGGCTATTCCTGTAGGTACTATCGATAGAGACGCGAGGTGCATCGATGGCGGGATTAGGATACGTGTTCGATTACGGACAACCGGCGTGATGGTTAAAGCCCCGCACCAAATAGAACCACGAATAGATGCCGGGCTAGATAAGGCATGTATGAAGATACGAATCCTGGAAGACGCACATTAGGACGACGACACGAACGACAACGAAAGTATGTCATCGGGAATCAGATCGCCGATTTTGTTAGCATCCCAAGTTTTTCCTATTCATCTAGATTGAGGGAAATGATGAGTTAAACCTTGTTAGAACCTACATGTCTCCGGTTCAAGGCGTGCCTAGTTGGGAGGCCTTAGAGTGGCTGACCTCCTCACTGATGGCCCTTCTCCACGAGGTCTACCTTCGATAACACTTATGAGTCGAGCCCTTTCTGCTAAATGAATGTAGGATCGCGGATATGAGCGGAACGGACCTAAGACTTTTGAAGGTCAATTTTACATAATCAAACTTACACGGGTAGTTCATCCAAGTTTTCCGTTGACCAATGGCTACGAGAGATATTGAGCGATGACTAGAGCGATAACGACAATCTGAATGTTGAAGATACATTGATCGCGAGTGCGTCCCACCTAACGACTCCCGAGAACGCCGCCCAAACCATGCAGGATCGCCAAGCCCCATCCCATCATCCATCTGGGCCGCAGAGAAGTAGTAACGGATTGTGCGTGAAGAGTGGATGTAGATCGGCGAGTCATTGGATCGTCTGATATCCAGATCAGTTGAATGTCGCTACTGGCATGAACCCACGCATCACTGAAATAGAGTCAACGATGATTGTTTGTATCGATGACGACCTAAGAACTGACCATTTTGTGAGTGATTTGGAAGACCAGATGGCCGATGACACCATGACGTTAAGGTAGTCACCTGGACGAAGTACTTAGACAGCTAGATAGCTGTGTTGAGGAGCGAGCACACAAGGCTGGGTCCTGGACGAAAGCCAAGGGACAACAAGCGGGTTTGAGTCGGGGGAAGGTCACCTCAGTGACTGGGATGAGCTCGTTAAATAAAGGGACAAGATCGCTACGAGATCGGAAATATCGTAAAGCGCTATGAAGATTCCGGCGATATGGCCGATGTGTGACGAATCGAGAAATTCCCGAACGTACGACGAGCGGGAATCTTTATCGGGAATCGGATCGCCGATTTTGTCTGGTAAAAACAAGTTTTTTTTTATTTGAATTTATCTAGATTGAGCGAATTCTCAGCGAACGACGTTGTTCATTTTGTGCTCACTACGTACTCACATCCGTGCTCATCGTGCTCATCATCGAGCTCATCGTCGGGCTCGTTGGCTGTTGGAACGTGTTTTTGGTGAGGCTAGATCCGAGATAGTCCACGTGTTTTGTATTGATTCTCCGCTTTTGTTAGTAAAAACGCAGGGAACGCCCTTCACCCCAGCTGCCTCCTCGTCTTCTCGTTCAAAGTTTCAATTGTCAACGACGTTTGTACGGCTGGCAACGGTTTTATATTTTGTTTTTTTTTCAGGTCAAATATTAGATCGGGTATCTGGTCTCAGATCGGAGATCTATGGCCTCGCCAGCTCGTCGTGCAAGACCTCAAGTAACGGCAGAAGTTCAAGTCAGACTACCACCAATAAAATCATTACAACTAGCACACACAACAACAGAACAAGATACTGTATACCCAACTCCACTAAGCGCTGCCTGGCCACCAAATCAGCAATTCGCTCGTACAACTCCCCTAGTACCAACAACACTAGATCCAACAGCCTATCCAACTCCAATCTCTGCACGTCCTCACAGAACTTCATATCAGCAATTTCAAAACTCTTCCTTCCACTACGTACCACCAACAACTGCAGAAAGTACAACAAGCACAACAAGTTCAACCAGAAATTTCATAGACGACAAGACTCTCCCATTCGCTCACGACAGAACAACATCCTACCCCCGTTATCCACACCCACCACGTGACCCACAACAACCAGACGATCGAAGCGTGTACACTCCAGCAGAAGCACGCGCCACCTATAGCCCATACACACAAGACGCACGTCCTTATCCACAGGACCCGCGCTACACCCAAGACCATCCACGCCCACCCTATACCACAACTCCCGACCCTAGATACGACGCACGTGCAACCTACCCAGCACAAGATACGAGGACATACCCAGACCCCCGCTATCCAGATCCCCAGAGGGCCTATCCAGCTGATCAACGGGGCTATCAGACAAGCCCCGAAATCGAGAGGGCCTATCAGGATCCGCGCTATCCCCCTCAGGATGGCCGTCCAACCTATGATGCGCATGGCCGTCCCTATCCTCAAGAATCAAGGGCCTATCCACCTCCGCCGCAGCCAGGTCCACCGCAGTCCCAAACGCAGGACACGCGATACACCCCCACCCAAGAGACCCGAAATACATACCCTCCACCCACGCCTGCCTATCCCCCAGCGCAGGATACCAGACCGTATGCACCGCCTCCCCCTGTAGAACGTACTTATTCGCAGACGGAGGTGAGAGGGTATCCGGGGGAAAGGCAGCAACAGCAATTGGGTTATTCGCATGATGCGCAACAAGGAAGGGTAGATCAACGTTCGTCGGTGCTGGAATCACAGCCACAATCACAGCCGCCTCACTCTCATTCACAACCTCAACCTTCACGCGAACACCGCGGAACAACTTCCAATGATCGTAATTTAGGTGTGGTCGAGCCACGTGCGGTGGAAGTCAGGCCTACTTTATTACAGAGGCAGTCGGTGAGCGATGCGAGACCTGTGGCTGTGGAGACTAGGAGTGGGTTGGAGACGCAAGTGAGGGGTGTGGGCATGGAGACGCAGCCGAGGAGTGTGGGTATGGAGACACAGAGGCCACCGGCGTTCGAGTCACAGAGACCACCAGCGTTCGAGTCGCAGGTCAGGGGAGCAGGGGTAGAGACGCAGACACAGACGCAAGGCAGACAGGCAGTGTTTGAGCCTCAGCCGAGGCAGACGAATTTAGAGACGCAGACACGTCCACCAGTATTCGAGACGCAGGCAAGACCTGCGGCTTTCGAGTCTCAGCCAAGACCGACGTTTGAGCCTCAGAGGCAGACAATGATCGAGTCACAGCCAAGATCGACGTTTGAGTCTCAATCAAGATCTACGGTTCTCGAGTCGCAAGTGAGACCTACGCCATTCGAGCCTCAGCAAAGATCTGCGGTACTCGAATCACAGCCAAGACCGCCTATGATGTTGGAAGGTCCAGCGAGATCCACGGGCTTTATTTCGCAGTCTCAGTCTCAAGGATCTCAAAGGGTTGCAGGAGGTGATAGGATGAGCAAGGACGATGTCATTCGAGAGGTGAGTCTTATCTTTCCTTTGGTCTGTTTGTGTTGCGTTTGATCATGGGGGATGAGTATGGACGCGATGCTGACGTTGGTTCTTTAGATCGTTCAGCATTGTACGGCGTTATATAAATTTGCAGATCATTATTGTGAGTTTCCCGTCTCGTCTCCTTTAATTCTTTTGTACCCTTCCCCACTCCAATCCCAACACTAACCCCCTCCACAGCCACCCTCCAATCCTCCAACCCACATCTCCAACCGCCCGCGGAAGAACTCGCAGAAATGACAGCCCGTGCAGGAGAAGTTGTTCGTCTTCTCGAAGCACTCCGAAACGACATACCCATCTTCCAATCCTCCCTCCTCTCCGCATCTGCATTCACTTCCCCACCCGGACCCCACGCACTCGTCTCAGTGCACCCCCACGCTTTAGAAGCAGCTGTCAAAGGACACATAAACTCAAGCTCCAGTCTAGGAATGGGCATAATGGATATAGATGCGCCCGATCGGGCGCCGAAGCGGCCTTGGGAGGATGTAGAAGGTATGCTACCTCCTGGATCTGGGCCTGGTATCGCCCCGTCTTCATCGGCAGGGCATGTTCCTGTTCCTCTCGCATCTCCATCGGGGTTAGGAACTGCGCAGATTCCTGGAACGGGTACGGGTTTGGGTGGGGTACAGGATCAAGACCGATCGATGGCTGAAGCAGATATGGAACTCATAAGGACCAAGAGAGCGCTGACGACTATGGCGGCCGCTGCTGCGCTGGGTGGGAATGGCGGTGGAGGGAGTGGAGGGAAGAATAAGTATCGGAAGCGGAGTGTGAGTCGTTTTATGTTTTTTACTTGGACGGTATTAGGTGCTGACTGTGTGTGGTACGGTGGATAGCGCGCGACACCTCCTGGAAAATGCCATTCCTGCAATATTCGGGAGACGCCAGAGTGGAGACGGGGACCGGATGGTGCAAGGACGTTGTGTAATGCTTGTGGGTTGCGTATGTGACTTTTTCTTTTGTGGGATTGGTTGTTGATGGCTCTCTTTCGATGTGTTTTTTTGGACATGTGTATTCTAACCCGCCTTGGACCCACTTCAACAACCCATCCGCGCTCGCAGACTACGCGAAGCTCGTGCGTAAGCGCGAGAAAGCCTTTGCAAACGGGGAGACGCCATCAATCCAGCGCATCGACATGGAGATGCTACGTGCAAGTGCGCGAGCTGCTGATGCCGACAAGGGTGCGCGCGCCGCATTAGGAGGCGGATCTGCGGGTGGAGCCGTCATGAATTCAGTTGGTGGAAACGGACATGGCAGTGGCAGCGGAAGTGGGGGTGGGAATGGTAACGGCGGAGGAGACGACAAGATGAATTTAGGGATCCATCAAGGCTCGTTCCAGATCAACACGGACGCCGGCGATGCGATGCAGGATCAAGATCCTAATATGAATTCGCAGTCGAGCGCAGGGGGGACGTATACGCGTCCTCCACGCCCTGCGCACTCGAAGCGTCCGTCGTCGACTCGGGTGATGCAGTCCCCTGGGGTTATGGGGGGGCAACATCCGTCTGCGGGCGTTTCGCATCATCCGTCTGGGCAGACGCCATCCATGTCTCATCATACGACACCGTCTGTGCAGCACCACCAAGCGCCTTCTACGCACCACCAAACGCCGTCTGCTCACCATCAGACGCCATCTGCGCACCATCAGACGCCGTCTGCGCACCACCAAACGCCGTCTGTGCAACACCATCAAACGCCATCCATATCCCATCACACGACTCCTGTGACTCATCAAAGTGGTAATTCGTCATCAGGATCTACATCGCGTCATCCACCTGCTGCGTCGCATACGCCTGTAGCACCGCCTGCCTCTCAACAGAATCAAGGGCATCATCAGCCGACGGCGCAAGGACATCATCAATCTGGGTCGGCGCAAGGCCACCATCAATCTACTACGCAGGGGCATCACCAATCCACAGCGCAGGGCCATCATCAATCTGGGTCGGCGCAAGGACATCATCAATCTACGTCCGCGCAAGGACACCACCAAGCGTCTGTACACCACCCTCCGTCTCGACTCGTACCACCGCCTACGCCGCCTTGGTACCTGCCCGCTGCTAATCAGTCACATTCGATGCTGAGGCAGTGATGTTTGGAGAGTTGATAATTTTAGGACTATCGTTACCCACAATAGGGAAGGGGTACGATGATAATGCATGGTTGGCTGAGAGGCTATACCTAATCGTGCTGGTTATGATGATATCACATTGGGGGGGTTATACCCATTGATGGTGATCTCACGAGGTTTGTACTGATCACATCGGTTTTTCAATTTCCTTTGCATATCTCACCAAGTTGTTTTCCTTGTTGTTCTTTGTATTACGCATCGCACTGTCCATCTCAGCTGACTTCTTTCAAGACTTTGCTTCGTTAATGTTCCAAATGTGCTCTTGTAATTCATCTTATCTTTTGCATCTTCCATCACCCCTGCACCCCTGTTTTGTTCTATATGTATATCACATATAATGATTTGGTTCAGTAATGAACTTGTAATTTTTTTCTTGGCTGTTGCCCAGATACGACGATTTTCTTTCTGATGATGATAGTTTTTTTTTTGAATCGTAGTGCATAGTGTACGTATATATATCAAAGTAGTATTCCTACTTACGAAGTCAAGATCTAAGAAGTCTTGGAAGCACTTGGGAATGAGATGGATCTAGATTGATCGGGGTGGAAGCTGAAGTAGAAAACATAAATCTCGATCGATTGAAGGGCGTCAACATGTCATTCTCGAAAACGTGGCATCTAATCGATCTTGGAGATCCTTATCGTTCTTTTATCAGATCTTGTCTTTGTATTTGGGACAATTTGGTGGCTGCTTGTTTGATCTGGTTTATGAGCCTATCTGTGCGTGGATATCTTTAGGCTGGATGATCACTGCGGTATTGCTCACTATCAAGTGAATTGTCCCAGGCTGGAGAACTTGTCGGAAAAGTGATCTTGTTAGCAGCTCTTACCGGCTTCGACCTAGATATGATCTGGTGGCTTCTAAGGAGTCTGGACCTCGATGTTAAGCGCTAGGCCTCTTCTTTTTAAAACCGAGAAGCTCGGACGGTCACAGTACAGAAACATTCCCACGCATCTTCCCTCTCTAGGACACGGCACTTGGTACAAATCATGTTCAACTTGAACGAATCAAAACGCTAGTTGAATCGTCGTTAATCATCGATGCATCAACTAGTGTCCATCTGCATACACTGGCCCTGGATCTAGTGCTGCATTCACTTCACCATATTTATAGTGCTTGTGCTGTGTTCGGACTACCCGAGAATGTAGTGTGTATCTTGTGTCTGTTTTGTATTGCTTCTCTAATGTTAGTTTTCAGATGCAGTGTCATGCCTCGGTTGCACCTTGTCAAGTCCAATGTGACCTCTGTACTTTAGTTCATGACAAGTTCTCCCTGACATCTGCGCAGTCCATGTACTAATGTCAACTTCTACACTTACCTAAACCGCGTCAATGCATTGTGAATGCCACGTCACGGCCGCGTCAAGCCTCTTTCATGCCATGTCAAATCTCAGATCTCAGCACTCCAACTGCCACACCTACGCCTTGTCAGTGTCGTGTCACTCCCACATGCCGCATCAAACTTTACCCTACGCGTCAGTACTTCGACTGTCCGTCACAGCACAACCACAGAACCACTACTCAAGGGAAATATTACCTGCTCTGTTCTTGAGTGATTGACAGCGTGGCCCTTTATTCGACGATACCACATTTTCAGAGTTTGCAGACGAATTGGCGCTCCTTCGCTACTGACTAGAGAAATTGCACCTATGAAACGTTGCCCTTTTCTGCCGTGTATGTGAGTGCGCCCATTAGACGTCGACATGCTTCGCAGAGGATTCGGAGAGGGATGCAAAGAAAATAATCATTGGCCGATGCCAGTGTAGCTAGTGGTATGTGTCCCTACGATGAATAAAATAACGAAGGAACGGTCATGAACGTTTGAACGTTTGAACCCGTGCAACTTGCATCCGAGACTGGGAGTCAAATGTATAATATATTCTGGCGCGCGAGTACTTCAGCGGCACGTCACATGCACGTCACGCCGGGTTACCAAAATACATAGTACGCCCCTGACTCCTCTCAGCCTCTGACTCTGACCAACAAGCACCCTCAGGCTCGTGCACATCATACGTCGCAACACATCGCGCCCTGTCAGCTTCAGCTAGTTATAGGTAACTCTGCTTTCATTCCCATATGATGAATCATTTTGACGATGACCAGATTTCCATTGAACACCGATCGGTTTCACTTCGAGCTCACAGTTGAAGCACGCCCTATCAGACCTGTCACTAGGAGTACGAGGTATCTTCGCCAGAAAGCTGACCAAAACGAAGGTCGCCATAATGAACCTGCACGAGGAGCTTGTATTCGATCTGTGCCGCTTGCCAACTGAAGTCCTATGTCATATTTTTATCCACTGTCTTCCCCAAACCGGCTACACGTTGCCCAACTCAAAATCACCTCCTATCTTGCTCACCAGAATATGCCGACACTGGAGAGAGGTCGCGGCGGACATGCCCTCCTTGTGGTGCAGACTGTCCATGAATATCGACCATGCTGATAGTAGGAACTGGCGACAAGCAGTCTTCGGCTATGACTTGTGGCTCAAGCGCACACAAGGACGCCCCCTCTCCTTAGAAATCATGTGCATCGAAAATGACACCACCAACCTACGAAACCTTTTGCAACCTTACATCTCTCAGATCCTCTCTCTCAAAGTCACGTTTGACAGGGCTGTCACACCCGAAATCTTACTAAATGACCTCCCGGCACTTCAGAAGCTTCAAGTCGTCATATATTGCGGTTTTAAAGATCGTGATACACTATCACGTATTTTGACATCCATCTCGCGACTCTTCACTCTGCGCAGTCTGAATCAACGCGCCGGATGATTGCCACGGCATTAAGTGCCTATTCCACCTCAACTTGACAAGTATCGACCTGTTTGCAAGCTCCCCAGCCAACATCGTAAACTTACTCCAAAATTTTCCCACCCTCTCCTCGTTGAAAATCCAGGTGCTCATCGACGACGGCCTACCCTGCGAACCGTTTACCCACTCCACCATCCAATTACTCTCCATCCAAATCATTGTACGCGGTCTCCTTCATCCAGAAGTACCATTGGTTTGTTTGTTCGATGCACTCACGCTTCCCAATCTGCGCGTGCTTCGTGTTCAAGGTAGATCCTGGCCTTGTGTTGAAGATTTAATTTCGCATTATAGGCATGTCGTCAGGTAGATAAACACCTGCCAGATGTCAAGCTGTGCCTCCGTGTTTGTCATGCCGACATGCCCACGCGTATGTTGTTTTCTTTGTTCGAGTCCAAGTCACCAATATCTGGTGTGTGAACACCATTGACCTTCTTGTGGACTTTCATAACAGGGTGTTTGATGAGCTTTTGAGTTGTTGACCCCTTGGATTTTGACATTGTGCAAAGTGGAAAAGAGTTACACTACCAGTAATCCCCTAAATCACAATATTGTATTGCAGCTCTGTTACGTAACGAGGCACGAGCGAAGGAACAGAGTTTAGTCTTTGTGAGAACAAACAGAAGCGGCACGAACTCTTCTTCTCGTACCGCGACTGTCATTCCCCAATAGTCGTTGTCGACGTTCTCTCCATTCTCCTTGCTTTTCCCCACCCTCCGCACCCTCTTCGCAGTACCGTTCACCAACGGCACCGCCCCTCGCATTCCTCCAGTGGTCCGGACTGTCTCCAAGCCTCATCAGAGACCTGCAAGGGTTTTTCCCTTCCCACCCTCGCAGCTCACTCGTCTCTTACAGGCATGCAGATCGGGATCGGGAAGCGCTGCGCGCTTTTGCCCAGATAGCTCTCTCGTGCTCTCATAGCTTAGACCTTTGTCCTTCGTAGTCGAAATTTATCTGAAATTTTCCGGCCAAATCACTAAGCTTCTACGTGAATCTCAAAGACGGTAAACTGTTCAAACGAGATGCGCGTTATGCGTGTTTGAAAGTCCGACTCATGTTGCCGCTTGACCAGTCGAAATCCAAATCCACCAAAGGTGATTAAATAGGTTTGCCTGGATCTTGCAAATATACTTCGAAATTTTATATGTCAAATAAATACTACGACGGATCCTCCACCAAATTTCCTCCTCCCTGCAGACCACTCCACAAGCATTTCTCTACACAGTACTGCTAGTTGATACATGTACATGCTCCCGGAAAACAATCGAATTCATGCTAGTTTCTGCGTCAGAGTATGCCACGAGTTTGGCGTGGTATTCCCGTACGCTCAGGATGAGGCGTGGTCCCAGCACAAACATCTGCACGACCAATAAAATTTGAAAAGCACTATTGAATATCTGAGTTCCAATAGCAAATGAATTCTACACAAATGATGAGCGGTGGTTACACGCAGATATCAGCAACAGGTCAGCGCACCAAGATTTCTGGAGAGATATAAGCAATCTGGAGGCAAGAGACGCCAAGAAAGCTAACATGTGTGGAACTTGAGCAGAAAAATATAACCGTATTCACATTACAAGCTCACCTTGCAAAATAAAGAACGTGAGATTGTATGAGCACTCTGAAACAGTCCCCAATGGTCGATCCTGTCGATGGGCCGAGTCGTCGCAGCTCACGGAAGTGTTTCACAGCAACCCGGACTGAAAGGCACAGTGCGAGGACCTCCCAAACAATGTTGAGCATCGAAGTGATCGAAAACAGAAGCTGCCCATCCCATCCATATTCATAACCGCACATATATGTGCCAGAGAGTATCGACTCCTCTGGTGTTTGTCCAATGAGCCATGTTCTTCAAGCCAACAAGTACAGCTTACCCCCTGGAGTATCGTTGAGTGCTATTGCCTCCATTACTCCGCAGGCGATGTTTACAGCGAGGAAAATAATAACAAGGAATATAAGCATCGTTCTAGATCTCTGATACATGGCATGCAACCGAGCAATCATGATCACTTGCATCGTGTGTCAGTCAGGTCCATATCACACAGGCATTGCACCTGGGTGACTTACCGCCCAAGATGGCATTCAAGGCCACAATTGTCCCACCGTATGCGTAGTACATGATAGTGCCTGAAACTCCCAATTAGTGAACGCCCTCGAACTAGGGTCAAAGACTCCGACTTACACCTATTGAGTCATTGTGTTGAGCCAAGTTCAATAGTTGGAATCTCACTCACCCCTACAAATGAGCGTATTAATCGGATGGGAATGAGATGGTTGCAGAATACTTACTGCATCTGTCAGCGATACTGATGGCATCGCGTCTGTGTCTCGCCGGTCAGAAAAATGGAACACAGCACATATGAGACATACTCAGAAGATTGACACTAGTTGTCAGAGATTAGCACAGTCCAAAGTTGTTGGTCTCGACACATACACAGAAAACGGTATTCCAATATAGCGTATCTAGAACGTTTTGGAGTCAGCACAAGTTGCCTACCACACTAAAGCATAACAAGAGGTACGAACAGTCAAATACAGCACAGTCATGAGAGACCAACGTTGTCTCTGTCGCGAATTCATGCTCTTAGTTTTTAGTTTCTTCTGACATGGGACTCTTGTCACTCACCCAGATGAGTTGAATCTATGGCACCATTCTCAGCGAGTTGGCTGCTGCGGCGATAACATCGACGTACCTCTTGTCCGAGTGTGAAGACTGGAAATATCATGAGAATATCAGCGATTTTCGAACACTGTCCTGCTCACCCCAATCGTATACCACCACGACAACTGCGGCAGCTGTGAAACCGCACGTCAACGTTGGATCTAGACATCGTGATGCGACAGACCTTGCCAATAGCTGGCTAAAATATTCAAATTGATTAACGACCACCAACTGGGATCATTTGAGACATAGGTCATGTTCGAGGGATGGATGTGAGCGAGTGGGGAAGGGTTAGTGGTGTATAACGACAGCGTTCGTGCTAGATATACCACGGTCCAGCGTTTCCATCGCCGAAATCAGTATAACGGAGATGTATATTTGATCACGCCCCAAGACCCTTGATCGATATCCGGTGAGACGGTTCGAAATCAAACAAAAGTAAGCGCTAAGCCCTGGATAATCAAAGTAGAATTTGATTTACAAACCAGTGTTACGCATGTGACTACTCGGACACCAGAAAAGTTCCAGTGGTTAGTGATATCGCAAACTTATTTCCAATGCCATTTTCGAGGTGTTGTGTATGAAACCATGTGGCCATATGTCGATCTAACACAGGTATAAGCGTGATGCGATCGCAATGAGCTTGTGTTCTCTTAGCTTCGCTGGTCAAGCTCGAGACTTGCTATCAGCTCCTCTTATTGCTTTCTGTAGCAAGGTCGCATTCTGTAGTATGGAAAAAGTCAGAGAACAAACACAACAGCACATTCTATTCGGTGGATCCGATCGTGCGCTTTTTGCACTGGCGGATACACTGGCATGCTGTGTGATTGATACCTTATACACAGGTGCAAACAATACAAATTCGAAGTAGTCACGCAACATGCATAGAATCTGGTCGATGCTAAAATTAAAACGTTAAGCGCTAGGCCTCTTCTTTTTGAGAAGCTCGGACGGTCACAGACTCACAGTACATAAATATTCCCACGCATATTCCCTCCTCCAGGTGACATTTCGACGCGGCACTTGGTACAAATCATGTTCAACTTGAACGACGTCACGGCCGTGTCAAGCCTCTTTCATGCCAGTTTAAATCTCAGATCTCCACTCCAACTGCCACACCTACGCCTTGTCAGTACTTTAGTGTCGTGTCACTCCCACATGCCACATCAAGCTCCCTACGCGTCAGTACTTCAACTGTCCGTCACAGCACAACCACAGAATCACTACTCAACGGAAATATTATCTGCTCTTTCAATAGGTCTCTTGAGTGATGCCCTTTATCCAACGACAACTCTGATACCACATCTTCGGAGTTTGCAGACGAATTGTCGCTCCCTCGCTACTGGCTAGAGAAATTGCACCCATGAAAACGTTGTTCTTCGCTCCCGGCTGAAGAATATGTGTCCATTAAACGTCGACATACTTTGCAGAGGGTCCGGAGAGGGAGGCCAAAGAAAATAATCATTGGCCGATGTCAGTGTAGCTAGTGGTATGTGTCCCTACGATGAATAAAATAACGAAGGAACGGTCATGAACCCGTGCAACTTGCATCCGAGACTGGGAGTCGAATGAAGAATATATTCTGGCGGGCGAGTGCTTCAGTGGCACGTCACATGCGCGTCACGCCGGGTTACGACCAAAATAAATAGTACGCCCCTCTGAGCTCTCTGACTCGGACCAACAAGTACCCTTAGGCTCGTGCACATCATACGTCGCAACACATCGCGCCCTGTTAGCTTCAGCTGGGTACAGGTAACTGTGCATTCATTCCCATATGATGAATCATGTTGACGGTGGCCAGATTTCCATTGAACGCCGATCAGTTTCACTTCGAGCTCATAGTTGAAGCACGCCCTATCAGATCCGTCACTAGGAGTACGAAGTATCTTCGCCAGAAGCTGACACAGAAGAAGGTCGCCAGAATGAACCTGCACGAGGAGCTTGTATTCGATCTGTGCCGCTTGCCAACCGAAGTCCTATGTCATATTTTTATCCACTGTCTTCCCCAAACCGACTGCACATCGCCCAACTCAGAATCACCTCCTCTGTTGCTCACCAGAATATGCCGACGCTGGAGAGAGGTCGCGGCGGACATGCCCTCCTTGTGGTGCAGACTGTCCATGAATATCGACCATGCTGATAGTAGGAACTGGCGACAGGCAGTCTTCGGCTATGACTTGTGGCTCAAGCGCACACAAGGATGCCCCCTCTCCTTAGAAATCATGTGCATCGAAAATGACACCACCGACCTACGAAACCTTTTGCAACCTTACATCTCTCAGATCCTCTCTCTCAAAGTCACGTTTGACAGGGCTGTCACACCCGAAATCTTACTAAATGACCTCCCGGCACTTCAGGAGCTTCAAGTCGTCATATATTGCGGTTTTAAAGATCGTGATACACTATCACCTATCTTGACATCCATCTCGCGACTCTTCACTCTGCGCAGTCTGAATCTTAACACGCTGGATTGCCACGGCATTAAGTGCCTATCTCACCTCAACTTGACAAACGTCGACCTCTTTACGAGCTCCCCAGCCAACATCATAAACTTACTCCAAACATTCCCCACCCTTTCCTCGTTAAAAATTGAGATGCTCGTCGACGGCGGCCTGCCTTGCGAGCCGCTCACCCACTCCAGCATTCAATTACTCTCCATCCAAGTCATCGTACGCGTTCTCTTTCATCCAGCACCAATATTGGTTCGCCTGTTCAATGCACTCACGCTTCCCAATTTGCGCGTGCTTCGTGTCGAAGGTGGATCCTGGCCTTGTGTTGAAGATTTAATTTCGTATTATAAGTATGTCGTCAAGTAGATAAACGCCCGCTAGATGTCGAGTTATGCGGCAATGCCTTTGTGTTTGTCATGCCGACATGCCCTAAATCATGGTAGACTATTCAAACCAGATGCGCGTTTGAACAGTTTACCATGATTTAGGGTACTACTCTTGTTTACTGGCAGTGTAGCTCTTTTCCACTTTGCAAAATGTCAAAATCCAAGCAGTCAACTCAAAAGTCCATCAAACACCTTGTCGCGAAAGTCCACAAGAAGGTCAATGGTGTTCACATTGGAGACTTGGACTTGAACAACGAAAACAACAGTTATGCATGTTTGAAAGTCCGACTCATATTACCGCTTGACCAGTCGAAATCCATCTCAAATCCACCAAAGATGATTTCATTTTCGAAACGCGGATTTCTTCTTGCACCTATGACCACAACTCAACCGGTACCACCTATGACGACCTTCCAGACGGGATAAAGTGACTTTAGCGCCTGGATTTGATCCTGTCGATTGGGGAAATCTCAACGCATCTGGCCAGACTTGCACACAAGCAAGTCGATGCATCGATGCGCATCCCACCATCTGTGTTCAAGTCACACAACAAAAAGGAGGATGCTTGGACAGCGATCAATAGAAATGTTTATAATATCACACCCTACCTCCATATCACCCGGGTGGCGAGAAGGAGCTCATCAGAGCATCGGGCGGAGATGGAACCAAGTTGCTTTGTGAGTACTCACATCTTCGTATGGGCTGCATCATTGAGCGGCATAATCTAGCCCTGACACGCGCGTGGGCGGACGCAGACTTCATGCACATGCTTGATGCATGCCTGGTCGAATTCCTAGTCTCCGAACCAAGCTCGTAATCGTTTGGACATGACGTTGGATATAATTGTTTAGCCTAGAACTGCATGCTCCTATCGATATTTATACCCGATCACTTGCTGTGCTGCAACGGGCGCCGCATAGGTGCTGTGTTGTACTTGACGCTCAAACCGGACCGCCACGAAATGGACATTTGAGGTGTGGCTGCTTGTACGTCCTTCTTTTGCTAAATTTAATACAAAGCCCTAACAGGTGACTGCAAGAGTTATCGTAATCGTAATATTAAGTGTCGCAACTCACTGCAAGACTACGGAAATCTACAATTGCCTTGATTATCGCGATGGACGCGTTGCCATACAGCCGAAGGCCCCTCTAGAACCGGGTCGTCCGTCGAAGAATGCAGAGAGGCACCGATCGTCATAATGTGGCTCAAAATACCTACTTTGATTGTATCATATCCAAAATGGCAAGTGAGTGATGTGGTTGCGCAATAAGGCCTTCGACTGGCACCACATTCCGCATTGAGTTTCCGGGAATGGTCGCATGATCTCTTTGCTCTAGTATAAAGTAGGAGAAATGTACAATGCAGAAGCTAACACGAGATTCTTCCCTTCTAAATCACCACAGCATGGCACCGGTAGCTATCAGCGAGGAAAGCGGCAATGCAACTATCGGCAGTGCTGCAGAGTTGAAGAAAGCTCAGGCCAATAAGCCAACAGAGGAGACTCAGTTATTCAATCCCTTCTTCTCGCCCACTGTGGAGACCGAGAACGACGACTACCAATATGCCAAGTACAAGGTGAGTGACGTTGGATTTCAATCTCACAGGCAAAGACTGATGCTTCACCAAGCCCCAATTCCCCGTTGTGGAGTGGGAACCGCTCACAGACATCGAGGTCACCGACCGCGGCCACTTTGCAGACCCAAGCAAGACAGCTCTCTTCAGTGCTGCACAGAAAGTGAAACACCTCACACCCACCATTGGCACAGAACTCGTTGGTATTGACCTCCGCCAGCTAACGAATCCACAAAAGGACGAACTGTGGGTACCACATCCTTGATTGCAACTATATTTTAATGAGTTTATCTTGCTAGTGCCCTTCTTGTTGCGGAGAGAGGCGTTGTTTGTGAGTGAACCTAAATAGGTCTCCCACTTGGTGAACTAACACATCCCTCGCGTAGTTTTCCGAGACCAGGAGCTCAGTATCCATGAGCAGCTCGACGTTGGTAGATACTTTGGACCCCTTCACAAGCATGCATCGACCCCCATCCCTCGAGAACCAGGACTTGAGGAGGTCCATGGTGAGTTGGATTGTTCAAAAAAACTGTGTGACTATTAATTTCATCCTTCAGTCGTTTACAATGACGCTGCACAACGTCCTGATGCTAGCGGGTTTTCGAAGATCGAGCTTTGGCACAGCGATGTGACATATGAGGTCCAACCGCCGAGTGCCACGTCTTTGAAGGTGATCACTGGTCCCGAGTATGGCGGTGACACGCTCTGGAGCTCTGGGTAAGTAGAAAAGGATGGTCCGTCGTGCAAAGAAGTCATCCTGATGATCCCATACAGTTATGCTCTTTATTCCTCCCTTAGTCCTGGCATGCAGGTATACCTCGAAGGTCTTACAGCTCTACACAGCGCTGTCCCACAAGCGGATGGATATCGCGCAGCTGGCCTCCACGTCCGTCGCGAACCTGTTGAAAGCGTACATCCTGTCGTTCGTGTCCACCCAGTAACTGGCTGGAAGAGTGTTTATGTCAACCCTGGCTTTACTCTTCGCATACTCGGCGTCCCCAAACCCGAATCCGACACTATTCTCAATTTCTTGTTCCACCAGATTGCCGATAATGTTGACTTCCACGTGCGCTTCCACTGGGAGCCGAATTCAGTCGCGTTCTGGGATAACAGGGTCGGTGCTGTTTCTACTCGACGAAGAGCGTAAAGTTTGACCAGATACTAGGTTGTGACTCACACCGCAACTTTCGATTTCTGGCCTCACACTCGCCATGCGCTCAGAGTTACGCCTCGTGGCGAGAAACCCGAGTCTGTTGAAGACTACGAGAGCCGGACAGGCAAAGTGGCAAAAGATCGCCAGATTGAGATCTGGAAGGAGCAGGGAGTTGAGATTCCACAGTCGAAGAAGGGCCTGTCTCGGGCACGCGGATATAATGACTGAGATGTTAGTCTATGCTTTGATTTGCAGAGTATGACAGAGGTTCAAGCCATTGTGGCTGACAGAGCGGGTGATCAGTAGCGCAACAAAAGCGTTTGATCCAGACAACCCTGACATAGAAACGTCGAGGCTCTGACTGATAGCAGATTTTCTGTAGTACCACTTGTGAGTACTTCAACATACCCTTCGCAACCAGTCTTTATTTAGGTTTGAGCACACCATCTACTGCTACGAAAGTCTACGGAGTTCCTGTCTCGAGAAACGCCCACTTTCAAGTTGGGTTCGAAAACGAAAACCTGAGGGCATAACGGGCGGCATCCCTATGCCATCGAGTTTAGTGTGTACTAAGTTCACCTTTATCTTTTCCAGGTGACCATAGTTGAGGCTTGTCGACGTCGTGATTGCTTAGTTGTCTCTCGTGAATCGTGACGTCGTGCTCATCGGTAACCACTCCTGGCAAAAGCAAAATCTCCGAAACTGAAGCCAGTGGTTCCAGTACACAACCCTCCCTAATCACCCATTTGTCTGCCTGTCGTGTCTGATGATTTACAGTCACCTGAAGGTTGGCCACTCCTTGTTGCTCGTCGTCAACGCTTTCTACCCGGAGCACGCTCGATCGGTTAGAACCACCAACTCAAACACTTATTTACAGTTTCATGTTCGTTCCTCATTCATTTTTACTTGCTAAGCGTTGAGGAAA
Organism: Suillus discolor; assembly: GCF_016758755.1. Lineage (NCBI taxonomy): Eukaryota > Fungi > Basidiomycota > Agaricomycetes > Boletales > Suillaceae > Suillus > Suillus discolor. The sequence continues at coordinate 250,111 of NW_024541290.1, forward strand.
GTGAGGACAACGCGTGTGGACTCCCACAAAGTCGTAAGTTTTGGATCGATTCTACAGGTTTTCTGGTTATATAAAATGCTCCCCGGTTCAAGATGTGGCGGGACAGGACCGTCTATCACGAATTTACTTATCGGGAAGCCAAGCCATTGATCAATCCATTGCATAGAGCGTAATGAAAAATGAAAAGATGGCATTGACGAGAATTACGCTACACCAACATAACAAACCGTAGTGTGTAAAATGCTCTGCAGATGCACGGGGTAGTACATAGTGCTAGTGAAAATTATAAGTTGTCGAGATCACCGATGACTGGAACTTTCCTGATGAAGTTGAAGTAGTCACGTGGGTAACACTGGTTCGGAAATGAAATCTTACTCTGATCCGATCAGGGGATTCCACATGCTTTTTGCTTCATTTTGCACTTAGGTTGTTAAGGGTCTTGAGGCGCAATCAAATATCCGCCACCATCATGCTGATTTTGGTGATACGACGGCCAAATGGTAGTATATCTAGCACGAACGCTATCGTCATACACCACTGATATTCCCCACTCGTTCAGCCATCCCTCGAACATGACCTTCATCTCAAATGATCCCAGTTGGTGGTTGTATATCAATTTGGATATTTTTGTCAGCTATTGGGCAGGTTTGTCGCATCAAGATGTCCAAATCTAAAGTTGACTTGCGTTTCACAGTTGCCGCCGGCGTCGTGGTGGTATATGATTGGGGTGAGCAGGACAGTGTTCGAAATTCACTAATATTTTCATGATATTTCCAGTCTTAACACTCGGACAAGAGGTACGTCGATATTATCGCCGGAGCAGCCAGCTCACTGAGAATGGTGTCATAGATTGAACTCATCTGGGTGAGTGACAACTTGACAAGAGTCCCATATCGGAAGAAAACAAGACCATTCAACGAATCCGCGACAGAGACAACGCTGGTCTCTCATGACTATATTGTATTTAATTGTTCGTACTCGTGTTGTGATTTAGCGTGTGGGCAACTTGTGCTGACTCCAAAATGTTCTAGATACGCTATATTGGAATACCGTATTCTGTGTATGTATCGAGATCAACAACTTTGCCTTGTGCTAATAGCTCATCTCTGACAACTAGTGTCAATCTTCTGCGTATGTCTCATATGCGCTGAATTCAATTCTCTGACCGGCGAGACACAGAAACTATGCGATCGGTATCGCTGACAGATGCAGTAAGTATTCTGCAACTATCTCATTCCTATCCAATCAATACACTCATATGTAGGGGTGAGTGAGATTCCGACCATTGAACTTGGCTCAACATAATGACTCAATAGGTGTAAGTCGGAGTCTTTGATACTAGTGCGAGGACGTTCACTAATTGCGAGTTTTTAGGCACTATCACGGACTATGCAGTGAATGGCACAAATGTGGCGTTGACTGCCATGTTGGGCGGTAAGTTACCCAGGTGCAATACCTCTGTGATATTGACCTGACTGACACACGATGCAAGTCATCATGATTGCTCGGTTGTATGCCATGTATCAGGGATCTAGAAAGATGCTCATGTTCCTTATTATTATCTTCCTGGCTGTAAACATCGCCTGCGTAGTAATCACGGCGATAGGACTCAACGATGCTGTAGCAGGTAAGTTTTACTTGTTGACTTGATGAACACAGCTCATTGGACAAACACCAGAGGAGCTGATATTCTCTGGCACATATATGTGCGGTTATGTATCTGAAGGGAACGACCAGCTTCTTATTTCGATTGTTTGGATCCTCAACACTGTTTGGGAGGTCCTCGCACTGTGCCTTTCAGTCTGGGTTGCTGTGAAACACTTCCGTGAGCTGCGACGACTCGACCCATCGACAGGATCGACCATCGGGGACTGTTTCAGAGTGCTGATACAATCTCACGTTCTTTATTTTGCAAGGTAAGCTCGTGATGTGAATGCGGTTATATTTTTTGCTCAAGTTCCGCATATGTTAGCTTTGTTAGTGTCTCTTGCCTCCAGCTTGCTGATCTTTCTCCAGAAATCGCGGTGCGCCGATCTGTCGCCAACATCTGCGTGTAACCACCGCTCATTAGTTCTATAGAATTCTAATTCTATTGGAGTTTCGATACTCGGTGGTACTGTTCAAATTTTATTGGTCGTGCAGATGTTTGTGCTGGGACCACGCCTCATCCTGAGCGTTCGAGAATACAACGCCAAACTCGTGGAAGACTCTGACGCAGAAACTAGCATGAATTCGATTGTTTTCCAGGAACGTGTACATGTATCGACTAGCAATACTGTGTAGGGAAATGCTTGCTGAGTGGTCTGCAGGGAGGAGAAATTTGGTAGGATCCGTTATGGTATTTATTTAACATATTGTGTTTCGAAGTATATTTGAAAGATCTAGGCAATTGTAAAGCTATTTATTGTTGTATCACTACTGGAACGAAGCACCCGCGCTTCACAAAGTCATCCTCTCAGAATGACGACAAATACACTGGTGAGTGAGATAATTGATGAAGTTTGCTGCCGTGAGGCTCACAGTCCGACGCATTCCACAAAGTCGAGCAAGACCTGGAAAAAAACAGCGTATTGGCAGCCTTACTACATAGTCAGCATTCAAAAAAGCAAAGGCTCCAACAGTGTCTGATTTACAGAGTGACGAAAATGGGAATTCTAATAGTACAACTACATAAACTCCGCTCACTGGCACGTTCGGCAATGTTCGGCATCAACAGCGTCGTGACACTAGTAAGTACTCTTGTCATAAACTTCAACATTTGGCTGCGAGTCGAGATCTGAGACCTCGCGTGCACCTCTTTCATATTATGTCTGGTGCGCGAATGGAAACACTTGACGGTATTATTTATTCATCATTGTGAGCATTGATTCATCGCTGTGCTTTGGTATTGGCACGGGTAAGTATATCGTAGATTCATGTGTCCAACACTCGATGTCACTGATCTGCCCCAACACAGGATGGACCGACACTGGAATTCCAGGGCCAAGACAGCCACTGCAACAGTCGAGCTTCTCAAACGACAAAATATCAACATAAAACCCCATGGGAAACACCTAACAATGTCTGTGCATTTGAAGCGCTTGGAGAACCACAAAAAGGGTGGATGTACGGTGCAACAACATTTTTATGGCAAGTCTTCTAGGTTATAACGATTGCATCGTCCAGGCTGAGTATTTCCATGCGAAGATAGAGGATGGGATGGTTACCGTGCGCTTCATCGCGTGAAGATGTGGTGCTATCTGCATGTCACGACATGTGACTGTTTTGTATTTGTATCTTTGGCACTCTGTGCAGGTGGAATAAGGATTCTAAAGCGACGATGTGTCTGTACGATGGCGATGCATGTGCAAGCATCCGACTATGGATGCGACTTTCGTAGTCTGCCCATGAATTTGCTGAGCATGATGAAGGTCAGACAATGGCGTTCTTTGCTCATCTGATGGACCTCGCTTCTCGCTCGCAACCTTTACCGGTTCCTGCTCAAGTCGGCACTGCAAAACATCACTGAAATACAATGGCCACCGACCGAGGCTGTACAATCAGAAATCGGGCTTTTTGGCCTGTTACAGGCTTCTCGTCTCACATGTGCGATTTCTCTTTCGACCTGACATGTATGGCGTATTATATTTAGCAGGTATCAATCACACAGTATGAGTCACGATGTATCCGCCAGTGTAATGAATCACTGTCGCATCAAGCGCACGATCGGATCCACCAAATATGGTGAGCTGTTGTGTTTCTTCTCTGACTTTTGCCGTATGACAGAATGCGACCCTGTTACAGAAAGCAATCAGGGGAGCTGATAGCAAGTCTCGAGCTTGGCCAGCGAAGCTAAGAGAACACAGATCCTCATTGCGATCACATCACGGTTAGATCGATGGCCACATGGTTTCATACAGAACACCTCGACAATATGGCATTGGAAATAAGTTTGTCATGTTACTGACCACTGGAATTGTTTTGGTGTCCAAGTAGTCGCATGCGTACGTAATACTGGTTTGTAAATCAAATTCTACTTTGATTATCCAGGGCAAATCCAGGGCTTCTTTTTGTTTGATTTCGAACCGTTTCACCCGATCAATTGAGGGTCTTGGGGCGGGATCAAATGTACATCTCCATTATGTTGATTTTGGCGACGAAAATGCGAAACGGTGGTATATCTAGCACGAACGCTGTCGTTATACACCACTAACCTTCCCCACTCGCCCACATACATCCCTCGAACATGACCTACGTCTCAAATGATCCAAGTTGGTGGCCGACAATCAATTTCAATATTTTTGACAGCCATTGGGCAGGTTTGTCACACCAGGATGTCTAGATCTCACGTTGACATGCAGTTTCGCAGTTGCCGCGGGTGTCGTGGTGGTATACGATTGGGGTAAGCAGGATAGCGTTCGAAAATCGCTGATATTCTCATGATATTTCCAGTCTTAACACTCGGACAAGAGGTACGTCTATGTTATCGCCGGAGCAGTCAACTCGCTAAGAATGGTGTCATAGATTGAACTCATCTGGGTGAGTGACAAGAGTCCCATATCGGAGGAAAACAAGAGCATGCAATGAATTCGCGACAGAGACAACGCTGGTCTCTCATGACTGTGTTGTATTTGATTGTTCGTACTCGTGTTGTGCTTTAGCATGTGGGCAACTTGTGCTGACTCTAAAATGTTCTAGATACGCTATGTTGGAATACCGTTTTCTGCGTATGTGTCGAGACCAACAACTTTGCACTGTACTAATAGCTCATCTCTGACAACTAGTGTCAATCTTCTGGGTATGTCTCATATGCGCTGTATTTCATTTTCTGACTGGTGAGACATAGAAACTATGCCATCGGTATCGCTGACAGATGCAGTAAGTATTCTGCAACCATCTCATTCTCATCCAATCAATACACTCATATGTAGGGGTGAGTGAGATTCCAACCATTGAACTGGGCTCAACATAATAACTCAATAGGTGTAAGTCTGAGTCTTTGACACTAGTGCGAGGGCGTTCGCTAATTGCGAGTTTTTAGGCGCTGTCACGGACTATGCAATGGGTAGCACAAATGTGGCCTTGACTGCCATGCTGGGCGGTAAGTTGCCCAGCTGTAATACCTCTGTGATATTGACCTGACTGACACACGATGCAAGTCATCATGATTGCTCGGCTGTATGCCATGTATCAGGGATCTAGAAAGATGCTTATGTTCCTTGTTATTATCTTCCTGGCTGTAAACATCGCCTGTGGAGTGATCACGGCAATATCACTCAACGATACTGTAATTGGTAAGCTTTACTTGTTGACTTGAAGGTCAAGGCTCATTAGGCGCACACCAGAGGAGGCGATACTCTCTGGCACATATATGTGCGGTTATGTATCTGAAGGGAACGACCAGCTTCTTATTTCGATTGTTTGGATCCTCAACACTGTTTGGGAGGTCCTCGCACTGTGCCTTTCACTCTGGATTGCTGTGAAACACTTCCGTGAGCTGCGACGACTCGGCCCATCGAAAGGATCGACTATCAGGGACTGTTTCAGAGTGCTGATACAATCTCACGTTCTTTATTTTGCAAGGTGAGCTTGTAATGTGATTGCGGTTATATCTTCTGCTCAAGTTCCGCACATGTTAGCTTTGTTGGTGTCTCTTGCCTCCAGCTTGCTATTCTCTCTCCAACAATCTCGGTGAGCTGACCTGTTGCTGACATCTGCGTGTAACTACTGCTCATCATTTCTGTAGAATTCGGATTCTATTGGAGTTCTGATACTCTATGGCGTTCTTGAAATTTTATTGATCGTGCAGACGTTTGTGCTGGGACCACGCCTCATCCTGAGCGTTCGAGAACACAACGCCAAACTCGTGGAATACTCTGACGCAGAAACTAGCATGAATTCGATTGTTTTCCAGGAACGTGTACATGTATCAACTGGCAGTACTGTGTAGGGAAATGCTTGCCGAGTGGTCTGCAGGGGGGAGAAATTTGGTAGGATCCGTTATGGTATTTATTTAACATATTGTGTTTCGAAGTATATTTGAAAGATTTAGGCAAAGCTATTTATTGTTGTATTACTGCTGGAACCAAGCACCCGCGCTTCATGAAGTCATCTTCTCAGATCAATGACGACAAAGACAGCCGCCGGGGCATTGTTGACTCAGAGATTCAGAGCATGGCTTTGGCAGCAACAAGACCTGGAAAAATCAGTGTATTGGCAGCCTTGCATTCAAAGTTGATTCAAAGGCTCCAACAGTTTCTGATGGACAGAGTGACGAAAATGTGAATAGTACAACTACATTATTATAAACTCCGCTCACTGGCAAGTTCGGCAACGTTCGGCATCAACTGTACTGCAACACCGTCTGTATCTTAAGCTTTATCGATAGACTCACATATGGTACCATATTCCGGTATCAATGCAAATACTTTATGACGTGACGAACGCATTTTTTAGAACTTCTAGAATGTTGAACTTTAAATCAAGTAAGTGCAGAACTTCGTCATGTAAATTATGTTCAAATAAGTTTGGAATTGCAGAATCACGCGCTTCTCAGTGACACTAATACTATTGATGGTTTCTGTTCAACAGGTTCTGCAGTAAAATCCCACAGGCCATTTCCTACCGCCAGACTTCTGCTGCAACTACTTATTAACCGACACTCATTTCCTGCATAGATGAACTTCATGGAACTCGAATGTTCTAAAGAAGTCATCCTGATGATCACGTACAGTTATGCTCTTTATTCCTCCCTCAGTCCAGGCATGCAGGTATACCTCGAGGGTCTTACAGCTCTGCACAGCGCCGTCACGCAAGCGGATGGATATCGCGCAGCTGGCCTCCACGTCCGTCGCGAACCTGTCGAAAGCGTACATCCTGTCGTTCGTGTCCACCCAGCAACTGGCTGGAAGAGCGTTCATGTCAACCCTGGCTTTACTCTTCGCATACTCGGCGTCCCCAAGCCCGAATCCGACACCATTCTCAATTTCTTGTTCCACCAGATCGCCGATAATGTTGACTTCCACGTGCGTTTCCAATGGGAGCCGAATTCAGTCGCGTTCTGGGATGACAGGGTCAGTGCTGTTTCTACTCGACGAAGAGCGTAAAGTTTTGAGCAGATACTAGATTGTGACTCACACCGCAACTTTCGATTTCTGGCCTCACTCGCCCTGCGCTCAGAGTTACGCCTCGTGGCGAGAAACCCGAGTCTGTTGAAGACTACGAGAGCCGGACAGGCAAAGTGGCAAAAGATCGCCAGATTGAGATCTGGAAGGAGTAGGGAATCGAGATTCCACAATCGAAGAAGGGTCTGTCTCGGGCACGCGGATATAATGACTGAGATTTTAGTCTATGCTTTGATTTGCAGAGTATGACGGAAGTTCAAGCCACTGTGGCTACTGGACAGTGCGGATGATCAGTAGCGCAGCAAAAGCGTTTGATCCAGACAACCCTGACATAGAAACGTCGAGGCTCTGACTGATAGCAGATTTTCTGTAGTACCACTTGTGAGTACTTCAACATACCCTTCGCAACCAGTCTTTATTTAGGTTTGAGCACACCATCTGCTGCTACGAAAGTCTGCGGAGTTCCTGTCTCGAGAAACGCCTACTTTCAAGTTGGGTTCGAAACCTGAATGCATAGTGGGCGGCAGCCCTGCGCTATCGAGTTCATTGCGTACTAGCCTCGCCTTGATCTCTGACATGGACAGGTTACCTCACTCGATGTCGTGCTCATCGGCAACTCCAGGCAAAAGCAAAAACCTCCTAACCTGAAGCCAGTGGTTTCAGCACACAACCCTCCTCCTGATAACCCATTTGTCTGCTGGTTGTGTCTGATAATTTGCAGTCACCCAAAGGTGGGCCACTCCTTGTTGCCGGTCGTCAACACCCAGAGGATACTCGATCGGTTAGAATCACCAACTTAACCACTTATTTACAGTTTCGTGTTCGTTAACAAAATCGGCGATCTAATTCTCAATGACATACTTTGGTTGTTCCTAGTTCATGTTGTCGTCCTAATGCGCGTCTTCCAGGATTTGTATCATCAACCATGGCTTATCTAGCCCGGCATTTATTCCAGGTTCATCCATCGTGGTTCTATTCAGTAGCGCTTAAGCGCTTAAGCTTTATTGATTATCGATCACGCGGGTTGTTCATAATCGAACACGTATCCCAATCTCGCCATCGATGGACCTCGCGTCTCTATCGATAGTACCCGCAGAAACACCCGTTCTCCGGAATTTTATTTTCCTCATTCTGCATGCGATATTTATGTAAATATATCACCGATCACCAGCCCTCAAGGCCTCACCCTCATCAATCATTGGTCGTTGCAACAGCTCAAGCACCCACGTGCGAGACATCACGCTAGTGACCGGCACCCTCACCACCCTTCAACGTTCCTGCAAAATATCTTCTGATTTTCCCGTTTCTCGCATTCTATCAGATATATATATACTTCTCATTTGCTTGCCCTGGCAGCGACTGTGGTCCATGTCAATAGGGGTATGTATACATCATGATGTCTGTATCTCGTTTGGTGCTTTACTCTGATAGTCATGCTCAGCTAGGGCTCCAACAGAATATCGTGGTCGATCCCTCATTAGTAGTTTGATAGGTACACCTGAGGCCTTCTGACATTTGATTCTCCACTCCCCACTCAGCAGACCCCATATTCTTGTCATGCTCATTCGCGAGAGAGACGTACAGTCGAGCCATCAGTATACGTGATTCCTTCATTTCATTCTCCTTGGCCCATCACATGGAGGAAATCGCATCTGAGCATTAATGGGTTATCAGCCATCTGGCTTCACGATTCGGAGTAGCTATATGTCCAGACAGTGGAACACCAACGCGCAGAATTAGCTGTCAAGGCACTTTCACTGATTCTTGTTGTATCTTAACATCGGCCATCAAGCTTAAGGACCAGTTTGGTTGTTAGACGTTCCGGGTGATTTCACCTTACCACTTAGTTCAAGCGCGGGTGCTTCGTTCCAGTAGTGATACAACAAGAAATAGCTTTGCCTAGACCTTTCAAATGTACTATATGTTAAATAAATACCACGACAGATCCTCTACCAAATTTGTCCTCCCTGCAGACCAGTCGGCAAGCATTTCCCTACACAGTACTGCTAGTTGATACATGTACACGGTCCTGGAAAACAATCGAATTCATGCTAGTTTCTGCGTCAGAGTATTCCACGAGTTTGGCGTTGTATTCTCGAATGCTAAGGATGAGGCATGGTCCTAGCACAAACATCTGCACGGCCGATAAAATTTGAAGAGTACCTGCGAGTATCAGAATTCCAATAGGATTTGAATTCTACAGAAATAATGAGCAGTGGTCGCACGCAGATATCAGCAACAGGTCAGCTCACCGAGATTGGAGAGAGAAAAGTAAGCTGGAGGCAAGAGACACCAACAAAGCTAACATGTGCAGAAATCGCTTCTTGGACCTACACCAAGTGGCACCCCGACCAGGACCCCGAAAAAACCTAGTCCACATAGCGCTCAACAGCGTTACCGACGCCAAAAGCGTCAACCACTGACCTTCTCTCTCTTATAAAACTTTATTAAAAAACCTAATCATCCTCTATTGGATACTTTTCACACAGAAATGCCTGGGGACAACTCGACTGACGACTCACCCGCCCAAAATCAAATAAGATCAAGCCAAAGGAAGAAAGATCAATACCTCCGCCCTACTAACAGATCCATTCCTGATATACTAGACAACCCACAGAACCCATCAAATGTAATAGACGCGGCCACAGCCAGAATCGAGCTGACCAGTCGAGGCATGATGATACCCGTATCCGGAGCCTCAATCGAATCCCTAATCGAATCCCTTCTCGAATTCACGCTTCAAGCCCCAGGACTCACAAGACTGCACGTCGACATTATACGTGCAATCGCAATTATGCTGGACCAAGCAGATTACACCGCGAAAGCTCAACGCATCGCAAAAGAAACCACACTTCAAATGTCAGGCATGTTTGACAGAATGGAAAAGCTAATAGACAGACAGGAAATCATCATCTCCTCGAGCAATTCAACGTCGAGCAACATGGCCAACCCTAAAGATTCATCTGTAGCGGATCAAGTCGCGGCAGTCATAATCCCTCAAATGGAAAAGGTAATAACATTCACGAAGACGCTAACAGATACCCTAGACCAAGCTGAAGAAAACCAACGCTCACTATCAAGAGAACGCGAAGAAAAAGAACAAGACCTCAAAACATCAGCAGAAAGAATCGAGGAAGCCGCGGACGCTTTCTACCACTCAGCCGAAGACTGCCAAAACGCCATGAAACTACTAACCCCATCTCTCGACTCAGCTCAAAACAAGATCAACTCGCTATCTGTCCAATTACAATCCCAGCCGGAAATCCACCCATCGATGGCGAATGGAACACCCACGTTCAGCGATGCCGTACGTTCATTCACCCCTGGACCAGCAGACCAAGCACTAGCCAGAGCAGCGATCAGAGCACGCCAAATCCTTATAGACCCAACACCAGGTAATCATATATTCCCAGTTAATGTCACTCACACAGAAATAGTCGACACTTTGCGAAATGCACTGAAGTTGGTAAAACCAGACGACATTGCGAACGCGGACATCAAGGCAGTCATGCAACTGAAAAACGGAGGTATCATCATGGAGCTAAACACGGAAGAGTCAGCCAAATGGATGCGCACCGCAGAGGCCAGAATGAAACTGACCACAGCACTCAAGACCCCAATCAACTTCCGCGACCAAACATATGCCCTAATAATCCAATATCTCTCTACCAGTCTCCATACCGACAGACCTCAATTCCTAAGGCTCGTGGAAGAAGAAAACTCGCTCAAGATCAACAGCTTAGCCTCGATACGTTGGATCAAAGCCCCCGAACGCCGACCCCCAGGTCAACTCACCGCATTCGCTATGCTCCAGATCTCGGATCCTTCCACAGCCAACCAACTCCTCAAAGACGGGCTCTACATCAACAGGGAGAAACTACGAGTTCGCAAAGACCGACGAGAACCTATCCGATGCACTAAATGCCAACACTTCGGACACATGGCCAAGAACTGCCAAGCGACACAAGACTCTTGCGGGACATGCGGAAAAGAACATCGTACCTCGGAATGCACAGGGAACTCAAACCAAGACCATTGGTGCACTAACTGCCGCAGCAATAACCATGCCAGTTGGAGCAGGGAATGCCCAACATTCGGAAAACAATGTCAGCTATTGGACGACAGGTACCCCGAGAACACAATGCCGTATTTCCCCACCTCGGAACCCTGGACCCAAGTCATGCTACCACCGAAAGCTGCCCCATACCAGCGACAATCCACGGCAGACCACTCCCAATCGAGAATGCTTCGTCAAACCACATTGAACTCACTACCAAGACAATATCCAGCTAACGATCACCCTCCTCCTCGCACATCACCACACCAACCGCGTCCCCAACCCATCAATCGAACCCAATTCCGACCCTTGACCCAGACTCAGTACTGACAAGCCAGCGTTGACCGAACTCGACTAACAACAGCCCCATCACCCAACCGTTTCTCATCTTTACCTATTGACGATACTAACCCACCCTCCTCTCCAACAGCAGAAACCCCCGCGACCCTAGTCCTATGTTAGAACAACAAGATGATCTCGTTAGGTTAAGAATATGGCAACAGAATCTCAATAAATCCAGAACGGCTCAAGAATCACTCCTCAATGGCCCAACAGCAAAGCATTGGGACATATTAGCATTGCAAGAACCCTGCTCGAACAAACTACGCAACACGAAATCGACACGCCAATGGCACTCCGTCTACCCAACTCAGCACTTCACCCACCCACTCCAGAGGACCCGCGCGGTCACACTTATCAGTGTAGCCCTAGACACGAACGGATGGAAGCAACTCGCGTTCCCCTCATCAGATGTAATCATAATCCAATTTTCAGGTCCTTTCGGCAAATGCACAATCTTCAATATTTACAATGACGGTGAACGGCAAGACACACTAATGGCACTCAACACGTATATGGAAGCTAACATAGCGATCATCCGCCCAACAGTGGACGATCACATTATCTGGCTAGGCGACTTCAACCGACATCATCCGTTATGGGAGGAAGAAAGGAATCATCATTTATTTAACTACGAAGCTGTGCAACCGTTATTGGACTTAATGGCTGACTACGGTTTAGATCAGGCCCTACCCAGAGGAATGCCAACCCTGCAATCTACGAGCACCGGAAATTGGACTCGCCCAGATAATGTCCTTTGTACTGACCACACTCTAGAAACATTCACGATCTGCAAGACCAACCCCGCACTGAGAGGCCCGAAGACCGACCATGTACCTATTCAAAGCGTACTCGAACTCTCAGTCCCAAGAGTTACCAAGGACCCTATACGAAACTACCGAGAAACGGATTGGCAGGAATTCAACACCGCTCTCGAAACTCACCTTACCCGCCTACCAGAACCACGCCCTTGGGTAACAGAGGACGAATTCCAACAAGCTGCGAGAAGTTTGGCGAAGGCACTGGACGACACGATAATGGAGAAGGTACCCTTATCCAAACCCAACCCGCACTCCAAGAGATGGTGGACCCACGATCTCACTATGCTACGAAGACAGGTAAACAAGCTCAGTCACCAATCGCACAAGACGCGCGGAATCCCTCAACATCCATGTCACGAGGAACATCGACGAATCCGAAACGAATACTCAGAAGCAATACTCAAGACCAAGAAGGACCATTGGATAGACTGGCTAGAACAGATCACAGGTAACGAACTATGGACAGCTAACAAGTACATCACCGCAGAACCAACAGATGGCGGGAAAGCTCGTATCCCTACTTTACACATTCGCAATGCTGACGGCTCGGTACACGACGCAGCCGACAATGAAGAAAAGAGTCAAGCCCTCGCTAAGTCCTTCTTTCCATCTGCCCCGAACATCTCAACTGTTCCCAGAGATGCCATATACCCAGAACCAGTTGCACCAATGATGCCGATCACAAGCGACCAACTGACAAGAAACATTGCCAAGCTCAGTCCCTACAAAGCTCCAGGCCCTGACGGTATCTGCAACGTAGTCTTCAAGAAATGCTCCACCCTCCTCAAACCCCATCTATTGGCACTATTCAACTCGGTATTCACACTGCGCACCTACTACGACCCTTGGTGCGAATTCACGACGGTGGTACTACGCAAACCAGGGAAGCCGGATTACACCATAACGAAAGTGTATCGTCCCATTGCCCTGATTAATACTACGTGCAAGTTACTGACAGCCATCATCGCAGACCAGATTACCTATATGCTCGAACGCCATCAATTACTCCCAGACACTCACTTTGGAGGTTGACCTGGCCGTTCAACAACCGACTCGTTACATCTACTGGAAACCACCATCAAGAACACATGGAGGACAGGTAAAGTAGCATCAGTCTTGTATCTGGACATTGAGGGTGCATTCCCGAATGCTGTTACTGACTGACTACTGCACAACATGCGAATGCGAAGACTCCCTTCTGCACTAGTAGAATTCACAGAACGGGTTCTCACAGGAAGGAAAACCCAACTGCGCTTCGACGATCACACATCGGACTGGATCCCAGTCAACAATGGTATAGGGCAAGGTGACCCGCTTTCAATGATCCTCTACATTATCTATGACGCAGATCTAATTGACATCGCAAAAGGCCGCAAAGGAGAATCAACACTCGCATTCGTGGACGACACCGCATTCATAGCTATAGGCAACTCATTCGAGGAGATGCATAGAATTCTAAAGGACATGTTGGAACGCACAAATGGAGGATTTGATTGGTCGCAAGCCCACAACTCACGTTTTGAAACGAGTAAATTTGCACTGATGGACTTTTCTATGAACAGAGCACGCAACCGACCACCAATGACCATCAGAGGAATTGTCATCACGCCCACCCCAACTCACAGATTCCTGGGGGTGATAGTAGATCACGAACTGTGCTGGAAAGCGCACATCGATTATGCAATAGCGAAAGGCACAAGCTACGTCCTCCAGCTACGTCGTCTCTCGTCTACGTCCACAGGTCTCCCCATGCGCTTGATCCGTCAGTTATATCAGGCAGTAGCTATTCCAAAGATGTTATACGCAGCCGACATTTGGTTCTCACCCGCATTTTGAGAAGGTTCCGACATCGCCCAAAGAGGATCAATAGGCATTGCAAAAAGAATGTCTACGGTACAACGTATGGCCGCTATAGCGATCACAGGCGCAATGCGAACTACTGCTACTGACATCCTTGAAGCACATGCTAACCTATTACCGATTCAACTTCTATTACAGAATACGTGCCATAGAGCAATCATCCGCTTAACCACACATCCAGACACTCACCCTCTTCATAAGCACATACGCCGTGCTGCAAAACGCTACGTCAAACGTCATCGTACAGCTCTACACCGCCTGACCCACTCATTCAACATTGACCCTGAAGATATCAAGACATTGATCCCTGCACGACGCTCTCCCGCTGTTACAGGGATCTGTAACACCTACTAGAGCCCCAGCTCTCCCTACGCCTGCCCCCGCTCTGCTAGACTCCCCGCGCGACGGTGCACCGCCTGCGCCTAGAAAGACAGTGGTCTGGACCGCTGTGACCCCGCCCCCTGGCGCTATGACCCCGCCCCTGGCCTAGACGGCCTTGTACCTGTTCCATGGAGGCTGTACGCCTCATGGACACCCTAGATCAGCGCATGTACACAGCATGTCGCTTCATGAAGATCCGGAGCGCCCTTGGCGCCTCATGTATGAAGACCCGGAGCGCTTCTATGCGCCTCCTGTTGATTACGCAGCTGCACTTGGCGCTGCATGTATGATCAGAGGCTAAGCCTCATGTACTTTATCTAACCTCATGTCTAGCTATCTTAGATTAGCGATATACTATAGATTATAGACTGAGCTTGAACGCTTACTTATCCTATGTATAAGTAGACACATTGTTGTAGATTATACTTCACTTTAATCTACTAGGTTCTACCAAGAACTTGCTCATCTAAAGCCTAACAAGCTTCCTTGTGTGAGACCGCACTTCAAAGTCGCCCCCATACGACTTTGCACGTATCCGCTAGCCCTGCATCTCGACGAGCGCCGTCTTACCGAGATCGCCGGAGGAATCCTTGACGTTCCGTCAAGGCCAGACCACGCTCAGCTTCAGTAGACTCACTCGAGTCGTCGCTGAGAAGACCTATCCTAGTTCCCACTACGCCGACCTACAGTCGACGTAACAAAAGATTAAAGTCTATCTGATCGTCGCCTATCTACGCGACGCACACCCAGATACGCACCTTGCCTCGACCAGCATTGTAGAGGACGACATGCCTTACGCCAACAACATCGCATCATCCTCACGGACGACTCCCGAAGAAGAGCGCTGTACACACGTAGTGTCCCCGAAGAAGGCGCTGACGATGAAGACCGCCATGATACGGCGAGAAAAGAATCAATCGAAGACCGCCTTGGCCAGGCGAGAAAAGAATGAAGCCCGACCCTCATCCACACGCACGAAGATCGCTGCGGCCTCCCATCTCAACGGGAAAGAAATCCGCATCCGCCTTGACAGCAGGCGATGCTTCAACTGCAACGCGACCGGCCACCGTGCCAGTGACAATCTATGCCGAGATAGGAAAAAGATTGTCGATGAAGACCCGATTAGGTCAATTAAGACCATTGGTAAGAAACGCGAATTTAGGGTTCCTGTAACCTTGATTTCAGAAAGAAGAGAAGCACCGATAACGACTTCTATGGTCGTTGACTCGGGTGCCTGCCGATCCTTCATTCATAAGGATTATTGCAAGAAGCACCGCATCTCATCGCACCCGCTGAAGAAGCCAATCACGGTAACTAACGCGGACGGATCTACTACGGCCGGAGGGCCTATCTCCCGATATTGCACCCTCACGGTCAAGATCGATGAACGAGTAACACCTGTTCGGTTTTATCTCGCTGAGTTATCATACTCAGATAAATTCCTGCTTGGGCAACCATGGCTAATCGCCAACAACCCTAGCATAGATTGGACGGCGTCCACCCTGACTCTCGCCGCCACTCCCGAATCCAGAGACATGGAACGGGATATAGATTCAGAAAGGAAGAAGAACGGCCTGAAGCCCCTCTTCCAGAAGAAAGATAAGCGAGTCGCTGACCGCTCTCAGACGAAGAAGAAACTCCGAAAAGAGTATAAACTAGCACCGGCACCGGCTGCCATGCCCTATGCCACGATTGTGGAAATCCCCGAAGAAGGACCCACACCCCAGACTGCCGCAACCTCTCAGCCGCAGCAGACCGCACCACAGCCCGAAGAAGCTGTGAGGAATCAAGCCGTCAAGACTTCTACGTCTTTGGCGCCCCCATCAGTCCCGAAGAATCCCTTCCCGACTCTTAATGAAAAGAAGAGGCCTTCCGCCGCCTCCGAGCCGAATGTGAAATTCTCGGCAGAACCCGCGTCTGTCCTTGGCAAAGGACGCGCTATCGCTATTGCAGAGCCACCCCCTGCCAAGCACCCTAGACTGGCCCCTGAACCAGAGAAAACTCAGACGAAGTTTATGTTTTCCGGAGAGCCTGTATCTGTTCTCGGAAAAGGAAGAGCCGTCTTCACGGCAGATCGACCGGCAGCCAAGAAACTGCGGTTCGATATCGAAGAACCCGTCCCTCTCTGTCACCAGGACATGCCTATGTCCGACAGCGAAGACACCGAACCGGGCCATGCTGTAAGCCCCGCGACACCCCCAGCAACCGATGTACAAATATCATCGGTTGACCCTAACCAGAACCCAGTCGAAGATTACTTCGACATGGTGATCCAGCGCTTGAATGCGCGTCCTCTGACGCCGCCCGCGCTTCCTAACCCAGCCTTATCGGCTGATGAGGACTCTAATGAGTCCGACTCCGATTCTGACGAAGAAGACGACCCCGGATCCTCATATATTCGGACGATCGGCGATTTCATTTTCGCCTCTCCTTCTGACGACCCTGACTGCGGAGAACTCGAATTGGACTTTTAATTTCGTTAATCGTGGTAGATCAACGTCCTAGTGACGGGGTAAATTCATCATTGCTTTTACCTTTTGCTTTTACCTTTTCCACACCTTTTTCGATCTAATAGGTCTCCTCCCCTTTCGACTCTCGCCGACACGTCCACTATGACGCTAAACTAGACCCAAGTCCGCTACGACTATAAACTAGGTCCGAGTCCAGCATGACTATAAACTGCGCGATTGTCCGGAAAGACATTAAACTAAGACTGTCTGAAACGACATTAAACTATCTTCCTCGCTGGACGACCCCGGACACCCTCCGGCCCCCTATGCTTGGATACCCCCTGTCCTCGACCTCGCGTAAAGCAATTAACAAAAGGTTACGACACCGTACGTCCGAAACGACGCTTAAACTAGACCACTCTTCGAGATCCGACTTTAACAAAAAGATCCAGAAGACGAACGAAGACGAGGGAATCCCCAGAGAAACTCCTGCAAGCCTCACGGCCCTTACCTTCCCCCTGATCGTCCGGAAAGACGCTTAAACTATCACGAGGCGAACCTTTCGGAAACTCCTGCAAGCCCGCTAGATCCTCTAGATCCGCCGACCGTATCAACAAAAGATAACGGAACGCGCCCACCCATCATGGCAATGATTATCACCCTCTGATGATAGATTAAGAACCGAGGAGCGACACGCCCTCGCTGATTGAACCTTGATAGGGTTTAGAACGAAAGATAAGTCTGACTCAAGCGGAGCTTGGAACGACCTGGAGGAACACATAAAGACACTCTCCTACGGCCGTATATTCCTCAGAAACTCCCATCATCATGACGACTCCTACCGAAACCCCTACCATCGTCACGCTGAAGGACTCCGACTACGGAAGAATCCTCGGCACGATTGAGAACTGCGCGTTCAGTGAAACCGCTATCCTCACCCCCGCGTACTCCCAAGAGATCGACAACATCCTTGGTGAGATGAGCGCGACCGTTGCTGCCAGCACTTCCCTCGCTGTGCACATCATAAAGACCACGAAGATGCTAGAAGACGCCGCACTTCGTGTAGACATAGACGAAGGTACTCGGACGCTCGCCATGCTCCACCTTCAGAAAAGAATTCGCGCAATGGCGCTTCACCTCCTACCGCTCGACTTCCCCGACCTCGTGAACCTCGCGGTGAGGACGGCCTCAGCAAAGCCTCGCGCCGAAGAAGAAACTAGACCCGTGCGCCCCCTGCCAAGAAAGAGAACGGCCACGATGGATAGAACCCGCACGCTTTGTAAACGTTGCGGAGGATACGGGCACACTTTTAGACAGTGCCCGGATTACGTCTGCTGCATTTGCAGCGAGATTGGACCGGATCATTTATCGATCCATTGCCCTGGACTCAAGGGACGCATCGTGCTCCAAGAGTTTTCAGATGAAGAGAAGTTTTTCGAAGCTCTCTTAGATTGGGAGCAGAACCATAAAGCACTCGCCGACCTCGCGCTCGCCTTCCCCATTCCACCTTCCCCTATGCCCGCGACGCCGATACCCCTGACGCCTGTGCCAGCAACTCCCTCGACACCCGCACCGTCCTCCCAGCCTTTGGACGTAGTATTAATTGAAGCCGGTGACTTCAACCTTAGTAACGGGGTAATGTTACAGGGATCTGTAACACCTACTAGAGCCCCAGCTCTCCCTACGCCTGCCCCCGCTCTGCTAGACTCCCCGCGCGACGGTGCACCGCCTGCGCCTAGAAAGACAGTGGTCTGGACCGCTGTGACCCCGCCCCCTGGCGCTATGACCCCGCCCCTGGCCTAGACGGCCTTGTACCTGTTCCATGGAGGCTGTACGCCTCATGGACACCCTAGATCAGCGCATGTACACAGCATGTCGCTTCATGAAGATCCGGAGCGCCCTTGGCGCCTCATGTATGAAGACCCGGAGCGCTTCTATGCGCCTCCTGTTGATTACGCAGCTGCACTTGGCGCTGCATGTATGATCAGAGGCTAAGCCTCATGTACTTTATCTAACCTCATGTCTAGCTATCTTAGATTAGCGATATACTATAGATTATAGACTGAGCTTGAACGCTTACTTATCCTATGTATAAGTAGACACATTGTTGTAGATTATACTTCACTTTAATCTACTAGGTTCTACCAAGAACTTGCTCATCTAAAGCCTAACAAGCTTCCTTGTGTGAGACCGCACTTCAAAGTCGCCCCCATACGACTTTGCACGTATCCGCTAGCCCTGCATCTCGACGAGCGCCGTCTTACCGAGATCGCCGGAGGAATCCTTGACGTTCCGTCAAGGCCAGACCACGCTCAGCTTCAGTAGACTCACTCGAGTCGTCGCTGAGAAGACCTATCCTAGTTCCCACTACGCCGACCTACAGTCGACGTAACACCCGCAACAAGCTGCCCTTATACGGTGAAGATAGCCGCATCCCGAGAAGACGCTATCCAAGAACAGGCTGAATTGCAAGACGAAATTCAAATCTTTTGTGACGGATCAGGACTGAATGGTAAGATCGGCGCAGCAGCAGTACTAATGCGAGCAGGAAATAGACCAAGGATCCTGCGGTACCACCTTGGCACTGATAAGAAACATACTGTATACAAAGCCGAAGCCGTCGGTCTAACACTTGCAGCTAAGTTGATCGCCACTGAACGACATCTAACATTTCCGATCTCTATACTAGTTGACAACCAAGCGGTCATCCAATCAGGCGACATCACAGATCCAAGAGCAGGACATTATATCATAGACCGTTTTCGCAGAATGACTAAGCGCATCCAAACTCTCAACCGCGACGATTACTCACTGACTGTACGCTGGATTTCAGGGCATAGTGGGGTATATGGCAACGAGAAAGCAGACAAAGAAGCCAAGAAAGCCTCGGAAGGCTCAGCATCCAACAGCGCACTCGAACGTCTACCAGAATTCCTTCGTCAAGGCCTCCCCAGCAGTATCTCAGCCATCAAACAAGCTCACAAGGAAAGAACTAACGCCCACTGGACTTGTCTCTGGGAGAAATCTCCTCGTTATGCACGCATGAAAGAAATTGACCCATCTCTATTACAGTGCTCCTTTGTGAAATTGGTGGAGAAACTCCCTAAGAGATTAATAGGACTCTACATGTACTTCCGGACACGCCATATCGCACTCAACCACCACCTTCACCGCATCAACCGCAGCGTCACTCCATCTTGCCCTATATGCCCACACACTCCCGAAACCATTCACCACTTCTTATTCACATGCCCTCAATATGATCGAGAACGTCACATTCTCACATGCGCGCTCCGCAGAAAAGCCTCCTCGTTACCATTCTTACTGGCAGACCCCAAAGCTGTAGAACATTTCCTTCGCTACGTCAATAGCACAGGCAGATTCAAACTTACCTTTGGTGACGTCTCTCTTCCACCGCCTCATGAATAGTTAATGATCAGAAGTTCCAGTTGCAGACCCATTCGGGCTCACTTTCGTCAAAGTTTTATACTCTTACTACTCTCGACATGAAGACACCGGCCTCAAACCAGTAGGATTCAGCTATTGAAGATGCAGGGGAGAAGCTAGGGGAGACAAGCTGAACACGAGGAAAACGGACAATGATAGCCCAGACCCCAACGCACGAAACCAATATCAATGGCCTACGCTACACCAACTCTCAGCACCTCACCAAACTCTCATCCCCCACCTTTCGTGCACTCCTATCATAGCTTCCTGTCCTTGGTCGCCTCGGCGGCCGAGTACGCGTTCTCGACGACCAAATGCTCACTGTCACCCAAGAATCATCAAACGTTACCAGTAGAACAGTCGGCCCATCTTCGATAAGTAGTACACCTAAAACGGCCGGCGGGAACGGCGGACCAGGAAGGTACAACCTATCCTGGGGCATCTGTATACTTAGAGATGAGGCGCGGGGTACAGGGACCCCCTAGACTATATAGTAATGTCCAACATAGGGTAGTATACCCCAAAGGACAATAATTTGATTCAAAAAAAAAAAAAAAAAAAACATGTGCAGAACTTGAGCGGAAAAATTCAACCACGTTCACATTACAAACTCACCTTGCAAAATAAAGAACGTGAGATTGTATCAGCACTCTGAAACAGTCCCCGATGGTCGATCCTGTCGATGGGCCGAATCGCCGTATCCCACGGAAGTGTTTCACAGCAATCCAGACTGAAAGACACAGAGCGAGGACCTCCCAAACAGTGTTGAGGATCCAAACCATCGAAAACAGAAGCTGCTCGTTCCCATCATCTCCATAACCGCACATATATACGCCAGAGAGTATGAACTCCTCTGGTGTTTGCCCAATGAGCCGTGTTCTTCAAGTTAACAAGGGAGGCTTACCTGCTACAGTATCGTTGAGTGCCATTGCCGCCATTACCACGCAGGCGATGTTTACAGCCAGGAAGATAATAACAAGGATCATAAGCATCGTTCTAGATCCCTTATACATGGCATGCAACCGAGCAACCATGATCACTTGCATCGTGTGTCAATCAGGTCAATATTCCAGAGGTATTGCACCTAGGTCACTTACCGCCCAACATGGCAGTCAAGGCCGTATTTATCCAACTTACTGCGGAGTACATGATAATGCCTAAAGCTCCCAATTAGTGAACGCCCTGGCACTACTAGTATCAAAGACTCCGACTTACACCTAGTATTGAGTTATCATGTTGAACCAAGTTCAATGCTTGGAATTTCACTCGCCCCTACATACGAGCATATTGATTGGATGGGAATGAGATGGTTGCAGAATACTTACTGCATCTGTCAGCGATACCGATGGCATAGTTTCTGTGTGCCGCCGGTCAGAAAAATGGAACACAGCGCATATGAGACATACTCAGAACATTGATACTAGTTATCAGAGATGAGCTGTTAGCACAATGCAAAGTTGTTGATCTCGACACATACACAGAATACAGTATTCCCATATAGCGTATCTAGAACATTTTGGAGTCAGCACAAGTTGCCCACCACGCTAAAGCATAACAAGAGGTACGAACAGTCAGATACAGCACAGTCATGAGAGACCAACGTTGTCTCTGTCGCAAATTCAGTGGATTCTCTTGTTTTCTTCTGATATGGGATCCTTGTGACTCACCCAGATGAGTTCAATCTATGACACCATTCTTAGCGAGTTGGCTGCTGGGGCGATAACATCGACGTACCTCTTGTCCGAGTGTTAAGACTGGAAATATCATGAGAATATCAGCGGTTTTCGAACACTGTCCTGCTCACCCCAATCATATACCACCACGACGCCCGCGACAACTGCAAACCGCAAGTCAACGTTAGATCTAGATATCTTTATGCGACAGACCTATCCAATAGCT
Organism: Suillus discolor; assembly: GCF_016758755.1. Lineage (NCBI taxonomy): Eukaryota > Fungi > Basidiomycota > Agaricomycetes > Boletales > Suillaceae > Suillus > Suillus discolor. Next base: position 272,468 of record NW_024541290.1, read on the forward strand.
GAAAAGAATATACCAATTGATTTCCGGCCACCAACTGGGATCATTTGAGACGTAGGTCATGTTCGAGGGATGGGTGTGAGCGAGTGGGGAAGGTTAGTGGTGTATGACGACAGCGTTCGTGCTATATACCACCGTTCAGCTAAAATCAGTATGATGGAGATATATATTTGGCCCCGCCGCAATACCCTTGATTGGGCAAATGGCCCCAGACTCCGCCCCGGACTTTGGCCCCAGACTGGCCAAATCGCTGACATTCACTCGAAATCAAACCCTGGATAATTCAAGTAGAATTTGATTTACAAACCAGTATTAAGCATGCAACTATTCAGATACCAGGAAAATACCAGTGGTTAGTGATATCGCAAACTTATTTCCAATGACATTTTCGAGGTGTAGTATCAAACCGTGTGGCCATTAATCTATGATCTGATCACAATGAGCATCTGTGTTCTCTTAGCTTCGCTGGCCAAGCTCGAGACTTGCTTTCTGTAACAAGGTCACATTCTGCATAATGGCAAAAGTCAGAAAATAAACACGACAGCGCACTCTATTCGGTGGATCCGATCGTGCACTTCAAGTTGATGCGATGCTGATGCATTGCACTGGCGGATACATTCAAGTTGTGACTCGTGCTGTGTGATTGATACCTGTTAAATATAAGATGCCATACATACTAGGTCGAAAGAGAAATCGCACATCAGAGACGAGAAGCCTGCAACAGGCAAAAAGGCCTGACTTCTGTACAGCCTCGGTCAGCGGCCATTGTATTTCGGTGGTGTTTTGTAGTGCCGACTTCAGTAGGAGCCGGTGAAGGTTGGGAGCTAAAAGCTAGACCCATCAGATAAACCGAGCACGCCATTGTCGGACCTTCATTATGCTCAGCAATTTCATGGGCAGGCTATGAAAGTTGCATCGTAGTCGGATGCTTGCACATGCATAGCCATCGTACAGACAGATATCGTCGCTTTAGAATCCTTATCCCGCCTTCAAAGCTTCACAGGGTGCCAAAGGTACAAATCCAAAACAGTTGGCACATGTCCGAGTCGCAACATGTAGCAGTGGCACCACATCTTCACACGATGAAGCGCACGGTAACCATCCCATTCCCCATCTTTGCATGGAAATACTCAGCCTGAATGATGCAATCACCATGACCTAGAAGACTTTTTTTTTTAAATCAATTTTATTGTCCGCTGGGGTCGAGGACCCTATGTTGGACATAGCCCTAATCGCGGGGGGCTTGCTCCCGCCTATTCTAATGTATTCCTAGAAGACTTGCCATACAAATGTTGCTGCACCGTATATCCGCCCTATTTGTGGTTCCCCGAGCGCTTCAAATGCCCAGATGTTTCCCAATTCCCATGGCTTTGATGTTGATATTCTGTCGTTCGAGAAGCTTGACCGTTGCAGTCGCTGTCTTGGCTCTGGAATTCCAGTGTAGGTCCATCCTGTGTTGAATACATGAATCTATGATATACTAGGCTAACCTGTGGCAACAGCAAAGCACGGCGATGAAACAAGGTTCACACCTAGTCATAACTCGATCTGTGCAGATCTATAATGGTCGAGGACAGTCTTATGCAATGACGAGTGTAGACTGGTAACGACGGGCTGTCCTAGAATCAAGACCGTGTGCAAACCTGCGCAACCCACGAGTACGAGCAATCTAAGTCAATCTGAGTCCGTTGAAATGCACAATGACTGCCTTCGATTCACGGAGACTGATGATATTGATCAATCTAATGGAAACGAACATGTCCGAAGGCAGTTTTTTTATAGCAAAAGTAGAGTAGTTTGTACAGTGCTGGCAGGGAGATCATATTATGAATAAGTCTACAGAATGATGTGGGTGTTCCGAGAGTGTGATGCAGGATAAATATTGATAAAGTTTGCTGCCGTGAGGCTCACAGTCCGACGCATTCCGCAAAGTCGGGGCATTGTTGACTCAGATTCAGACCATGGCTTTGGCAGCAACAAGACCTGAAAAAAAAACAGTGTATTGGTAGCCTTGCTACATAGCCAGCATTCAAAAAAGCAGAGGCTCCAACAGTTTCTGATTTACGCAGTGACGAAAATGTGAATAGTACAACTACATTATAAACTCCGCTCACTGGCAGGTTCGGCAACGTTCGGCATCAACAAATAAGATTCATATACAACACCGTCTGGACTCCGTATCTTTGTCGATAGACCATATTCCGCTATCAATGCAAGTCACACAAATACTTTATGACTTGATCAAGCTACCACTAGCGTTCGAACGCATTCTTCAGAACTTCCAGAATGTTGAACTTTAAATCAAGTAAGTGCAGAACTTCGTCATGTAAATAATGTTCAAATAAGTTTGGAATTGCAGAATCACGCGCTTCTCAGTGACACTAATGCTACTGACGGTTTCTGCTAAACAGGTTCTGCAGTAAAATTCTACAGGTCATTCAAAGGTCATTGTCAGACTTCTGCTGCAGCTAGTACTTACTAACCGACACTCATCATTCCTGCATAGATGAATTTCATAGGACTCGAATTTACTTTCATGCAACGAGCCCCGGGACCAGTCACATTTCAACTTAACGTAGTCACTTCGAAGCCTTGCTATTGTTCGCCTCCGTGATATTGCTAGAATAACGTTTTGATGGTCTAATACCGACCACCATATAAAACGGCCCAGCTAGGAAGGATGTCATTAGGAAGATGGTTTCCTCCGGATCACATTCATCTCTCCTTGCCCTTTTGGCGCTTGCCTTCCTCTCACTGTCAGCAAGCGCTTTGCCTCGTCCTCGGACAGCGTCAACCACAGCTGCTCTCAAGCTTGCCGTTAGAATAAACTCATACGGGATCAAGAACATCGCAGCTGCAGATCGAGCTCGACTCAAAGTCCTTCAAGCTGGTGGAAGCTCTTCCGTCAATGCATCCAATACTGTGACGACATACACCGCTGACGTTGGCGTGGGGAGTCCAGCAACGTACTGTAAGCTGCTCTTGCTCCTGCAAATTCTTTATCTGACGCATTGTCAATTTCATACAGACACACTCCTGGTAGACACCGGAAGCTCAAATACCTGGATCGGGAGCAACAAGGCTTACAAGCAGACTACCACGAGCCGGGACACACTCCATAAATTTGTGAGTATTTGTTTCTACGTGACACACATTTTGTTGAATCGTTTCTAGAAAGTTCCATACGCCGATGGGAGTTCGGTTTCTGGAGAGGAATACACAGACACTGTGACGCTCAACTCTGATTTGGTTGTTAACAGCCAATCTATTGGCGTTGCATCTCAAGCCTCACAGATGGGTAGTCTGGATGGAATTCTTGGTCTTGGACCGGTTGATCTGACGCAGGGCCTCGTCGATGATACATCTGAAGTTGCAACTGTGATGGACAACCTCTATACGCAGAAAACAATTAGTTCAGAAGTACTCGGAGTGTTCTTCGCACCTGCTTCCTCTAGTGATAGCAGTGGCGAGCTCACGTTTGGCAGTTATGACGCCTCCAAAATTACTGGAAGAATCAACTATGTGCCTGTCACATCAGTATTTCCAGCGAGTACATATTGGGGCATCGATCAATCCATCATGTATGGGTCTACGCCCATTCTGGATGAGACAGCTGGTATTGTCGATACAGGAACCACCCTGATCCTCATTGCCTCCGGTAGGTGTCCTGTACGACATCAAAATCCTTCTAATCCATTATTCAGATGCCTTCAGTGTATATCAGTCTGCGACGGGGGCGATCCTCGATAAGACCACTGGCTTGTTACAGATCTCATCCGACCAGTACGAGCAGCTCGCATCCTTGTATTTCACTATCGGTGGAATTGCTTATGAGCTCACCCCGAATGGGCAAATCTGGCCTCGATCGTTGAACAGCGCCATTGGCGGTACCACCGACGGCATATACCTGGTCGTCAGCGACAGTGGGGACAGCAGCGGTTCTGGCTTGGATTTTACGAACGGCTATTGTTTCCTGTACGTTGAGCTACATTTTTTGCCGGGAAAGTAAATTGCTAAATTGTTCTTCCACAGCGAACGGTTCTACTCGGTGTACGACACAACGAACTCCCAAGTCGGGTTCGCCACCACTGAGTACACGTATGCCACGACAAATTAAATTCCTCTTCTCGAACGATCACGGTTCTACTCGTATCAGCATATTTACCCAATGTACCTTATTTGAATTCCTCGTGTCTGATGTGCATCAGTGCATGAATGAGAGCGATGGTGCTATGGTAAAACTGACCAGGTTCTGATCATGAAGGCTTTCTTCCAGTCATTCATGTGTGCTCAGAATAAGGTTCAAGTTGACCCCAGTATGTCCGCTGTATAGCGAAGTTATAAGAAGTATGAAGCCCTGTGATCAAAATCATGGTTCTGTGCACACGAGAAATGCTTTCGTTCATTTGTGTCATTTCTTCGCCCAACAGCAGTGTGTATCGTTTCGTAGTCACTCGTGGAATCTGCCTGTAGTATGTACGCGCCCAACTTGAACATGCCTCTTGATATGATAAGTCACCTCTATGAGATCTCATCGATCATTTTTTGCATGTTCTTCCACGAGGCCTCAAATGTAATGTTACGTGTATATACGATGGATGACATCGATGATGAATTAGCTGTACACTCGACATCGTACTTCCAAGAAGTAGAAGCATCCAATCGATTACAAACTGCGGGGAACAGAAAAGGTTGGAGAATCACTCCTCTAGTGCCAATGGTGTCAGTGCGTTCCATGTGCCATGTGAGCATGTCCTCTGGAGCTCCCATTAGGTACGTAGTAGCACTAAGCTATGTGTATAGATGTTTGGTTTATCACAAGAAAGGATAGATGCATTGATTATCGGCGAGTCGGCGACAGATCTTTGAAAATTCGATTTGACGAAGATTCAATAAAACATTGTACTGCTGGGCCTATGATTCTTGAGCAAAACAGTGGACAAATCCGGACTCGAACCGGAGACCCCCCGCACTCTAGCAACATGCTAAGCGGATGTGATAACCAGCTACACCATATGCCCTGTTATCGATTACGTCCGCTGGTCTAACATGAGTCTAGATTGTTCGTTTAGGTCTGTTGTACACACCTTCTAGCCGCTGACGTGGGCAATACCGAGGTTGTCACATACTCTCAGTGACTCATTGGAATTTGGATGGCGAGTCTCCGAAAACTTCACCTCACTTGGCCATAACATTCCTGGAACCCGATTCGGATGGTTGGCAAGGAGGGAAGACTGCACAAGCTGTACTAAAAGTGCGCTTGCGAGAACCTAGTCGAACGTTTCTCTGGAGCCTCGAAAACGAACCCAATCTTGAAAATTAATATTGGCGGTCTTGTACCTGATTCCAAAGAGACGTGGGGAAGGTGTGAGTGCAGTTCATGGTGTACTGAACCTCTCATGGCATGTCCATGGGATGGGACGTGCATGACAATGTCCGAGTAAGATGCTTCAATTTACCGTACCTGAGGAATACACGCGCCTATAATTGTTACATAACAGCAACTCTCTCCCACGTACAAGCTCGGACGTACACCAGTACCTTTGTGCCACACACTCACATGTCGTTCAACATCTCTGTGTCAGATTCTCATCCAAGTCCAACTTCCATCCCTGGTGGAGTGAAGCGCCACCGGAAGAATATCGCTCGCAAATCTACTGGACGCCAGCCTCCAAGGAAACAGGTAGGGTTTTTCAAGTCTCCACAAGTGTTGCACTGACTTTGAGAAAACATCCAGCACGGGAAAGGCTACAAGAGCGATGAACATGGCTCTTCCGATGGATCATCGTATTTCTCAAACTCAAGCCTAGACACAGAAATCGTCTCACTTTGTTCCAAATTTGCTGACTGGCTTGACAGCCTCCGCGAGAATGAAACGGACAATCGCATTCTGGAGGCTGTCGAGCGGGACGGAGGAAATTTCTTTCATCTGATCCGGTGTGTGCTCGACTACGAACGCGCTTTACGAGGATTCGAGGATCACTCAGATATGGATGCGGAGACTTCAGGACGTATCGGTCATCACACAAGAGCCCTGCGTAACTTTGCCGATTATCTGGGTGCCACAGCACGGGATGGTATGAGTATCTCTACTCCGCTATCGCTTGCCATCGATCGGGACGGAAAACAACTATTCCGTCTGGCAAAGTGCTGCTTAAGTTTTAACAATGCAATTAATGGCGAGGGTTCTGAGAGCTCATGACTATCATATGTGTGTATCATTTTCGCTTGCGATGTTTGAGGACTAATAAGGAGGAAGAACCATATAATTTATCTGCTCGTATTTTGACTGGAGCACTTCAGTGTTGCATCTCAACATTTTGTGGTCTTCTCGTAATATGTTTGCGATACAATGTCTATAATTTGAGCACAATGTCGCGATTCGCGAGGGACCATCAAGCAATTACGACGCCGAAAGTCTCGGAGTATGGTTACCTGTCGGGGATTGAGGCGAGGCTGGTGCGCAATGAACTCGATGGCGCAGGGCTGCCGCCCGTTGTGTGCTCAAGTTTTCGAGTTCAACTTGAAGGTGGGCGTTTGTCGAGACGGGAACTTTGTAGACTTTTGTAGCAGCGGATGGTATACTCGAACCTAAATAAAGACTATTTGCGGAGGGTGCGTTGAAGTCCTCACCAGTGGTAGTATGGCCGGAAAATCTGCTAGCCTCGACGTCTCTATGTTTGGATTAAAGGCTTTTGCTGCGTAACTGTTCACTCGCTCTGTCTCAAAGCCACAATGGCTTGAACTTCTGTCATACTCTGCAATCAAAGCATACACCAACATCTCAGTCATTACATCCGCGTGCCCGAGACAGACCCTTCTTCGACTGAGGAATCTCGACTCCCTGCTCCTTCCAGATCTCAATCTGGCGATCTTTCGCCGCTTTGCCTGTACGGCTCTCATAGTCTTCAACAGACTCAGGTTTCTCGCCATGAGGCGTAGCTCTGAGTGCATGGCGAGTTTGAGGCCAGAAATCGAAAGTCGCGGTGTGAGTCACAATCTAGTATCTGGTCAAACTCTGTGCTCTTCGTTGAGTAGAAACAGCACTGACCCTGTTATCCCAGAACGCGACTGAATTCGGCTCCCAGTGGAAGCGCACGTGGAAGTCGACATTCTCGGCGATCTGGTGGAACAAGAAATTGAGAATGGTGTCGGATTCAGCTTTAGGGACGCCGAGTATGCGACGAGTAAAGCCAGGGTTGACATAAACGCTCTTCCAGCCAGTTACTGGGTGGACACGAACGACGGGATGTATGCTTTCAATAGGTTCGCGACGGACGTGGAGGCCAGCCGCGCGAGATCCGTCTGCTTGCGCGACGGCGCTGTGCAGAGCTGTAAGACCCTCGAGGTATACCTGCATGCCAGGACTGAGGGAGGAATAAAGAGCATAACTGTACGTGATCATCAACATAACTTCTTTGCACAATGAGCCATTTTCTGCTACTTACCCAGAGCTCCAGAGCGTGTCACCGCCATACTCGGGACAAGTAATCACCTTCAAAGACGTGGTACTTGGTGGTTGGATCTCGTATGTCACATCGCTGTGCCAAAGCTCGATCTTCGAAAACGCGCTAGCGTCAGGGCGTCGGGAAGCGTCATTGTAAACGACTGAAGGATGAAATTAACAGTCACGCAGTTTTCTCAACAATCTGACTCACCGTGGACCTCCTCAAGTCCTGGTTCTCGAGGGACGGGGGTCGTCGCGTGCTTATGAAGGGGTCCAAAGTGTCTAGCAATGTCAAGTTGCTCGTGGATGCTGAGCTCCTGGTCTCGGAAGACTGCGTGAGGGATGTGTTAGTTCACCAAGTAGGAGACCTATTTAGGTTCACTCACAAACAACGCCTCTCTCCGCAACAAGAAGGGCGCTGGCATGATAAACTCATTAAAGCATAGTTGCAGTCGTGTAGATGGTACCCACAGTTCGTCCTTTTGTTGATCCGTCAGCTGGCGGAGGTCGATGCCAACGAGCTCTGTGCCAATGGCGGGTGTAAGATGTTTCACTTTCTGTGCAGCACTGAAGAGAGCCGTCTTGCTTGAATCTGCAAAGTGGCCGCGGTCGGTGACCTCAATTTCTGTGAGCGGTTCCCAATTAACAACGGGGAAGCGGGGCTTGATGAAGCATCAGTCTTTGGCTGTGAGATTGAAATCCGAAGTCACTCACCTTATACTTGGCATATGAATAGTCATCGTCGTTCTCGTTACCAGCACTGGGCGAGTAGAAGGGATTTATAACCCGAGTTTCCTCTATCCGTTGATTGGCTTGAACTTTCTTCAACTCTGCAACACTGCTGATAGTTCCATTGCCGCTTTCTTCACTGATAGCTACTGGTGCCATGTTGTCGTGATTTAAAAGGAAAGAATGTATTGTCAGCTTCTGCGTTGCAAATTCCTCGTCCTTTATATTGGAACAAAGAGGTCAGGCGACCACTCCCTGAAACTCAATGCGGAGTGTGGTGCAAGTCGAAGGTCATATTGCGCAACCACATCACACACTTACCATTTTGGGATGCGAAGCAGATATTCTGAACTACATTGTGACGATTGATGCATCGCTGCGTTCTTCGACGGATGACCGAGTTCCAGAGGTGCCTTCAGCCGCATGGCAACGTTTCTATCGGATTAAGGTGACAGGATGTTTCCATAGTCTTGTAGTGAGTTGCGGCACTAGATATTATGATTGCGATAACTCTGGTAGTCACCTGTTAGGGCTTTGAACAAATTTAGCAGAAGAAGAACACACAAGCAACCGCAGCTCAAATGTCCATCTCGTGGCGGTCCGGTTTGGGCGCCAAGTACATCACAGTATCTATGCGGCACCCGTCGTAGCACAGCAAGTGATCGGATGATCGGGTACAGATATCGATAGCAGCACGCAGTTCTAGTTTAAACAATTATATGCAACGTCACGTCCCACCAATTATTAGCTTGGTTCTGAAACTAGAAATCCGACTAGGCATGCATCAAGCATGAAGTCCGCATTCACCCATGCATGTGTCAGGGCTAAGTTATCCCGTTCAATGATGCAGCCCATATAAAGATATGACAAGTACTCACAAAACAACTTAGTTCCATCTCTACCCGCTACTCTCATGAGCTCCTTTTCACCACCTGGATGATATGGGAGGTAGGGTGTTATATTATAGACCTTCCCATTGATCGCTGTCCAAGCATCCTCTTTCTTGTTGTGCAACTTAAGCACAGATGGTGGAATGCGCATTAATGCATCGACTCCCTGATAAAATCTCACTACATCGCACTAGAGACGCCATCGACTTGCTTACGCGTAGGTTCTGGCCAGATGCCTTGAGATTTCCCCAATCAAGAGGACCAAATCCAGGCGCTAAAGCAACCTTATCCCGTTTGGAAAGTCGTTTGGGTGGTTGAGTCGTAGTCATAGGTGCAAGAAGAGACGATGAACTCTGTGGAGGCGGAACACCCGGTCGGCGTGTAGCAAGACCGGGCGCAGGCGGCGGGGGCATCAATGCAGAGTCGGTGAGTATGTTCGGTATGCTGAATCCCCTGGATGAGTCTGAAGATGAAGAAGGCGAAGTAGCAGCACGTTGTGCACTGTTGATCGCTGGGAAAGCGGGCGGTGCGTCGTCTTCACCTGCCGTGTCCGACCCATCGTCCTCGTCATCTTCATTAACTTCTAGGACTGGAAGTGACTGGTTTGGGTAGGAGTCGTTGGGCTCAACTGTGGTCACGGGACTTGAGGTATCAAGCGAAAACCAACTACGCAGATAAGACATGAAGTCGACCGATATTGGAAGGTATCTTGAAGAACCAGTTGTGATGGAAGCTCTCCTCTATGTACCTAATCCAGCAATAGAATGGGCAGTGTCGTGAAAATGCTGCGGTTGTACTGCGGCAACTGCCGCGACCGCTGTTGCGGTGCTACCAAACGGTGAGTGCTAGTGAGCATTAACTGCTAGTCACTGGAACCTCCCAGTGCTCCAAACGAACCATGGAGTCGGGCATGCTTATATTTATATACACGCTGACAAAGTCACAGTCAGGCGTACTCCCAGTCTGCAAATCAGGCCTTCCATATATTGTTTCTGGCAACGACTGTATATCTTTGTCGTTAAACGTTAAACAACCACCTCTACATTGTAATCTGATTCCTCCCGGTGCAATGTTGTTTTCCTTTCTTCCGAACGAGTGACTGCACCCGCGGGCATCCGAGTCATCTCGAGACGCGGTCAGTGCCACCGTGACCTTTCTTTGCTTTCTTGGTCCTCTATGGGATGTTGTTACCTGTCGCTTCCGGAGCTCTGACGTGTCTTGCTCGAGTTGTCATAAACCGACAAAAATAACCATTGTTTCTTACCAGTAGTTAATACTAGCGCATATTGAGGATAAATGGAACGCTAAATGACACTGCGGGACAACATAAGCCAGAAAATCAACTTGATTTGGAATTGAATATTGGCCGCTGACATTTGACTGATACATGCACATCTGTCGCGGTCTACTTCAGCGATGAATTTTTATATCATCTCAGAATCCAGAAGGCCGAAGTCTGAAATCTGGAGGACTTGAGAGTTGGAACGCACTACTATTAGTCTTCAGTGCTGCATTTCAAGAGAATAATCGAATGAGTTTATATTAATCATGTCCTTTAAGGCGCCAATGCAGAGTCCAGAGCAAGTGGCCAGCAACAAGGAAGTTCCTAGTGCCCAGAATAGAACCTAGACTCGTAACCATTCTGCCTACGTGCGTTCGCCATCATGGTGGGCATAAGTAAATTGATTCTCACAAGACTCGAAGGATCTCGGAGCCCGGCTGGTGAGTAGTGGTAGGATTATCAGTAGAAAAGATAGACCAAAATGCGAGTTTCTCACAACACATTGGAAAGCGTACGCAAATACGGATGGACCAGCCGGCTGACTTGTCATCGCTAAACAGTGGGTACAAAAGTGTGTGGTAGGTTGGATCAGCCAAGGCAGCCACGGTCCATGAGAATGTGTCAGTAGCCGCAGCAGGTTAAATGATGAATGAATAGTTGTGAACATGGCAGGAGATGCTAGAAGATGATGAGGGAAAACGGCACAGCGAAGAAACAGAGGCAAGAAGCAGTTGGAGGCAGTGGATGTTGATAAAATCGGAGATCGTGGCCTCTGCAGGTGGATGGGTTGAGTGACATACGTGACGGAGAGTGCTAAAAACATGTGCGATAGATCGGATGTGCCAATTGGACAGATGGGATGATGGAGCAGACTATTTAATGTCCTGAGTACAAAAGTAAAAAAAAAACCAAGAGAAGGGAGAATATACTTGCCAGTGCACGAGACTACACAGCGAGAGTGAGAGCATAGACGACCGGTGACGAGGTCCGCGACTGTGCCGTAAAATATGGTGGGAACATAGCGGGGTGCTGGAGGGTGCGCGGGCGGTGGATACAGTTGGGTGCTGGATTAATGCTGGAGAGTGTGGTTGGTATATAGAACTTAGAAGGTGCTCGAAGGTTGAAATGGCATGTCTGGGTAGAAGCGGTGTGGTGGTTGTGACATGACGAAATCTACATGTTTAGCAGGAATAACACAATGAGATACATACCCGAGCATCCAATATCACATCCATGCCATCTAAAAAGTCCCCGGGTGGCACCTCCTTGAAGAAGTCGAAGGTAGGAAGAATTGAAAGGCGGGAGCTGACCTTGCGAGCGGAACGGTCGGTCAAGGCGGACGCATGTAAGGTGACGGATACATGAAGGTAATAGCGGTAATAAGGCAAACCACGAGGATAGTGGAGAGACTAGGCCCGGTCAAGACAAGGACAACTATACTAAGGTTGGTATGTATAGTCAACCATAGTATGTTTGTAGACTTAGTACATACATAACATTGACATAACAAATGCTCACAGAACATCACGAGGCCGTCGTATTATGTAACAACTTACTAATGTACAATTGGGCGGACTTCAATCCGCGAGCAAATTTCAAACCCAACATCTCTATCTTATTCCTGCTTAAACTCGACCTTTGGCCAGCTACGTACAGTCCGTACCACGAAATGCTGTTGTATTGTGTCAAATGTGTTTTGGACACAACACAATAGCATTTGGCGGAGTCAAGACTCAAGACTCCTAATATCTGGTAAGCTTTCTCCCAATGACGATCCACTTAGCACTAGTAAGTATTGTCCCTGACGGCCTGACTGGTCAGACCACTTGCTGCACGCGTCTAGGTTACTATGTAGCAACGTATCACAGCAGTTGCTTTTACAGAATCAACAAGCACCTCCTGGTGGACAACGATCGAACAACAATTTTTTTCTGAAAGCAAGAACCTAACCTGGTGAGTCTTCCTGATAAGCGGATTCAATTGTCATGTCATAAAATGCACCAGGAGTATTCTGAAGTCTATGGGACCCCGCAGGAGAGATGCCACGCGAGGGGCATGATTTAGAGACTAATTGAATACATTGACACGAAGTCCATTTTCTCTTGTATAGGATATCATGCGAAGTCGTCTTCTTGATGTGAGTAAGCACGTGAACTTCATCGATTGGAATGCTCACGGTTTCCACGTCAGTGAGTTCGACATCGTAAACATCATCATACATAGCAATCCACCATGGATGACTATAATGTTGTCAATCTTACATCGACATCTATATTTTCCACTACGTCGTCGAAGGAAATGCCGTTGCGGTACCAAAAACATTAATTCAATATGCTGAGGCCTAGGCGAATGTTGCTGCGTCTCTTCCTGCGACTTATTCTTGAAATCAGTTTCACGGATAGCACATGATATGAATCCGTTACCCGCCCCAAATCCGGCTCATCTTTTGCAGCCGAGTTGTTTATCTGGTTTTGTGACTTCCGTTCGCCCTCGGAATTCACTTGCCTCCGAACGAGGTCTCTAGTACCTTTCCCAAATTCGTTCAGCTTTGACGATTTTGGGTGTTGCTGACTGACCAGGCGCTAATTTTTACCATTTTGGTCTACACATACCTGGCAGGGCATGTTTTTAACCTACAAAGACCGGTGCACTCCATTATGTGGTGACCTTATGTGGCGAGTATGCGGTCATGTTTGGATTACTTACACTCTACCTTTATGCCCTGCCTAGCGAGCGGTTACCGGCACTGCTGCCATGGCATGTGTTTATCGTTCCCTTTTCCTGCAATGTAAGCACCAACCCAAAATACGGATTTGACCGCGAAAGGCACGTCCACTATAAAGGCGGGTATGTACCAGAGTAATCTATTGCTTATGTCCCCAACCTACGCCTAGTGTATCCAGATTTACAGCATGACTTCTCCTGTAACCTATACATCCACTCTTTCCGACTCTGAGCCTACGGAATTCATTTTACCTGACCTTGTCAATGATATCCATTATCCCCTGCGACTGAACCCTCGCTATTATCCAATCTCCCGCGCGTCTGAAAAATGGCTTCTTACCGGAACACATCTCACAGAGTCCGAAATTACCACATTTATGGGTTTGCGCGCAGGTGAACTTGCCGCAGCTTGCTACCCTGATGCCGATGCTTTCCATCTCCGAGTCTGTTCAGATTTCTTCAACTGGTTGTTCAATATGGATGACTGGTTGGATGAGTTCGATGTCGACAGTACGTGGAGAATGCGTGAATGCTGCATTTCTGCGCTTCGTGATCCCATCAACTCAGAGACAGAAAAACTCGGTGTAAAGATGTGCAAATCGTACGCCGGTTTATTGAGTTACATTTTCATTAGAGACTGACCGTCTACATATTAGGTACTTCAGCCGCTTTAGGCTGACCAGCAGCTCTGGCTGCACTGAGCGGTTTATTCACACAATGGACCTATTCTTCATTGCGGTGGCTAAGCAGGCAGACGATCGTGCCAAGAAACGTATCCCTGATCTTACATCCTACATCACCGTGAGGCGAGACACGAGCGCCTGCAAGCCTTGTTTTGTCTTCATTGAATATGCAGCTGGGATTGATCTACCTGATGAAGTAATGTCACATCCAGTCATGATAGCCACGGAAGAGGCAGCCAATGATTTTATCACTTGGTCCAATGTGGTTTCTCATTCTTTGTCAGACGTCGTCGGCACTGCTGACATCACTCTTGACAGGATATTTTCTCTTACAATGCGGAGCAATCTCGCCATGATACACATAATCTTGTTGTTGTGCTCATGCGCGAACAAGACCTGAATTTGCAAGGCGCTCTAGATTATTCCGGTTGGATGTGCAGGGGTGCTATCCAGCGCTTTGAACACAACCGCGCTATCCTCCCCTCATGGAGCAGAGAGCTTGACAAACAGGTGGCTATTTACCTCCAAGGGCTGCAAGACTGGATGGTTGGTGTGCTTCACTGGTCCTTTGATTCCACCCGCTATTTCGCGAAGGACGGACATACAGTCAAGCGAGACCGTATCATCAGGCTACTTCCCAAACGGCCCTTGTGAAGCATATATCGCATCGGTTTTCATAGGTGAGGTTCTTTTTGTCTTTTCTGCATTGTGGAATTCACTTTAACTGCAACAGCTTGTACAATGTATTGTCTACAGCACAAACCCGACTCCACAATACACGCCTTAGAATAACCTGGTTCTATACATGGAAGCAGCATCTTGGAATTTAATGTCTTCTATCTGTGTTTGTCCAGGCTTTCCAAGTGGTACTCGTACATCACAGCTGTATGTACTAGAATAGCCTGTCTCAACGAATAAACTGAACAAAAGCACTTGAGTACTTTCAGTCAACTTGGTCAAACACACGCACAAATAAAGGTCGCATCAGCTGCCTGAAGCGCTTGGTCTGAGCTCAGAATAACATGCTACTCCAATGACCATCGGTGTTAAATCTCAATGTTTGAGTGAAGTGTTCTGATCATTATCGACAGGGGCCCGCATTCCATCAACATTTTTCTAGCCTGGATGGATAATTCATGTCGGCGCTACACGATATGTAGCGTACAGGACTGATGTGTTATTAACCCTCTGGGCTTCTACGATTACTTTCACTCCTTTTCCTCTCTACTCAGACAGAGGATATGATAGTCCTAACGTGGACATGCTCAGATGGGTCTACAGAAATTTTTCCTCGCGCACAGGTGCAATCATGTACTATCAGGCATCTGGCCTTCCATGAATACAGGTTCGTGTTCAGCTAGATGATGACCAGATATTCCGTGAGCACATCTAATGGTTGGTCTATCAGCTGTCCAGGCTTAGACACGTACTTTGAACAGCAGATTATCATCCAAAGTGACTCATGTGAAAACTTTCAAGTGATCATCTGCTTGCCCTGCTCAGCAGGATGTACTCTATTGAGCAGGACCCTGATGTCTTGCGCACGTACTGCGATCACATCGTTAAATGCTGTCGTAGTACGACTGTGACGTAGAATCAATTGTATAGGTGACTTATGCAGATTCTCGTTGTATATTAGCATCGGCTTCAAGGACTTGGTTACATTTTAGCTTGCCACTTGGCGCAAACGCGGGTGGGTAACTACTCCGTTCCAGTAGTAAGACGATAGGAAATAGGTTTGCCTAGGCCTTTCAAAAACACCACATGTTAAATATGTACCACGACGGATCCTCGACCAAATTCGCATCCCTGCAGACCGCTCAGTGGCACTCGGCAAGCATTTCCTACTGCTGGTTGGTACACATGCACGCTTGCGCTCCTGGAAGATAATCGATTTCACGCTAGTAGTTTCTGCATCGGAGTCGGCCACGAGCTTAGCATGATGTTCTCGAACGCTCAGGATGAGGCGTGGTTTCAGCACAAACATCTGCACGTCCAATAAAATCGGAAGAGTACCAACAAGTATCTGAGTTCCGATAGAAATTGAATTCTGCAGAAATGATGAGCAGTGGTGACACGTAGATCTCAGCGAAGGGTTAACGCACCATGAGCTTTGGAGAGAGATGTAAGCTCAAGGCAAGAGACACAAACAAAGTTAGCACGTGCGGGACCTGAGACAAAAGATAACCACATCGACATTACAAGCTCACCTTGCAAAATAAAGCACGTGAGATCGTATCAGCACTCCGAAACGGTCCCCGATGATTGATCCTGTCATTGGACCGAGTCGTCGCAAGTCGTGAAAGTGTTTCACAGCAATCCAGAGTGAAAGACACAGTGCGATGACCCCCAAACAGTGTTGAGCATCCAAACCATCGAGGCCAGAAGGTGGGCTTCCTCCACAGCAGCGGTGAGTATCCAAACTGTTGAAACCAGAATCTGAGCGTCACCCGGCGCCCGCAGATGCGAGACCACGTACATACGTGCCAGAGAGTATCAGCTCCTCTGATGTTTGTCCGATGAGCTGTGTTCTTCAAGTCAACAAGTAAAAGACTATCGTTCAGCCTCACTAGGCGCTTGTACTAATATACTATCGCCACAATCAGCATGACGGTTGCATGATGGTGATGGATAGCTGACTGTACCTGTGATATGCCATCAGGAAAACCTTCCCTCTCTAGTTGGAGCTAGTTTGGTGTTCCTAATAGCCGAGGGCATCGTGAAAACGCTGCGCAACTGCTGCGGCGACTGCCACGACCACAATTCAACACAATGTTCGTGACGGACAAATTTTAAAACCCAACATCCCTGTACTTCATTCGGTCAGAAGTAAAAACCTACTGATGCAAATGCTGTTTTGTTTTGTTTGGATGCTCGTAGATTTCCATCCTTCCTTTGGCGTCCGACTGGACGGCCCACAGTGCTAGCATTTGGTCCATTCTACCCTTTCGGACGGCCACATTTACGTTTCTCTGTCGGCAGTAGTTAATTGGGATTCACGGCGGTGAGCTCTCGGGTTGACTGTTGCGTCCAACCGCGGACCACGGTCCAGGTCGAGGACAAAAACAGATTATTTGGTTGAGTTGGTGGTATATTTACGGTTTTATTTTCAAACCCAGTTGACATCAGTCACGGTTCAACTCAAGTTCCACTGCCTTTTTAAAAGAATCTCTATTGTCCTTTGAGGTCGAAGACCCTGTGTTGGACATAGCCCTGTCTGCAGGGGGCTTACTCCTGCCTAAACTAATATTTATGTATGGTACTTCGAAGCACTCCAATCACCTTTGCACTCTTTCGAATGGCAGTACATGGATGTTCGGTCTTCAAGTTCCTCTTCTTGGTAGCCCGGGCCTCTGATTCTACTTGGCTTGAATCGCAGCGCGTTTCCAAGATTGTTGGTTCCTTCTGCTGATGTGTTCATTCTGGTCACCATAGCGATACTGCACAGCTGACTGTGCAAGCTGATGACAGCCTGCAAGCACTTTCTGCACCTGCCAAGCGTTCACCCTTCGCAGCATTGTTCCGCTGTTCTCGCGTTTGATTTGAACTTGGTGTCGAAGTTGTAGGACGAAACCTATCTCTGAGACCTGCCTCTCTCTGGGGCCTCCTCAATTCCGCAAGAAACACCATCCCATGGACTCATCCGTCATCGTTGGAGGGTGGCCCCCCGGTCCTAGAGGCTGTGGTGAGAGGCCCCAGCGTGTTATACCATGACAAACCTCTCCCACCGTCATCGGTATCCTCCCCCTCTACTCCTTAACAACAGTACTGCAGGCCACCTTACGGACTCATCCGTTGTTGTTAGGAGAACAACCCCCACTGGTCTTAGCGGCCTCGTCGAGAGCCCAACACACTATGCCAAGATTCTCCCGCTGTCGTCGGTGTAGTGACCTTTGCATATAGGGCTGGTCACCGTAGGCCGTACAACGAGATTATACGGTGCTGTAGTATGGTTACCGCACGTACCTTCCAAGTCAAATTTGACGGTTGCGGTTTATGGTCATTTGAGAACCATGTATCACCTTAATGTGTATGGCCGTGTGTAGCCGTCATACGGTACGTATTGCCTTTCGAGATCATCACTGTTCTAGTCGGTGGAAAAGGGGCAGGTATGGGTTGACAATTCTCCAGTGGGGTCGGGCTAATTTTAAGAATATGAGAACAGATTCCTTGCCAAGAAGCTTCGCAAGCCCATTCGGAATTCTGGAGCGAAATACAAACTGCCCTCTGGGATTCATAAGCTACTTTCATAGTGTTTGGCGTTACATAGGAAATGTTAATGTAAAAAAGTTCTTTCTTCATTTTGTCTTGAGCTCATTAATGTCGTGGCATAACGAATCGATTTACGAATAGTTCGCTGAGGTCAGGTTTAGCAATGGCATCACTTCAGAGATTCCGGCTGAAATCAGACCTTCACTCCATTCTACCTCTCGACCGAAGGTAAAACATCCAATATCAACATATCTCTGGCACCCACAGGCGTCAGTTCGAACTCGCAGCCATGGGAGCGATCGGTAGATAGATTATCGAGCAAGTATAAGGTTGAGGTATCTTTTTCTGAGGGAGCTCACATTGATCAAAGTTCCCGTGGAATTGAAGCCGTTATCTGACAGATTCTGACTGCATGCTTTCTAGAATAGTAGGGCCAGTCGGACGGAACACACGAATCGGGCAGACATTCTTGCGGAGCTATGTGCGCTTTAAGCCTATGAGCTCCATCGAATGGCATCCTCAGGAGCTCAAGCTTCAAGAACCGATCACCGACATTTACGCTTTCTTTCGAGGTGTTAGTTCCATCCATAGTTTCGTCCATGGTCGGCTTTGTAGAGCAATCGCGAAGATCCCTTCTGTCCTCTCATTCTCCATGCAGAGATATCAAAATTTCGATAGCCCGTTCACACTTGACTTGTGACTCTTGAAGGCCTTATTCTTTCACATCCTCTGATCCGCTTTCATCATCCTTACCTTTGGGTGAAAACGTTGTTCGTGAGTTTTCACCATACTATCAGAAATTGGGACATCACATCATCCTGAATCTCCATGTCAAGCGCAATCCATCCGAGCGATGGGAGCATCAGACTTGATGGATAGATGAAACTAATTTTGATTTGCCAGGGTCGCCTTCTATGCAAATTCGCCGCAGATACCTTGAAAGCCATGTCAGATTGCATGCGATTCCAATGCAGAATCAGTGTCCTGTGCCACTTCATTAGTACCTGTCAGACGAAGCTTGCCAGCCAGCATTTGTCGATGTGTCTGATATTGCTGACGTCCGTTTGATAACCCCTGCAGAACACGATTTCCCCACCCCATATACACAACTATTTATTAGGGTGTTTACCAAGGGAGAGGAGCTTCTCAACTGCATGGGACACGCCATACACGTTGGCGATACCTGGTTCAACAAAGTATTGTCAGTAGCTGTTGAAGAAGAGCACGAGAGAGAGATGGATGGCTTGCTTAATGTGCAGTGATTACCAACATATCAGCTTCTTTGTTGATCTATTTCACAGGCATATCAAGTTGTAGTGATATCAGAGGGTTATCACGGTCCTTCCGATTGCAGACGTTGTCGATAAGCTCATGCCGAAGGCGAAAATATTATATTCGGCGAGACTAAGTCTCCTTGAATATGATGTGGCACCACAAAGTACTGCTAGTCGGTACATGTACACGCTCCTGTAAGACAATCGAAGTTATACTAATTTCTGCATCGAAGTCAGCCACGATTTGGGCATGATATTCTCGAACGCTAAGGATGAGGCGTGGTCCCAGCACAAACATTTGCACAACCAATAAAATCGGAAGAGCACCAAGAAGTATCTGAGTTCCAAAGGAACTTTGATTCTACAGAAACGATTAGCAGCGGTTGCACGCAGATGTCAACAACGGGTTAGCGCACCATGAGCTCTATAGAGGAAATTGTAAGTTCAAGGCAAGAGACTCCAAGAAAGCTAGCACGCGCGGGACTTGAGAAAAAGAAAACCAAATTGACATTACAAGCTCACCTCGCAAAATAAAGAACATGAGATTGCATCAGCACTCTGAAACAGTCCCCGATAGTCGATCCTGTCGATGGACCGAGTCGTCGCAGGTCATGGAAGTGTTTCACGGCAATCCAGACCGAAAGACACAGTGCGATGACCTCCCAAATAGTGTAGAGCATCCAAGACATTGAGTTCAGAAACCAGGCATTCCCCTCAAGTGTAAGATGGCACATATATGTGCCAGAGATTATCATCTCCTCTGGTGTTTGTTCGATGAGCTATGTTGTTCTTGGAGTCAACAAGTACAGCTTACCCGCTACAGTATCCTTGAGTCCTACTGCTGCCATTACTCCGCAGGCGATGTTAACAGCCAGGAAGATAACAACAAGGATTAACAGGATCATTCTAGATCTCCCATACATAGTATGCAATCGAGCAATCATAATGACTTGCATCATGTTTCAGTCGAGTCAATATCACAGTGGTATTGCAGCTGAGTAACTCACCGCCCAACATGGCAGTCACGACCACACATGTCATATTTATTGCGCAGTACAAAATGTTACCTGAAACTCCCAATTAGTGATCACCCTCGTACTAGGATCAAACACCCCAACTTACACCTATTCAACCATTATGTCGAGCCAAGTTCAATCGTCAGAATCTCACTCACCCCTACAATGACTGTATTCATTTGGATGGGCATGATATGGTTGCGTAATACTCACTGCATCTGTCAGCGAGATAAATGGCGCAAATGCTATGTGCCGCCGGTCAGAAGAATCGAACACAGCGCATACGAGACATACCCAGAACATTGGTGCTATTTGTCAGAGATGAACTATTAGCACGGTACCAATCCGTTGGCCTCAACACATACACGGAAAATAATATTCCAATATAACGTATCTAAAACAATTTTGAAGTCAGCACAACTTGCCACCACGCTATAGCACAACATGATGTACGAACAGCCAAATACAGCACAGTCATGAGAGACCTGCGTTGCTTCTGCGCGAAAATTGTTGTATTTGTTGTTTTTCTTCTGATATGGAGCTCTGTCACTCACCCAGATCAGTTCAACCTATAAGATTATTCTTAGCGAGTTGGCTGTTCCGAAGATGACATCGACCTACCTCTCGTCCGAGTGTTAGTACTGGATATCATAAGAATGTCAGCAGTTTGCGAACACTGTCTTGCTCACCCCAATCGTATACCACCACGATGCCGGCAGCAACTGCGAAACTGCAAGTCAATGTTAGATCGAGACATCTTAACTTATGCGACAAACCTAGCCAATAGCTGAAAAGAACATTCGAATTGACTACTGGCCACCAACTGGGATCATTCGAGACTACGGTCATATTCGAGGGATGGGTGAGCGAGTGGGGGATGTTGCGGTGTGTAACGATCTAGTGTTCGTGTCAAATATGCTACCGTTGAGCGCTCCGAGTCAGGGCTCGTAATATCACCAAAACCGGCATGACAGTTGTATGATGGTGATGGATAGCTGGTTGTACCTGAAGTTTCATCAGGAAAACCCTCCTTTAGTTAGAGCCGAATTGAACACGGCAAATCATGCCAGTGCTCTATAGTAAGCTAGTGAAAACGTTGTGCCAGTGCCACTAGGCCTGTGTCTAACATATAAGCACGAACATATAAGCACGAATAGCCGCCGGGTCGGTGTCAATTGTGTCCAACCTGTCATGCTGTGCTGTTCATTTGCAATTTATTCTCCTTTTGACCTCCAAGTTGCTCTTCCATTTTGTTTCACGAACTATAGTCAGCCATACATTCTACACCATCCAGCACGCCGTACAACACTCACGCAAGCTCACATCCTGTTACCACTTCTCATTGCTCCTTTTTTGCCAGTGCTATATGGTGACTACCTGTACTTTTCATGAATTGGTCGCTGCGTCCTGTGCTAGTTCACTACCTGTCAGACGAAGCTCGCCAATCAGCATTTGTCAATGTGTCTAATCTTGCTGACCTTCATTCGATGACGCCCGCAGAACGCAAAATCCTCACTCCATTTACTCAGCCGTTTATCAGGGTGTCTGCCAAAGGAGAAGAGCTTCCTATCCGGTGATGTTTCATATATGTTGGCGATACCTTTCTTAACCAAAAAATTGATGTCAGCGAGTTTTTTGTTTTTTTAATCATTCAGTACATGCTCAGTCAGTGAGTGTTGAAGAACAGCACGACGGAGAAGATGGACGGCTTCAAGCTTGATGTGCAGTTATCAGTATCTTCATTGATTTATATTTATTTCAGAGGCATGTCAAGTTGTAGTGATGTCGCAGGTCATTCGCTGTGCACATTTCAATATGTCCAAGTGTGTGATGATCATCGAGAAAGGAGTGTCTTCGATGGTCCTCTGAACCAAGAACACATGTAGATTGCATGAGCTTTGGTGCAATTTTAGCCTCATAATATTTTAACAGTACATGCTTAGAATTGAAGAAACACCCGAACCGTCTCGCAGACGGTTGTCGATAAACCAATGCCGTAGGTGAAGAGATCAGATTCACGGATATCAAGTCCTTAAATATGGTGTGGCACTACACAGTACTACTAGTTGATACATACACACGCTCCTGGAAGACAATCGAAGTCATGCTAGTTTCTGCGTCGGAGCTAGCCACGATTTTAGCGTGATATTCTCGAATGCTAAGGATGAGGCGTGGTCCTAGAACAAACATCTGCACGCCCGAGAAAATCGGAAGAACACCAACAAGTATCTGAGTGCCCATAGAAGTTGAATTCTACAGGAATAATTAGCAGTGGTTACACGTAGATGTCAGCGACAGGTCAGCGCACCATGAGCCCTGGAGTGAGAGTCGAAAGCTCTGGAGAAAGAATCGCAAGCTCAAGACAAGAGACACAGACGAAGCTAGCACGCGCGGAACTTCAGCACAGAAAAATCACCACATCCACATTACAAACTCACCCTGCAAAATAAAGCACGTGAGATTTTATCAGCACTCTGAAACAGTCCCCGATGGTCGACCTTGTCCGAGATGAACCAAGTCGTTGCAGGTCCCGAAAGTGTTTTACAGCGATCCAGACTGAAAGACACAGTGCGAGGACCTCCCAAACAGTGTAGAGCATCCAATTCAATGAGTTCAGAAGCCAGACATCTCCCTCATATCCGAGATCGCATATATATGTGCCAGAAAGTATCAGCTCCTCTGGCATTTGTCGAATGAGGTGTATTCTTCAAGTCAACAAGTAAAGCTTACCTAGTATAGAATGCTTGAGTCCTATTGCCGTCATGACTCCGCAGGCAATGTTAACAGCCAGGAAGATAAAAACAAGGATGATAAGGATCATTCTAGATCTCTCGTACATGGTATACAACCGAGCAATCATGATGACTTGTATCATGTTCCAGTCGAGTCAATATCACTGAGGTATCGCAGCTGGATAACTTACCACCCAACATGGTAGTTACAACCACATTTGTCCCATTTATTGCGTAGTACATGTTATTACCTGAAACACCCAATTAGTGATCATCATTGTAGTAGGATTACACGTTCCAACTCACACCTGTGTAGTTATTATGTCGAGCCAAGTTCAATGTTCAAAATCTCACTCACCCCTACAAATGAGTGTATTCATTTGTATGGGAATGGGATGGTTGCGTAATACCCACTGCATCTGTCAGCGAGATAAATGGCGCAAATGCTATGTGCCGCCGGTCAGAAGAATCGAATACAGCGCATATTAAACATACCCAGCATATACACACTGATCGTGAGAGGTGAACCATTAGCACAGTGTTAATTTGGTGGCCTCCACACATACACAGAATATGGTATTCCAATATAGCGTATCTAGACCATTGGGGAATCAGCACAGCTCGCCAACCACGCTATAGCACAATATAAGGTACGAACAACCAAATACAGCACAGCCATGAGAGACCAACGATGCTTCTGTCGCGAATTTATGGTATTAGTATCCCGATATGCGACTCTGACACTCACCCAGATCAGTTCAATCTATGACACCGTTCTCAGCGAGCTGGCTACTGCGGCGATAATATCGACCTACCTCTTGTCCTAGTGTTAGTGCTGGAAATATCATAAGAATCTCGGTAGTTTTCGAACACTGTTCTGCTCACCCCAATCGTATACCACCACGACGCCGGCGGCAACTGCGAAACCCAAGTCAATGTCACTAGATCGAGAGGTCTTGGTGCAACGAACATATCCAATAGCTATAAAAAACATTCGAATTGATTTTCGGCCACCAACTGGGATCATTTAGGACGACGGTCATATTCGAGGGACAGTGGGTGTGAGCAAATGTGGGTGTGTAACGATCCTGGTGTTCAAGTTCGTGTTAGATATACCACTGTTCAGCGCTCGTACTATCCATGATGGTTACATGATGGATAGTCGGCTGTACTTGTGGTCCAACACCTCTTCTAGTTAGAGCTAATTTAAACATGGCAAATGACACAATCGTGAAAATGCCGCGGGCATCTTGAACTTCATGCTGCGCCACTACTGCGACTGCTGCGGCAACTGCCGCGACCACTGGCGCATCAACTACACAGCTTACTGCTAGTCACTGACTCCCACATGTCCTCCAAACAAGCCATGGATTCGAGCGCAAGCTTGCCACTTCTCAGCAACGTCGCTTCGTCTCTTATCGCCTCCTCAGTTCCTGTTGGCCCATTGTTCCATTAAGAAGTCTGTCTGATAGGCTCTTCGCACTCTTTGCTGAATGTTAGCTACCCGATCTATGTCTCTTTTCATCGTTCTAGTCCAACCATGTTCTTAGAAGACCCCAATATTCTGCTAAATGAATCGAACACTCACGTCCGTCCCGTTTGCCGGCAAACCCTTATGGTGAGTTTCCTCTGAATATTGCGGCTATTCAAAGAATGAGATTCAGTCGGCGGGGAGCATCATACGTGGGCACCTGTTTCATCGTTATCCATGCCTCCTACTGTTGCATCTCTGGCCAAAGGTACAGTGAAAGTACTTGATCGTGATGACCTTGACTGTCGGCTCGTCCACTCAGAGTAGCGGTGTCCGGCCGAAGCTCGTATGGAGTTAACATTCCCAGTCTCCAGATTTCAGTTGATCTTTCTGCCCTCGATCTTGAGGACACCTCGGGTTAGCTTGAGTGTGTCGTACAATTGCATTTGATTATTCAATTTGCCATTTCTATTCCTCGATCGAAGCTTAGACTATTTGGTAGCGAGCTTCGTGCTGTGGTTTCCCTGGCTGCGGCAGACTCGGACTCCCTAATTTCTTTGGCTGCTGTAGGCCTTTGGGACCGAGCACGTTGATTGAATGGTCCGCGTGTGGAGGTTGACCATCATTTGATACAGAACGGGTCAGGAATAAGATAACGTACACCTTTGCGGAATACAGATTATTCAAAGCCAAGAAGTGCCCTGCTCACCAGTAGTGCTGCTCATAACAATCCTGAAATCCAGCCTCATATCCAGATATCAATAGCTATTCCGACCGCAAGACTATCAACACCCTTCAACTCTTCACCAGTCCAGAATCTCGTGCCAATGTTAAGCTCGCTTAGATTGGGGAGCGTGAGTGCGTTAAGAAAGGTAGACAATGGATCTTGAGGGAAAGGAGAGGAAGAAAATATTGCATAAGAACTTCAGTAGGTCACAGTTAAATGCGGCGTAAAAGGGGGTTTAACTCAGACGCGAATAACACGTGATATGGTCCGTGCACGCTTACGTGATTCGTTGATTGTGGATTCATTTTGCAATTTCTATTTCCTGATCGAATTGTACTGGACTCGTTGTCTATGGCTGCCGTTGACCTCGTCCTTCGCCGTTCCACCCGAATAGCACAACACCCTCATCATCATCATCATCACCATACAACTAAACGACGTCCTTTGAATAACTTGGAAGAACTACATACTTCTTCTACAAGCGAGAATGACGAGCTCACCCCACGTGCACTCAGAGCCCTCAAACGTCAGCGTCTAGCTCTTGACTCGGACGGTCTTCTACTACCTCATATAGAGACCAACCATAGGAGAAAGAGACGTAAAGAGAATGATAATACGAATGTCGCTCATGGTAACGTCGGCGAGGTGCGTCGACGCATCCGCCAAGTACGAGTCAGAACCCGTGCTCAAAACGTGCCAAAGCCACGCCACATTCCACCTCTAGCACCAACAATCATCGATCTACCTATACAACCAGTTACAACTCAAGAATCCCTTCGTAATGTCCTCGCGGATCAACCAAGTATTTTAGCGCCCAAGGATCATGACGAGCCTGCATCAACGGAGCTCAAGTCGACAACGGAGTCAAAACCCACGACGGAGACCAAGTCGTCGACGGAGTCAAAACCCACGACGGAGTCAAAACAGACGACGGAGACCAAACAGACGTCGTCGTCGACGCCACTCGACCTTGACTCTTTAATCCCATTAGATCCTTTACCCGAATTCCCTCCAAATGACCCATCTTATACCAACTCTTCAGACTTTGTGTCAAATCCGACCTTCTCCCCTCCCGCAGATTTAAATCCTTTCTCTTCAAATACAATCCCCTTTCCATCATCTCAGTCCGGTCCTTTCGGGTCGAATTCATTCCCAACCTCCTTCTCCACTGGCTTCTCTCACCAGTTCATCCCCCAACCCGATTTTTCTCACTCTCAAGACAATGCCTTTTCAAATACAGCATTCTCTGACCAAGAGTATACCAATGGATACAACCAATCCAACGGATACCCCCAACAACGTATGTTCTCCTTGTTCATTCTTACCATCATCTAACACAACCCCAGCCACTTTCTCGCAACCAAACTCATTTGACTACACACCCGCCCCACATCGCGATCGAGAAGTCAACATCTGGAAATTAGCATGTCAAGAACGAGTAGAATTCTTGTTAGTCTCCTAGTTTCATTTTGATTCCACACCATTGACGTCCCCCAGACTTCGTCGTTACGGCACAGACACAATCAAAGCCCTCGTCGCATCCGAGGCACGCGCCACTTTCCCCTCCCCATCCACCCACTCCTCCAACACCCGTTTTCGTCTCTACACACCCGCTTCCTACCTCGAACGCGCAAGCTACACCTACAAGTCAGCTGCATTTGAAGCTATTGATTTTGATATGGATGATGAAGAGGATGAAGACGAAGATTTGGATGAATGTGACCTTTCTGGCGACTATGATGATGATTATGATGATGAGGAAGAGGATGCAGAGGGTGAAGACGGATTGTTTTCGATGGATGTTGAAGGTGCCAAGGCAATTGCGACGCCTTGTGTCCCGGCGATTGTGACTCCTACGGTACCGAATGTTCCGTCAATCTTGCCGCCGATAGCGCCTACACCGCAGAAACAGGCTACATCACCTCCGAGATCTACATCGCCGCCTGGGCGGTCTTTATTGGACACGATGCCTATTCCACGCCCTTTGTGTGCCTCCCCGCCGTGTTCCCCTCCACGTCGAACGCCCTCTCCTCCGATTCCCCAGCGTCTTTCTACCCCTACATCAACGACCACACAAACGCCTTCCTCAATCCCCGCATCTCCCCCAACACCAACACCCCCACCATCACATCCAACACCCACTCCCCAAACACCACCACCGATACACTCACCCCAAACGCCACCCCAAATACATTCTCCCACCCTCCCACGCACTCCACCCCTCTCCTCCCTCCACGTAACCCTCCTCTCCGAGCCTCCCCGAGCATTCATGGGGCGCGGCACTCCTCCTGACAGGAGACGGTTGAGTGAGTGGGGGAGGTGGGGATGTGTGCAAGTATATGGGAAGAGCGGGGAGAGGAGACGGTTGAGTTTGGGACATGGGGGAGATCATATGCATCTGCAGCCCATACAGTGTGGAGAGAACCTGGGTATGGGTATGGAGCAACTGCGCAAAGAGGATATAGCGAGGCACGAGAACCCACAACCACTGCAACTCACCGAGCACCAACCTCCACACGCACCTCAACAGCATGAAGACCCACATCCGCATCCCAACCCCCACGAAGACCCACCTCACACACATGCCCACGCCCACGCCGTACCAGGCGAATGGACAAGTTTTTTATTCGCAATGCTTGAAGGGGACAGGACGGGAAGCGCGGGGTGGTATGAGCTTGGAGCGCAGGGTACGCAAGGGGGCGGTGAGGGCATGGGTGCCGATGGTGTGCCGCAGAGTATGACTATGGGCGTTTTAGGAGGGGCACAGGGTATGGTGGGGAGTTTAGGAGGGACGCAAGCTGGATTAGGCGGGACGCAGAGTCTCGGTATGGGGGCACAGAGTCTAGGCATGGGCGCGGGCGGGCAAGGAATAGGAATGGGCTCGATGACGCAGCCAGTTTCCATCGGAGAAGCGGATAGTACGCTGAGATTTGCGCTTGGGTGAATTGCGCTGGTCGTCGTTCGCTGGATTGGAGCACTCGCGGTCCACCTCTTTTGTTGTATGCCTTGTTGTACCTGCATTCACCTCCTCGTCTTATTCACCTCATCACATTCACCTCATCGCCACAGCCTTGTGCACCTCATCACTATCACACAACCCACACATCACACCCGCCCCAAAATCCCACACACCACGACTCAACACAATATCAATGTAGCGATAATTTGTCCTGATCCACATCAGGATTACAGGATTTTTGGTTATACCAACGAGCCCGTCTGAAGTTCATCAGGCGAGCTCGGTGAAGCTGTGAGCTCACGCGCCGTATACGTGCGCTATCGCAGGACCGGGCGCGTTAGGCGCGTATCATCTCAACCACTGTATCAGAAGAATTGATTATTCCCACATGGGCTTTGTACCTCGTTGTACGCCTGTCCTCGTTGTATGCTGCCACCTCGTGTTGTACGGTGCCACCTCGTGTTGTACACTACCACGTCGTTGTACGTCTTCCGCTTGATGCCCAAGCCCGCCCAGATGCACTGTTATACATGCATATCCATTTACCGACATCCTTGTACACATCACCCAATTGCATATATGCACAACACGATCGCCATTTGCACACGACCACGACCGTCATCTACGCCTAACCCGTGTTAATTCGCACTCAGGCTTGCGTTGCGCCCACTCCACATGTTAGATACAACTCCACTCAACCCCGCATGTTATCACGTACACGTCCAATAGGCTTGTGACCAGCCCATCTACGAGCCAAGCCAGTCTACACGTCCACATTCACATCCATTTTGTTATCGACGTCAATGCTTTCTTTCAAATTTTGGATCGTGGAGAGTTCATAATGGTATAGATATATATTATGTCGTGACTGGTCGTTTTCATTTGATGAGTGTCGTGCATGCAATTTTACGGATTTTTTTTGACGTGTGTGATGTTCGATGTGTGGCATTCGCCAACGCTCAAGATGGATTGAAGCAAGGCGACCATATACCTGTTTCGTGTGCGCAGGTCGACCATTACCTTGCACAGGACGGAATGGTTTGATCTCATCACTTGGGCTAGCTATGACAGACAACGATTGAATATTGGTGTGGGTAAATGGGTCCTAGGTGAGATTCATGCATGAAGAGTTTGCGGAGGAGAGGTTGGGAGCTGGTTTGAGCCAAGCGCATGCGAACGACGTGTCACTTGTATTTATCAATTGTCAGAATTGACAGGCCCATACGGGGTTGAGAGGTCGAGGGTAGGTGGGAATATGGTTGCGGGTGCTTGATATTTTGGATTACACATAAAACTTCGCCAAATTTTGAAGTTGTGCACCGATCTTTATGTTAGTTTAAATTTCAAATATTTTCTTCTCATTGTGTACAACATATAAACCTGTCCTAAATATCGATAACCCCGATGTGCACCCAACATAATACACAAGAGGTGCACCGGTGAGGTCTCCGTGCATTGGTAGCCGGCGTTGAAGCTTGTCTAAATTTTAATCAAAGGCCGCGGCGCTACCTTCGGCGTTTGCGGAGTCAAAAAATGAACCAACCAACTGCTGTGATAGAATTGTGCTTACAGTACTTTCTGCAAGCAACGCCGTTCCAGAATTCACACACTCTCTTGTTGCCTCACTCGCATCGGTCATGGAAGACGAGAATCGACCTGCGCGTGAAGCTCGACGGACAGGCACATCAAAGCTAGAATGAACGACTATCGTATTTGGTCTGGACTCTGCCTCCATCGCACTTAAGTATATATAAGTGTTGCTCCTGTAACAGATCCTCCAGACACATTCTACTACCGCATTTTTCTTCTTCTATAACTACCTTATCACAGACGCGCTACTTTCCCTTTTCCTTTTCCAGCCCTTCACTCTCTGTTTGTTCGTCCAGGTGACTGATACGGCGATGCTGTGATAACCTCTTCAATGCCATGGTGTCATCGACCATCTGGCTTGTATGAATCATGACCATTATTTTGCTCAGTCAAATGACAAGTTACTTTCATGTATCCTTTCTTTATTGGCTACCTGGGCTTCGACACGCTACTCCAACTCCACTGCGAACTGCATTGATGTACGTATATAATAGTCTCGTTCGACAATCTACACTGACGGACATGCTACTAGTAAGACTTCGACAGGCCGTATATGCCCAACGCACGATTCTGCAAACCACTGTCAGTTCTTGATTTTGTTTTTTGTTTTGCTCCGTGCTCAGATATGTGATAATCCAGGGCATTCACAAATGTGTCAAATTTAAGGATCATCAGCCGTCTGAGCTCGGAGATCATACATGCTACTTCTACTTTCCTTGATCCGTGAAATAGTCGCATCGCGCCCCACCCGAACGGCTCAGATGATGACACAGTAGATGCGAAAGCCGTTGCATAGCAAGCTATCTGAGCTTCTATAGATCGTGCGCACTTATTTTGCTTTCGGTCTTGATATTCAAACAGCTGACGGATGGTAGTTCTCACGAGTGTGGAATTCTGGTCTATCAGCTGTCGGGCTCAGATCCAGACCGCTAATGTACTACCTAGGCGAGCAGATAACGACCTGTGAACCGAATACTTTCTAATGGTTATCTCTTCATACTAGGGCGACTCTGATTAATATCAGCGGGTGTATTGTATGTATGCATCTCGCTCGGTGCGTTACTCTGACAGTCGTGCTATTTGGCAGGTTTTGGCTAGCTGTAAGTTGTTTATCCTATTCCACTTTCGAAAATATGTACTAGGCTAACTATCGATACAGCAGCGCTCTTGATTGTTGAAGGCAATCCCCCATCTGAGAACGATGAGCCTATTTATCGATCAAACCATATACGTCAACACTCAAGGTAAGCATTTCTATGAGCTTTCGTCTAGGATATGCTCTGACTCCCTGCCGTTCACTTATTTTCTCATCGCAGTCCATTTATATGGACAGCCCAGATGGACAACAGGGAAACGTTAATTACCATTGCTTTATCAGCCATCTGGTCTTCCGCGAAACTTCATTTTCAACAACAGAACTTCCCCTTCGTACCCCATTCGCTCGATTCCACCGATTGGTCCAGATGGCTATTGCGTTACCACCCATCTGAGCTTCGGTATGCTACTCGGGGTGCCAGTGGTCAATGAAGATGGTGTAAAACATTGGGTCCGTATCATATTCTGGTTCGATGCTTCACACTGAGGGACGTGCTACTTTCACTATGGATGTCAACAGACACGAGGACCTGAATAAATACCCGACGCACTATTCTAAGATCACTGTCGCTTCCTTTTTTCGTGCTTTGTACTCGGACAGCGGATAATCAGGGAATTTGTCATTCTCGGGCCATCAGCTGTCTGAGGTCAGACACGCTGCTTTGACTTTCCTAGTTCGTGGAACTTTCACGTCACATCCCACATGCCTAACCCAGATAGATGATTGCAGAAGAGGACAGCATAAGCAGGACCGATCGCATCTGAGTCATCAACCATCTGACTTCACGCGTTTCGCATTCACTTCTTCATTATCATCTGTATGTTCAGACAGCGGAACTCCACAGACACGTAGAATCAGCCATCAGTATATTTCAATATCGGCAATCAAGGACGAGGTTGGTTGCTAGATAAATTCAATTTGCTACTTGGGTCAAATGCGGGTACTTCGTTCCTGTAGCCATACAACAAGAAATAGGTTTGCCTACAAATATACTTCGAAACCTCATATGTTAACTAAATACCACGACAGATCCACAACCAAATTTCTCCTCCCTGCAGACCACTCGGCAAATATTTCCCTACACAGTACTGCCAGTCGATACATGTACACGCTCCTGGAAAACAATCGAATTCATGTTAGTTTCTACATCGGAGTATGCCACGAGTTTCGCGTTGTATTCTCGAACGCTAAGAATGAGGCGTGGTCCCAGCACAAACATCTGCACGACCGATAAAATCCCATCAACACCATCGAGCGTCCCAGCTCCCATAGAAGTTGAACTCTATAGAACCGATGAGCAGTGGTTACACGC
Organism: Suillus discolor; assembly: GCF_016758755.1. Lineage (NCBI taxonomy): Eukaryota > Fungi > Basidiomycota > Agaricomycetes > Boletales > Suillaceae > Suillus > Suillus discolor. The sequence goes on from NW_024541290.1 coordinate 304,609, forward strand.
AGATGTTGGCGACAGGTCAGCGCACCGAGATTACTTCAGAGAAACAAGCAAGCTGGAGGCAAGAGACACCAACAAAGCTAACATATGTGGAACTTGAGCAGAAAAATATAACTGCGTTCACATTACAAGCTCACCTTGCAAAATAAAGAACGTGAGATTGTATCAGCATTCCGAAACAGTCCCCGATGGTCGATCCTGTCGATCGGTTGAGTCGTCGCAGCTCACGGAAGTGTTTCACAGCAACCCAAACTGACAGACAGAATGCGAGGATCTCCCAAACAGTGTTGAGGATCCAAATCGTGGAAAACAGAAGCTGGGCGTTCACTTCAAATTCGTAATTGCACATATATGTGCCAGAGAGTATTGCCTCCTCTAGTGTTTGTCCAATGAGCCGTGTGTTCCTCATGTCAACAAGTGAAGCGTACCCCCTACAGTATCCATCAGTACTATTACCGTGATCACTGCGCAGGCGATGTTTACAGCCAGGAAGGTAATAACAAGGAACACAAGCATCGTTCTAGATCCCTGATACATCGCATGCAACCGAGCAATCATGATCACTTGCATCGTATCAATCAGGTCAATATCACAGAGATATTGCACCTGGGCAACTCACCGCCCAACATGGCAGTTAAGACCACAATTGTCACACTTGATGCGTAGAACGTGGTGGTGCCTAAAACTCCCAATCAGTGAATCGCCCTCGCACTAGTATAAAAGACTCCGACTTACACCTATTGAGTCATCACGTTGGGCCAAGTTCGATGGTTGGAATCTGACTCACCCCTACATATGAGCGTATTGATTGGATGGGAATGAGATGGTTCTAGAATACTCACTGTATCTGTCAGTGATACCGATGCCATAAGTTCTGTGGCCCGCCAGTCAGAAAAATGGAACACAGCGCATATGAGACATACGCAGAACACCGAGACTGATTGTCAGACATGAGCTATTAGCACAGTGCAAAGCTGTTGTTGATCTCGACACATACACAGAAAACGGTATTGCAATATAGCGTATCTGGCACATTTTGGAGTCAGCACAAGTTGCCCACCACGCTAAAGCACAACATGAATACGAACAATCAAATACAGCACGGTCATGAGAGACCACCGTTGTCTCTGTCGCGAATTTATTGCATGCTCTTGTTTTCTTCCGATACGGGACTCTTGTCACTCACCCAGATGAGTTCGATCTATGGCACCATTCTTAGCGAGATGGCTGCTACGGCGATGACATCTACGCACCTCTTGTCCAAATGTTAAGACTTGAAATATCATGAGAATATCAGCGATTTTCGAACACTGTCCTGCTCACCCCAATCGTATACCACCACGACGCCGGCGGCAACTGCAAGATCGCAAGTCAACGTTAGTTCTAGACATCGTGATGCGACAGACCTTCCCAATAGCTAAGAAACATAACCAAAATCATTTTCGGCCACCAACTTTGATCATTTGAGACGTAGGTCATATTCGAGGGATGGGTGTAGGCGAGTGGGGAAGGTTAGTGGTATATAACGTCAGCGTTCGCGCTAGATATACCACCGTTCAGCGCTCAGCGCTCAGCCCCTGTATCACCACAATCAGCATGATGGTGATGGATATTTGATCCCGCCCTAAGGCGCAGCAGCCCCACGATTAAGTACTCTTATGGAATAAGGGCCATTCTGCGGTATAGCACCTCGTACACTTGGATCATTGGGCTATCATGATTATATCAAAAACGACGAACAAACATATGACAAGGATGGAACGAATCTGGTCTAGAACGCACTATATTCAATGTATCGTGCGCTTGATGTGATGGTGATGTTATTGCACTGCCAGATACATCATGATTGATGGTTCGTGATTGACATATGTTGAATACCTTAGATACGACACTATCCTCAAATCGAAAGAGAAATTGCACACGGGAGATAATAAGCCTGTCAATAAGCCTGTGACACGCTAGAAGCCCCATTTCTGATTGTATAGGCCTGATGGTATCATGTTGCAGTAAGCTTTCATCCTGTACGAGTGACTCCGTCGGATAGGAAAAGAATTTAATGGCAGACTGCAAAATTTACACGTTGGAGCAGGGGCCAGCGGCCTGAGCAAGAGCAAGACAGACAAGCTATGATCATGATGCAAGCTTAACACGAGGCTGAGCACGGTCTACGTATTGACTAGTGTTTGGACCGCGGAGACCCCGAATCTGCAGTCTCCTACTTCAACGTAGTCTGTCTCCCGCTTACGCATATGACTCGAACATGGGAATCGAGGACACGAAATCTGTGCCAGCACTTAGATTCGTGACTAGTCTGACGTACGTCTTTTGGGAATTTTGAGCCGAGCTCAGACAGCACTGCCCAACCTGCGATTGTATAACTCAATCTACTCTGAGTCACAGATTCGAGTTCCTACAGGATTCCCTATATATATCCATGCCTATCTAATCTTATACCTGTGGGAGTCTGCATTCAGAGAACTTTGGCCCTCGCGTCTTGATCAAACATCTATTCTAATGTTCAAGGTGGGCTTTCCCTATGAGATTCCGTCTATGATAAGCTCTAACTCTCTGCGACCCGATATCCTTCCCCTCAGTCATTCGCCCCAGTCCTGTCCAGATGACATCGACTCTCTCGTTCGACACTTCCACTTTGAAACTCTTATGGTCGTGCTTAGCAGGATGGACTGTGTTTTGCAGTCACATTGATAAACACCAACGTATGTGTATTATCCAAGCTGTTCAACGAACTAACTGTTGCATACGGAGTCAAAAAGATTACAAGTTCACTGCCAGGATACGAGCATTCAAACACATACTACCATATGGCTTCGACCGGCATCTACACCTTAGAGTGCCAAGATCACTGTTTCGACCCAAAAGGCGGGTCGGTTCGACATCCGGAGTGGATTGCTATCTACGATGGCGATCCAAGCGACGTATTGGAGGACGAGGAACTCATGAGCAAACATGCCTATAGATTCCTGTATCCTTAGTGGGAGTCTCGAACAATCAGCTGTCTGGATCCAATTTTCGATAGTCAGCATCCACGAGATTGGTGTTCGCGTTTGAGGATATCCCGTCTAGTGGTCTCTATTTCTTGGCTGTGATTCCCGTCTTGGCCTTCTAGACTCGTTCCAGGTTGACCCAAAGGATTCCCAGCTCCACTTGGCAATTCCTGGTTTCGTACCAGAGTGGCTCGAAAGGCACCAATGGCGCATCAGGTACCAGGAGGAGAGCGGAGGTCGGACTCTGAGAAACGGTGCTTGATCTTGCCAGTGGTCATACCGAGGCTTGGAAGATCTGGATATGTTGAGGCGCCACTAGTGCTCTTACACCTTGGGCATTCGCGTGTTCGGAGATGCGACTGGGACACCGGGGGCTCCCGTAGACTAGATTGTAATGTCCTACATAGAGTACTACTCTGCAAAGGACAGAAATTGGAATTTAAAAAAGCTGTCCTCCCTGGAGACCACTCGACAAGCATTTCCCTATACAGTATTGCTAGTCGATACATGTACATGCTCCTGGAAAACAATCAAATTCATGCTAGTTTCTGCGTCAGAGTATGCCACGAGTTTCGCGCTGTATTCTCGAACGCTAAGGACGAGGCGTGGTCCCAACACAAACATCCGCACGACCGATAAAATTTCAAGAGCACCTCTGAGTATCTGATCTCCAATGGAATTTGAATTCTATAGAACTGATGAGCAGTGATTGCACACAGATGTTGGCGACAGGTCAGCGCACCGAGATTTCTGGAGAGAGATCAGCAAGATGGAGGCAAGAGACACCAACGAAGCTAACACGTGCAGAACTTGAGCAGAAAAATACAACCACGTTCACATTACAAGCTCACCTTGCAAAATAGAGAACGTGAGATTGTATGAGCACTCTGAAACAGTCCCTGATGGTCGATCCTGTCGATGAGCCGAATCGTCGCAGCTCACGGAAGTGTTTCACAGCCACCCAGACTGAAAGGCACAGTGCGAGGACCTCCCAAACAGTGTTGAGCATCCAAACCATTGAAAACAGAAGCTGCTTGTCCCCTCCATATACAACACCGCATACATATATGCCAGAGAGTATGAACTCCTCTGGTGTTTGTCCAATGAGTCGTGTTCTTCAAGTCGACAAGTACAGCTTACCAAATACAGTATCGTTGAGTGCTATTGCCACGATTACTCCGCAGGCGATGTTTACAGCCAGGAATATAATAACAAGGAACATAAGCATATTTCTAGATCCCTGATACATGACATGCAACCGAGCAATCATGATGACTTGCATCGTGTATCAGTCAGGTCAATATCACAGAGGTACTGCACCTGGGCAACTTACCACCCAACATGGCAGTCAACGCCACAGTTGTGCCATTTATTGCGTAGTACGTGATAGTGCCTAAAATTCTCAATTAGTGAGTGCCCTCGCACTAGTATCAAAGACTCCGACTTACACCTATGGAGTCATTATGTTGAGCCACGCTCAATGGTTGGAGTCTCACTCACCCCTACACATGAGCGTATTGATTGGATGGGAATGAGATGGTTGCAGAATACTCACTGCATCTGTCAGCGATACCGATGGCATACTTCCTGTGTTCCGCCGGTCAGCAAAATGGAACACAGCGCATATGAGACATACGTAGAAGATGGACACTAGTTGTCAGAGACGAGGTATTAGCACAGTGCAAAGTTCTTGATCTCGACACATACACAGAAAATGGTATTCCAATATAGCATATCTGGAACATTTTGGATTCAGCACAAGTTGCCCACCACACTAAAGCACAACATGAGTACAAACAATCAAATACAGCACGGTCATGAGAGACCAGCGTTGTCTCTGTCGCGAATTCATTGCATGCTCTTGTTTTCTTCTGATACGGGATCCTTGTCACTCACCCAGATGAGTTCAATCTATGACACCATTCTTAGCGAGTTGGCTGCTACGGCGATAACATCTACATACCTCTTGTCCGAATGTTAAGACTTGAAACATCATGAGAATATCAGCGATTTTCGAACACTGTCCTGCTCACCCGAATCATATACCACCACGGCGGCGGCGGCAACTGCAAAACCCTAAATCAACGTTGGATCTAGACATCCTGATGCGACGATTCCACGAACCCGTCCAATGGCTGAAATAAATCCTCAAATTGATTGTCGGCCACCAACTGGGATTATTTGAGACGTAGGTCATGTTCGAGGGATGGGTGTGAGCGAGTGGGGAAAGTTAGTGGTGTATAATGTCAGCGTTCGCGCTAGATATACGTTCAGCCCCCAAATCAGCATGATGGTGACGGATATTTGATCCCGCCCTGAGGCGCAGCAGCCCTCCGATTAAGTACTCTTATGGAATAAGGGCCATTCTGCGGTATGGCACCTCGTACACTGGGATCATTGGGGGCCATTATGATTATATAATTTATATCAAAAACGATGAACAAACAGAAGGTAAGGATCCAACGAATCCAATCCAAAGCGCATCATATTCAATACATTGTGCACTTATGTGATGTTGACGTATTGCACCGCCAGATACTGAGAGACACCATCCTCAAATTGAAAGAGAAATTTCACACGGGAGACAATAAGCCTGTCAATAAGCCTGTGACACGCTAGACTCATTTCTGATTGTACAGGCTGATCCTGATGGTATCGTGTTTCAGTAAGCTTTCATCCTGTACGGATGAGTCCGTCGGATAGGCAAAGAAGTCATTGGCAAACTGCAAAAATTACACGTTGGAGCAGGGGCCAGCGGCCTGAGCAAGAGCAAGACAAACAAGCCGTGATTATGATGCACGAGCACGGTGAAACCTAGTCTACGTATCGACTAGTGTTTGGGCCGTGGAGACCCCGAATGTGCAGTCTCGCGGAACTCCTACTTCAACGTACGTACGCATATAAGTAACTCGAGTACGGGAATTGAGCACACGAAATCTGTGCCAGCACTTAGATTCGTGACTAGTCTGGCGTACGTCTCTTGGGAATTTTGACCCGAGCTCACACAGCACTGCCTAACCTGCGATTGTATAACTCTATCTACTCCCGGTCACAGACTCAAGTTCTTATTACTGTGGCTCTAACTCCCTGCGACCCAATATCCTTCCCCTCACACTCATTCGCCCGAGTCCGGTCCAGATTATCTCGTTGTTTCAAACTCTTACGGTTGTGCTTAGCAGGATGGACTGTGTTTTGCAGTCGCATTGATAAACACCAACGTATGTGTATGATCCAAGCTGTTCAACGAACTGACTGTTGCATACGGAGTCAAAAAGGTTACAAGTTCACTGCCAGGATACGAGCATTCAAACACATACTACCATATGGCTTTGACCGGCATCTACACCTTAGAGTGCCAAGATCACTGTTTCGACCCAAAAGGCGGGTCGGTTCGACATCCACAGTGGATTGCTATCTATAACGGCGATCCAAGCGACGTACTGGAGGACGAGGAACCCATGAGCAAACATTCCCATAGATTCATGTATCGTTCGTGGGAGTCTCGAACAATCAGCTGTCTGGAATCTGGATCCAATTTTTGACAGTCAGCATTCACGAGATTGGCATTCGCGTTTGAGGATATCCCATCTACTCGTTCCAGGCTGACTCAAAGGATGCCCAGCTCCACTTGGCAATTCCTGGTTTTATACCAGAGTGGCTCGAAAGGCACCAATGGCATGTCAGGTACCAGGAGGAGAGCGGAGCTCGGACTCTGAGAAACGGTGCTTGATCTTGCCAGTGATTCCACCGAAGCTTGGAAAAAGGTATGTTGAAGCGCCACTAGTACTCTTACACCTAGGATCCATGCGCGCCGACAGAGGAAGGTCCGTTTGTTCCTGTGGCTCCGAACGAGTAGAAATGAAGTATTTGTCATGATGCACACATCGATCAAATGAATATCTGCAGCGCCTCTTTGAAAATACGGGTGATATCATTGTATGAGGTCATGAATTTTGCAAATGCGGTGCCAGCAGCATGTATGGTTGCTAATCTGGACATTTGTATAAAGTACACTAATAGTTATCAAGTTGACGGTATCGAGTCATAATTCCACATATATATAGTCAACGAAGCGTGGTGCAAGATAATATCTTGTCGGGCGGCTCAAGGAAAGCTTTTTGATGATTTTTCTTCTTTCCATATATCATTTCATCGATTGACTCTGCAACAATGTTAACTCAATCCTGTGTTATTGCTTGGATGCATGTGTCACTTACTCGAAGGTAAATTCGGGCATTCGCAGCACACTGTATGGGTACGGGCAACGTGTGCGATCGTTGTTCGACCTCCTGTTTCTTGTTTTTCGTAGGAAGCGTCGAGCTAGGTTCCCCATACTATAGCTCTGTAAGACACCGAACGACAGTCCAATTGTTACTACAAGCACTTACACGATCGAATATGTGCATGTCAAGTTTGCTCATAATAGGAATGGTTCCTCGATGCTCGGCATCGGTATCAGCAGCAGCGACGTGCTTGTGCGAGGATGAGTCAGAACTGCAGGATGACTGCTTGGAGCTCTTCTACATGAACGTTGTTCATCAGGTGCTGACCACTCTGCAAAGCGATGTCACTTACAGCACTAGCGCACCTGCGTGCCTGGGTCCCGAAAGTTGACATGGTGATTGAGAGTTTAGAATGTAACGTTTGTCTTTTGGGAGTGGGCTGAGTTGGTGCTGCTGGTACTACTTGCCATCAAGAGTATATATACCCAGCAGCATGTCCTTGACGGTCGTACTTTGACCCGGGTATGACAGCTTGCCATGGCGGTTGACGCTCAGGACACGATTGTCAAAGAACCAAAACATCGGCGATAGAACCGAATAACTTGAAAGTGGTAAGAATGAAATTGGCGCCCTCATACTAAGATAGAAGCCCAACGCCCTGCTGGCTGCCACAATAGGACAGCCTGAAAAAACGTGGGGTGTGAGATTAATCGAATTGAGAATCGATATGGATAGATTTGACCATTAAGGACACCGGCATCAAGACCTGGCCTGTTGTACCAACGCCCCAAAGACTCGGATAGTTGTCTGACAAGAGTCTATGTTAGGGATTACTTGGAGAGTGACTCACACAGACTTTGCGGTTGCACCGGACACGTACCTTTGATCAGACTAGCGTGTTTACCACTCGCCTACATAGGTCATGCATTAAGAGAAGCACTATGCATGGCAAACGATTTAACCTATTGATGACCGGAATAGGACGATTATGGAATCGTACCTTGCAATGGAGTGCTGTGCGTGTAGTAACTGATGGGCCTGTCGAGGAGATTTCGGGTTCAAAGGCTGTGTACACTGTAGAACTGCTGTACACCGTCAATATAGTACTAGGGCTAGAATAGTATGTACTACTTACGCCGTCGCGTCGTGTGACTTTTTAATCTTACCACTTCTAAGCGGGCCAACTGCAGCCGGGCTTCTATCACCACCAATATTGCTTTACTTGTGTAGGCAGTTGCAGGCAAAACACTTTCCGCTTAGCTCGGTTTCATGTTATCTAGATGTTGGATTCAGGACGTTCAGGACGACATGTGCACGCCGGTGAGTGGTATAATGATAGAAAAAATGGTCGAATTGAGATTTTTTTGATCTGATTTACATAATTTTTTTGCAAAGTGCTACGAGGCAGTTCAAAGTGCTCCTGACCAGGACTCGTCGTATGTTCGATGTCACACTCCACCTGCAAGCATCGGAGTGACGGTCTCGGGTGCCATCATCTCCCGCAACATTAATCGAGGAGGCCGCGGTCTGTTTTCCAGAAGATCCTTATCCTTCGGAAACAATTAAGCCTAAAGGCAGAAGATAAGTTCGCCATATCTCATTATCGCTGCAGACGCTCGTGCCTGTGCACAAGCTTGGCTTCTAAAGGCGACATTCTTGGTTAAGACGCTCAGACCTGAGGCCACGCCGTTCCCGGTCTTCCCGGACTCAGGATAGCCGCCGGGCCCTTTTCTATTCCCCCCTAGGGCCCTATGCCCCATGTTTATCTGCTATAGGGGGCAACAACACGCGGCAAGCGGGCAGCCATCGAGCGCTTTTCTATTTTTTGTTTACTTATCTGTTATATTAAAGCGCAACACCTGGATTAGGAAGAGCCCCGTTTATTTGCATTAGGTGCTAGCCCGTTGCACCCATTCTCTTCGACGGGCATCGGTTTGTGCCGGCTCCGGTATTGTCATGTTACTCAATAAATCACACCATCAGCACCCTAGAACTCTTCCAACTAGCGCTCACACTCGAAAGGTATAGTGATTCATTCAGCTAGATAGGCTGTGCATTGAATCGGTTGCTTGCGGCAATCTGGCTCTGACTCACTTATACATATACCGCGCCCGGTGTTTGTCCCAAATTCTAGCCTACTTGCTCTCAGACTTTTCGATTGAGTGGCGAAGTCGCTAGTTCATACACACAGGCATTTTGAAACCACCATCGACAATTTTGTAAACGGATAAGACATACATTCACAATAACCGGCATACATAGTATCGAACTGTATGGTAAAGTCGTAAACAGGCATCAAATAGCAGGTCGTGAAGAAACCAAACAAAAGTGGAAAGCATCGGAAGGCGTATCAATATACCCGACAGATTCGATGAAGACTAGCTCCTAGATCGTATGGGCTTCCAAACATGACAAAACAAAACAAAATAGAGGGTATGGGCACACCATGGCTCAAATGACGAAGAGTTGAAGACTAGCTCCCTAGTAATAGGAGACCTGTCTCGTTGACAAACGTGCTTCATGCGCAGCGGCACAGCCAAAGCGCACGAGCGATATTCGAGAACTGCGCAATGCTCTGATCCTAGGAACACCCGTACTAGAGGTGACGTCTCAATAAGGCATGTTTCCTTTATCAACTCATAATACTCACTCGTTCAAAGATCCGGGCCCGGTAAGCACCCTGGCCAGCAAAGTGATTAGATACAGGAGGATCCGCAGCTGCGCGGAGCGCAGTAGCACTCGAGTCACCCCCCTGACTCTGAATGAACTGGTGAGCGTGAGCTCTTGCCAACACAGGGGGATGGTAGGTTTGTGAGATAAGCTCTTCCACGTGCTTTGGCGGAGAACTATCGTGGCGAGGAGACTTCTTTTTCTGTCCGCCTGAAGACTATACCAGACGTTTAGACACGATAAGCATGGTACGCGGGGGGACATACCCGGGCGGCCAAGCGTGCTTGGTAGGCAATTGTACTCATGATAGTAGGGAAAGGATGTAGTTCGTGAACGGATTCTGTTTGACCGTTAGTCTGACTTGAGATAGGGACAGGAAGATGAGGAATGTCGTAGAAGCGAGTGGAACGGCCTTTGTCGTCGAACGTTGAAAGCCTGAGGGACTCCTAGCGATGTGATAGATTAGATTATATACCAGACCCTGGGACAGCCATCCCTGACTCGTGTACAGTCGTCATTGCCGTATGAGGAAATCCAGGGCTTGATTCAGTTCCCGTGCTGTATACGTACAACTTGACAGTTGCCGACAAAGTTCCATCGAAAATGACATCAGCTGTGTTTGGGTAGACTCGGCATTTGGTAAAGAGCGATTGAACAATGAAAAGTGTTATCGCGTTTTGCAGAACAGGCTCCGCTATCATAAATACACGAGCTCAGTGCAACGACAGAAAGGGCTGTCTTTTTTCGTTTTGGTTTGCCCAAAAAAGACCTGATACACAGCACAATGTTCCATGCGGTAAGTCGTCGGAAAAAATAACCTGCGCGCGAGACCCTACATTGCGTCACGATTCAGTCTAAGGATCAAGACGGGTGACGTAGGTGGCTGTTACTGGAGGCCAGTGGCGGGTATGGATTAAGCAGCGCTGGTCCTGGATCCCTGGCATATTCCACGCAGGACAGAAGGTACTAGTAGAATTGCAATTCGTTCCAACCACAGCAATGAATACATCAAGATTCTGTAGTTGAACGCTAGCGCTGAACCACAAGTGTTCGATCGTCCTGAGTGTGCGCACATTAATGCTACTTGCACGTTGTGTCCATGCATGGCTCGTCAAGAGAAGCGCGTCGCGAACGGGATGGACTGGTTTGAGGTCCGTGAGCTTCGGGTTCAAGTTTGAACTTGAGGCCTGAGGAATGGGCATAGAAGCTGGACGATCGATGTAGCACACACTGGACCGCCACAAGTTCTCAACGGGGCGTCATCGTCATGCGGGCGCTTGAGTCGAATCCCCAGATAAAGCGAGGCGGCCACGCTGAACTTGGCTTGACATCAATATTAATATCTTCAGGGTTTCAACCTAAATATCGCTAACACCGTTGTTGATCTCGACGTTCTTGCAACCACATCCTGCACAAATCAGCGTTCTTCAGTGCAAGAAGCTGAGTAGTCCAGAAAACGAGGATTGAAGGTTTCGTTAAAGACGAACTGAGTGTTTCAAAGGTTAGTAGAAGACAATACTTGCGAGTACCTGCTCCGTGCATTGTTTGTGTTTCTTTGAAAATTGACTGTTGTCGAATCCGAAGCTCTTGAGTAATTCATTCGGGTTGCCCTGCCAGCTGCTGCGTAGAAACATCTAATCAGATTTAGTTCGGTTAGTGGTTCGGTTCAGTGCCGGGTAACAGTGATGTGCACATGCGCGAGTACCGAAGCATCAAGTCCAATTTAGAGACTGCTATTGTAATTGGGGTTCAGCCAGATTTGCCTCGTTGCTTTGCCACGACCTTCTCCATCACTTTGTAGCTAGTTAGTCCTTGTTTTCATCGTCCACTGCTTTTTTGATTATTTTCCAATACACCCTCAGGCTACATGCGACTATTCCACCCTCTCAGTGTTTTTGTCTTTGTCATCTTATCATCCTTCGTCAATGCCAGCGTGACAGTATACCACCAAGTCCCATTAGCGGATTCAACGACCACCGCATCTTCCGCAAATTATACCGGCGCTGCAGCTTATGATCCTACTGTACTAACACCCCCGCCTGTCCCTACGGGGCTCACAACACAATTCGGAATCCAGCTCTCCAGTTCTTCGGCAGCTGTGCAGGGTCTGAGTATACCCCATAAAGGGTCTTTCATGGGATTTTCTATCGAATTCACTGTCATCAACCAAATTTGTTAGTTCAATCATGTCCTATCCAGAAGTCATATACTGATCACAGATGGTCGCAGTCGGTATAAATGCGTAAGTCCTGATGAGGCCGCTATGTCCATATACATGAACTCATATGTCATAGCACATACTTGCAGGTTCCCTTTTTAAACCTCATGGCCATCCTTCGCGAACGGGCAGGCGAGGTGCTCATTCGAGTCGGAGGCAATACTCAAGAGACTGCAGTCCTCGTGGATAGTCTTCCTGGAGGTGTGATGATGACAAAAGAACGTGGCACTACGGGTGATGTGGTGCGTGCAGCGTGCATGATCGTTATTGGCGACATCATGTTCAATCACTTGTTTCTGATCACTTCAGACTGCCACCCCAACGCTTCTTTACACAGCCGAAGTTTTTTACACGATGGCGAACATCTCGGCTCTTGTAAATACAAAATGGTTCCTCGGTAAGGCTCATGTAATCTATTTTAGGCCGTCAGTGACATCGGCGTAGGCATACCGTTTAACGACACGAATAACCTCCGACTTGGCATCGCGGAAGTCGGCGAAGCTGTGTTGAGTGGTCCTGGATATCTGCTCGGGTTCCAAGTTGGAAACGAGGTATGTCCTCTCCGCATCTCAAACCGATCACTACTCATCATCGCAGCCCGATCTTTATGCAGCGTTCGTGGTTGTGTTTTGTTCTTTACCCTAAAATACTGACAGTTTCATTAGACACGATGTCCGACCTTCCACATACTCACCCTCTGACTACTTCGGCGAGTTTGGATTAGTAGTTAACGCCATCAACAGCGATAATAATATCCCTGTTAAAAACAACTTGGTTGCTCCATCTATTACAGGCGAATGGACTCCAGAATGTGCGATTCTAATTCTTTTTTGCGGTTGGCACCAAAAACTAATCTAATATCATCAGCTGTGTGGGACACCGGACTCGTTGGATCCTATTCTTCAAGTTTGGGAGCATTAGCAGTTGAACAGTAAGCCCCTCCCGTGATTTTCATGCAGTTTCTCAAACTTCTCAAGTTACCCAAGCGATAACTGTTACGCTTTGTACGGCATCGGTTCTCCTGTCATCCCACAAGACGTATTTCAAAACTTCCTTACCCATGCCTCTGGCATCAATATCGTCGCCCCTTATCTTAATTCCACCAGCTACGCGCAATCGGTTGGAAAGCCCTTCATTATGATGGAGACAAACACAGCATCATGTGGTGGCTTGCCAGGGATTAGTGATACCTTTGGCGCCACTCTATGGGCACTCGATTATGGCCTCCAGATGGCTTATAGCAACTTTTCAGGTGCAATGATGCACGTTGGTGGTCAAGATGTGTACTACAATGTGAGTTACGTGTTCTGAGCCCTTTGAAAATGTCACTGAGCCACCCACCACGTCCAGCCTTTCACTCGTGAGCTCTCCCTTGGCAATTTAAAGCAACTGAGAGAAGGTCACACTGACATTTCTGTTTAGCACCTCCTACGAACCAGTCATTATTCCACCAATGGACGATTGGCTCTATATTCTACAGCACAATGGTCGTCGCAGAAGCATTCGGACCCTCTGGCAACGCACAAATCATTGATCTGCAGGCCAACACCAACAGCACGTATACCCCTGGCTACGCAATCTACGAGAATGGTGCTCCCGTGCGTCTCGTACTACTCAATTACGTATCGGATCCAAGCGGTGCGAGCGCTTACACAGCAACGATTTCCATCGGCGGCTCGGCGATTGGGCAAGACAACGCTACGCCTGCACAAATACAAGTCAAGTACGTATTCTATATTTATGTTATTAGTGGTGCTACCCGCTGACCAATATCTATCTTAGATATCTAGTGGCACCTTCCGTGTCGGAGAAGTCCAACATTACGTGGGCAGGCCAGGTGCGTCCGGTCACCAATATTTTTCCCCTTTACTCATGGCCTTTTCAGACCTTTGGCGGGACCTTCCAGTCTGATGGTCGCCTAACGGGCACAGAGAGCGTGCAGACGATTAACTGCGACCAGTCATCCAATACTTGTCAAGTGACTGTCCCCGCCCCTGGCGCCGCACTCATCTTCCTCTCCTCCTCCGCATATGCAGAGTCAGGCAACCCCTCCACCCAAACATTCTCCACCACGATGGTCACGAAGACAGCAGCGACGGTGGACCCGAGTGTGCTGGCCACCTCGAACGGGATGTCGGGAGACACATGGAAGCTTGGAAGCACGAGTAAGGGGAGCATTGGTGCTGGCCTGAGAACTTCACTTCCAATTGTTTCTGTTGTCGGTGCAGCTTTGCTGAGTACCGGCATGCTATGCACGTGGTTCTGGTCATGATATTCATGCTGACGAGTCAAAATTCTTGGTGGAACTACCACCACCGTAAATGTCTGTCACGATGTTCACGATGCGGTCAAAATTCTTGGGACTGTATATTACATACTGCAATTACGATGAGGACGCTTTTATTTAGTTGTCGTTTTACCACAGAACGGTGTAGGAAATATGTAGGCTTGGACATTGAACCATAGAACATTAATATTAAAAAGTTGTGACGAGAGACCGACTTATTGTAAATTTTTCAAATTAAGCAGGCATACTTCCTGATATGTAACACAGTGGAGGATCCCATGGTGTGGTGCTCAAAGCTGTCCAGCGCGATATTCCTCCGCGGCGTCAGGCTGGGCTGTGCCTGAAACGGTGATATAACCCCAGGTAAAGGCTAGTACTTTTGGGTCAGGCTTTTAGTACCGAGAGGAAAGTACACAAGATTTCTTTTAGGTCGCATCCTGTCATTAAGTAAGCTGTACTCGCCGTATTTAGTAATAACAAACAAAAACAACAGCAGAAGTATCTAGGATGCCTCTCATGGAGAAGGATACCTCGTAGAGATGTGTGAGAGGTTGCACAAACCTCTCAGCGAATTTGGTAAGGACCTCCCTGGGGAGGCAGGTCTCAGAGGGCCTGCGAGGGAATGCAAGAGTGTGTACTATTATTAGATGGTGGGGGGGTGGGTCTCAGAGACTAGACTCGTTACGCTCTACAAGAAAACCGGGTCTCTTAGACCGTGGGAACGGGAGGTGCCAAAGGTGCATATCTAGCACGGACGCTATCGTCATACACCACTGACATTCCCCGGTCGCTCACTCATCCCTCGAACATGACCTACGTCTCAAATGATCCCAGTCACTGGCCGTATATCAGTTTAATTTTTTTTTTCAGCTATTGGGCAGGTTTGTCATATCAGGATGTCTAGATCTCACGTTGACATGCAGTTTCGCAGTTGCCGCCGGCGTCGTGGTGGTATATGATTGGGGTAAGCAGGGCAGTGTTCGAAAATTGCTGATGTTCTCATGATATTTCCAGTCTTAACACTCGGACAAGAGGTACGTCGATCTTATCGCCAGAGCAGCCAACTCGCTAAGAATGGTGCCATAGATTGAACTCATCTGGGTGAGTGACAAGAGTCCCGTATCAGAAGAAATCAAGAGCATGCAATGAATTCGCGACAGAGACAACGCTGGTCTCTCATGACCGTGCTTTATTTGATTGTTCGTACCTCATGTTGTGCTTTAGCGTGGTGGGCAACTTGTGCTGAATCCAAAATGTTCTAGATACGCTATATTGGAATACCGTATTCTATGTACGTGTCGAGATCAACAAATTTGCATTATAGTAATAGCTCATCTCTGACAACTAGTGTCAATATTCTGGGTATGTCTCATATGCGCTGTGTTCCATTGTTCTGACCCAGCGAGACACAGAAGCTATGCCATCGGTATCGCTCACAGATGCAGTAAGTATTCTGCAACCATCTCATTCCCATACAATCAATACGCTCATATGTAGGGGTGAGTGAGATTCCAACCGTTGAACTTGGCTTAATATAATAACTCAATAGGTGTAAGTCGGAGTTTTTGATATTAGTGCGAGGGCGTTCACTAATTGCGAGTTTTAGGCACTGTCACGTACTACGCAATAAATGGCTCAAATGTGGCGTTGACTGCCATGTTGGGCGGTAAGTTGCCAAGGTGCAATACCTCTGATATTGATCTAACTGACACACGATGCAAGTGATCATGATTGCTCGGCTGCATGCCATGTATCAGGGATCTAGAATGATGCTTGTGTTCCTTGTTATTATCTTCCTGGCTGTAAACATCGCCTGTGGCGTATTGGTGGCAATAGGACTCAACGATATTGTACTGGGTAAGCTTTACTTGTTGACTTGAAGAACGTAGCTCATCGGACAAATGCCAGAGGAGTTCATACTCTCTGGCATATGTATATGCGGTGATGTATATGGAGGGGAAGATCAGCTTCTGCCTTCAATGGTTTGGATGCTCAACACTATTTGGGAGGTCCTCGCACTGTGCCTTTCAGTCTGGGTTGCTGTAAAACACTTCCGTGAGCTGCGACGACTCAGTCCATCGACAGGATCGACCATCGGGGACTGTTTCAGAGTGCTGATACAATCTCACGTTCTTTATTTTGCAAGGTGAGCGTGCAATGTGAAAATGATTATATTTTTCTGCTAAGTTCCGCACATGTTAGCTTTGCTGGTGTCTCTGGCCTCCAGTTTACTTATCTCTCTCCAGAAATCGCGGTGCGCCGACCTGTCGCCAACATCTGCGTGTAACCACTGCTCATCATTTATGTAGAATACAAGTTCTATTGGAGTTCTGATAGTCGAAGGAGTTCTTCAAATTTTATTGTCCATTCAGATGTTTGTGGTGGGACCACGCCTCATCCTGAGCGTTCGAGAATACCACACCAAACTCGTGGCATACTCCGACGCAGAAATCAGTATGAATTCGATTGTTTTCCAGGAGCATGTACATGTATCAACTAGCAGTACTGTGTAGGGAAATGCGTGCCGAGTGGCCTGCAGGGAGGAGAAATTCGGTGGAGGATCCGTCGTGATATTATTTAACATATAGGGTTTCGAAGTATATTCAAAAGTCCCAGGCAAACCTACTTCTTGTTGTATCATTACTGGAACGAAGCACCCGCGCTTAAACCAAGTGGTGAGATGAAATTATCCGCAACGTCCAGCAACCAAACTGGTCATTGATAGCCAATGTTAAAATACAACAACAAAAATCAATGAAAGTGCCCTGACATTTGCGCATTTGTGGAGTTTCACTGTCTGAATATATAGACGATGAAGTGACTACGAAGCGTGAAGCCAGATAGCTGATAACTCATCGGTGCTCAGATGCGATTTCCTCCATCCGATGGACTACGGAGAATAAAATGAATGAATCGCGTAGACTCGTGGCCTGACTGTACGTCTCTCGCGAATGAGCATGACAAGGATATATGTATGGTCTTCTGAGTGTGGAATAGAGAATCAGAAAATGTCAGAAGGCCTCAAGCGGCTATTCCTGCAGGTACTATCGATGGAGACGCATCCAGTCCATTATTTCCTGTATTGAAATACCACGAGAATGAGTATAGATTGTCCAGACAGCTGATTCTATGCGTTTGCGGAGTTCCACTGTGTCAGGACACAGATGATGAGGTGTCCGCGAAGTATGAAGCCAAGATGACTGATAGGGTCATGAGTCTGAAATCTATCTGGGCCGCGGAGAAAGAACATGGAAGAATCGCGTGGATTCATGGCTCGATTCTTGAATGATGACGAGTCACGATGGCCAGACAATGGACAATTGCCGACTCTGTACTAAATGGACGCATAATGAAGCAGAAGATTGGGGAAATCAAATAGGCTGGGTAAGGCTTTGATTTTACATACAAACTTGAAGCTTGGAGGGAGCACAGACAGGCGCGCGTACCTGTAGAGAGGATTCGTCAAATGTACCAATAATTGGATCCCCGATTGTGCTGCTATCAGTTACGCCATATTCGTTAAATTCTACTGTTTCGCGCAGTAAAGATCGGTTACGAGTCTATGTGACCACCATTTCGGTATGTTTCACAGTTGCTTTCGCTTCGCAGCATTCATGCGGCCGTTGACGGAGAATAGCCTAGCCTTTCTCCTGGATAATTTCACCTTACCGCTTAGTTCAAGCGCGGGTGCTTCATTCCAGTAGTGATAAATAGCTTTGCCTAGACCTCTCAAATATATTTTGAAACCCTCAGGTACATGTTAAATGAATACCGAGACGGATCCTGCACAAAATTTCTCCTCCCTGCAGACCACTCGGCACGCATTTCCCTACACAGTACTGCTAGTCGTTACATGTACATGCTCCTGGAAAACAATCGAATTCATGCTAGTTTCTGTGTCGGAGTATGCCACGAGTTTGGCGTGATATTGTCGAACGCTAAGGATGAGGCGTGGTCCCAGCACAAACATCTGCACGTCCGATAAAATCACAAGAGCACCATCGAGTATCAGAGCTCCAATTGAATCCGAATCCTACAGAACTGATGAGCAGTGGTTACACACAGATATCAGTGACAGGTCAGCGCACCGAGATTGCTGGAGAGGCAGCAAGCTGGAGGCAAGAGACGCCAGCAAAGCTAACATGTGCGGAACTTAGCAGAAAAATATAACCGCGTTCACATTACAAACTCACCTTGCAAAATAGAGAACGTGAGATTGTATCAGCACTCTGAAACAGTCGCCAATGGTCGATCCTGTCGATGGGCCGAGTCGCAGGTCACGGAAGTGTTTCATACCAACCCAGACCGAAAGGGACAGCGCGAGGACCTCCCAAACAGTGTTAAGCATCCAAATCATTGAGTTCAGAAGCTGGTTGTTCCCTTCGGATACATAATCGCACATATACGTGCCAGAGAGTATGAACTCCTCTGGTGTTCGTTCAATGAGCTGTGTTCATCAAGTCAACAGGGGAAGCTTACCTTCTGCAACATACTTGAAGTCTATTACCGAGATCACTCCGCAGGTAATGTTAACAGCCAGAAACATAATGACAAGGAAGATGAGCATCGTTCTAGATCCCTGAAACATGGCATATAAGCGAGCAACCATGATGACTTGCATCAGATTTCAGTCGAGTTAATATCACGGAGATAATGCAGCTGAGCAACTCACCGCCCAACATGGCAGCTACGACCATATTTGTCCAATTCAGTGCGTAGTACATAATATTGCCTGAAACACTCAATTAGTGAACACCCTCGTACTAGGATCAAACAACTCAGACTCACACCTATCGAGTCATTATGTTGAGCCAAGTTAGTAAATGGTCACAATAATACTCACCCCTACATATGAGTATGAGTATGTATGTTGAATAGGAATGGGATGGTTGTGGAATACTTACTGCATCTGTCAGCGGGACCAATGGTATAGTTCCTGTGTGCCGCCAGTCAGAAGAATCAAACACAACACATATGAGACATACCCAGAAAATTGGCCCTAATTGTCAGAGATGAGCGCTAGCTATTAGCAGTGCTGATTTTTTGGCCTCGACACATACACATAATACGGAATTCCAATATAGCGTATCTGAAATATTTTGGAGTCAGCACAACTATCAACCACGCTATAGTACAACATGAGGTACGAACAACCAAATACAGCATAGTCATGAGAGACCAGCGCTGTTTCTGTCGCCAATTCATTGTATTCTGTTGTTTTTCTGAGACGGGACTCTTGTCACTCACCCAGATGAGTTCAATCTATGACACCATCCTTAGCGAGTTGGCCAATCCGGTAATAACATTGACGTACCTCTTGTCCGAGTGTTAAGACTGGAAATATCATGAGAATATTAGCGAATTTCGAACACTGTCCTGCTTACCCCAATCGTATACTACCACAACGCTGGCAACAGCTGCGAAACCGCAAGTCAATGTTAGATCTAGACATGTTGATGCTGACGAACCCATCCAATAGCTGAATAAGAAATTTGAATTGATTGTTGGCCACCAACTGGAATCATTTGAGACGAATGTCATGTTTGAGGGATGGGTATGCGCGAGTGAGGAATGTTTGGTAGTGTATAACGACCTAGTGTTCGTGCTAGATGTACCATTGTTCAGCGCTTCTATTGTCAAATCAAGCAAAAGAGGAAGCCGTCGATAATCAAAGTAGAATTTGAGTTACAACGCATGACACCACGTGGATACCAGAAAAGTCCCAGTCGTTGGCGATGTCGGCCAATGCCATTTTCGGGGTGTTTCGTATGAAACCATATGGCTGTCGATCTAACATAGGTATGAGCATGATGTGGTCGCAACAAGCATGTGCGTTCTCCTGGCTGCGCTGGCCAAGTCCGAGATTTGCTATTAGATCCCTTGATTGCTTTCTCTAACTAGGTCGCGTTCTGTAGTATGGAAAAAGTCAGAAGAAATACAGCAGCGAGCTCTATTCGGTGGATCCGATCGTACACTTGTTTTTTTTTGGCTTCAGAGTTGGTCCGTTGGGGTCATAGACCATATGTTGGACATGATGATCGTGCACTTAATGCGATGGTGATGTATTGCACTGGCGGATACATCTCGACTCATGCGTATGATTGACGCCTGGTAAATATAAGACACCATATATAGTAGGTCGAAAGAGAAATCGCACCTGGAAGACAAGAAGCCTGTGACAGGCAAAATGCCTGATTTCTGATTGCACACCCTCGCGATCGTATCAGTATCCATTGTGTTTTAGTGATGTTTCGCAGTGCAAACTTGAGTAGGAGCCGGTAATGGTTGCATGAGCAAAGAATGCCATTGTCGGACCTTCATCATGCTCAGTAATTTCATGGACAGGCTATGAAAGTCGCATCGTGGTCTGATGCTTGCACACGCACAGCCGTCTTACAGACACACCGTTGCTGTAGAATCCTAATTTCACCTCGACAGAATGACAACGATACAAATCCGAAACAGTCACATGTCGCAACATGCGGATAGCATCACATCTTTATGCGATGAAGCGCACGGTAACCATTTCATTCTCCATCTTCGTATGGAAAGCCTCAGCCTGGACGGTACAGTCGCCATAACCTAGAAGACTTGCCATACAGATGTTGCTGCACCGTATATCCACCCTTTTCGTGGTTCTCCGAGCGTTTCAAATGCCCAGATATTGTTAGGTGTTTCCCATGGGTTTTGATGTTAACATCCTGTTGTTCGGAAGAGGGAAGTTCAACTGTTGCGGTCACTGTCTCGGCTTCGGAGTTACTGTGTAGATCCATCCTGTGTTGGCGCAGATTAGTACCATCGAGTGTTAAATACATGAAAGCTATGATATACTTACCATGGCAACACCAAAACACAGCGATGAATCGAGGCTTTAGAATTGTCATCAACGGTGGTAGAGGGGAAACGGAAACCGTCGAAAATAACTTATCGAATGGGTCGTAGACTCGGAATATCATACGCACATCACATCAAACATGATGAAGCGCTTGGCGAATGCATGATGGAAGTGCTTTGGAGGTGCTTTGACGGTTGCTGGATATCTTGTCGTTATAAGCACGAAATGGTCGCGGTACTGTGCAAATAAATGGTTTGTGAACAGCGAATCACAGCTCGAATGACGCACCAAATGGACGGGGGCGAGGAGATAGATTAGTGATGGTAGTGACCATGAGACCTGGCAGGGCCAATTTTGCTGTAGTTGCAGGCGCATGAAGATTTCAAGTTGTTTGTTGCACTTAGCACATATGTTGGTCAAGGGTATGTTGGCGGTCTATCCCGAAGCGAGGCACGAGCGTAGGGTTAGAGTAAGGACTTTGTGCCAGCGTCAGTGCAGCACGTGACTGCTCTTGTCTCTGTACTACGTCGTACTCGGCCACACTCCAGCAGCCTGCTGCCTGGCTGCTGCCTTCTGCTTTTCTTTTCTCACCATTTTCCTTTCTTTCGCATGCATCTGTTTCTTGCTGCTGTTTCTTTCTCGCACTTTCACCTGTCTTTCTCGGATCTCAAATTTCGGCCTCGAACTTCGACTACTAACTTTCTAATTTCGGAACCTGGTCTATTCCCGGTCCTATGCTGCCAACTCGGTGAGCTCTGAAGGCTCAGATTTTTGTATGCATCCGCATACAATGAAGACAAGTCCGGCGGGGAAGCTGGCCATGGGTCGGGAGCTTCACAGGGTGCTCCGGCACCGCTCTCTCATGTTTACCCATGCAGGAAGTTTGCAACTGCAAACTCTCATCGGGTTTTCTCAGTCCGCTGAGGCAGAAAACCTGATAAAGGGAGGTAACTTCCACCTAGCTAATTTCATGTGGTGAGCTATCCCTAAGTACTGCCTTTGCCCTCCCAATATTGCTTTTGCCCGCATTTGCTTATGCGGATGCCTCGCTTCCTCTTCGGCAATGCTGCCGCGCTTTCACTTTGCCATGCTTCCACTTTGGCGATGCCGCCATGCTACCTCTTACCTGCTACCTCTCACCAAGCCGCCTCGTGCTAACTACCTCTTGCTGAGCTAACTTTTCTATCATCATGCTCCTTGTTTCCTCACCTCATTGCGTCACTCTGCAGCTTCTACGACTGTGGGGATCCGAGGCTCACTTCGCTGCGTCGCATTCACTCCTACTTTCTTCGGATTTGCAGCTCACCTCGGCTCACTCTTGCACAGGTTTGGGCCGCTATCGCGGCCGGGTGCCCCTCTCGGGGCTCCGCCCAAATAACCATCTGCATCCAGTCAATGCAAACATTCTCTCTCACGCTCTCACCGAAACTGCTGCACGATAGCCCCCACAAAGTTATGCATGCATGTCTGCATCTCGTTCGGTGGCTTGGTTAACCAGCCTCGGCTATAGCCGGCCATAAATCGGAGCTACGGTAACACTAGGACTCTGGGATTGTCTATTCTGTGAGCTCTGTCATGGCTTTGGGCTGCTGTGAGACACTGTCCTATCATGAAGGTCTGGGGCTGTACGTTAGATCTGTGAGCTCTGTCGCCACTTTGGGTCGGGAAACTGTCGAAAATTACCATATCTGTGGATGGACTCCGAGTACTATGTTCGGACAGCGGAACTCCGCAAACATGCAGCATCAATTGTCAGGACATTTTCACTGATTCTCGTTTGTTGTATTTTAATATTTGCCATTAAGCTGCAAGTGAGTTGCTAGTCATTCCGGATAATTTAGTTTGCCACTTGGTTCAAGCGCGAGTACTTCGTTCCGCCGGTAGTGATACGACAAGAAATATGTTTGCATAAAACTTTCCAATACGCTTTGAAACACCATGTGTTAAATACGAATCCTCCACCGAATTTATCCTCTCTGCAGAACACTTGGCAAGCATTTCCCTACAAAGTGACGCTAGTTGATACTTGTACACGCTCCTGGAAGACAACCGAATTCATGCTAGTTTCTGCGTCGGATTCGGCTATAAGTTTGGCGTGATATTCTCGAACACTAAGGATGAGGCGTGGTCCCAGCACAAACATCTGCACAACCGATAAAATTTGAAGAGCACCTTCAAATATCTGGGTTCCAATAGAATTTGAATTCTACAGAAATGATGAGCAAGGTTTACACACAAATGTAGGTAACAGGTTGACGCACCAAGATTTTTGGAGAGAGATAAGCAAGCTGGAGGCAAGAGACACCAACAAAGCTAACAGGTGCAGAACTTGAGCAGAACATTATAACCGTCTTCATGCTACAAGCTCACCTTGCAAAATAAAGAACGTGAGATTGTATCAGCACTCTAAAACAGTCCCCGATGGTCGATCCTGTCGATGGGCCCAGTCGTCGCAATTCACGGAAGTGTTTCACAGCAGCACAAACTGAAAGACACAGTGCGAGGACCTCCCAAACAGTGTTGAGCATCCAAACCATTGAAATAAAAAGCTGGTCGTCCCCTTCAATTCCATAATTGCACGTATACGTGCCAGAGAGTATCAGCTCCTCTGGTATCCGTCCAATGAGTTGTGTTCTTAAACTCAACAAGTGAAGCTCACCCCCTGCAACGTACTTGAGTCCTATTGTCGCGATTACTCCGCAAGTGATGTTAACAGCCAGAAAGATGATAACAAGGAAGATAAGCAACATTCTAGATCCCTGATACATAGCATATAAGCGAGCAATCATGATGACTTGCATCAGGTTTCAGTAGAATCAATATCACAGAGGTATTTCAGCTAGGTAACTCACCGCCCAACATGGCAACTACGACCACATTTGTCTCATTCTGTGCATAGTCCGTAATATTGCCTGAAACACCCAATTAGTGATCACCCTCGTACTAAGATGAAACACTCCGACTTACACCTATTGAGTAATTATGTTGAGCCAAGCTCAACCGTTAAGAGTCTCACTCACCCCTGCAAATGAGTGTATTCATTGGATGTGAATAAGATGGTTGTGGAATGCTTACTACATCTGTCAGCGAGACCCGTGGCATGTATGCTGCCAGTGTGTGCCGCCGGTGAGACGAATCGAACACAGCACATAGAGACATACCAAGAATATTGGCACTAGTTGACAGATATGAGTGATTAGTACAGTCCGAAGTTATTGGTCTCGGCACATACACAGAATACGGTATTCCAAAATAACGTATCTAATTTGGAGTCAGCACAACCGCCAGCCATGTTATAGCACAACATGAAATACGAACAACCAAATACAGCACGGTCATAAGAGACCAACGTTGCCTCTGTCGCGAATTCATTGTATTATTCTGATATGGGACTCTGTTGCTCACCCAGATTAGTTCAATCTATAACACTATTTTTAGCGAATTGGCTGCTCAGGGAAAAACATCGACCTACCTCTTGTCCGAGTGTTAAGACTAGAAATATCATGAAAATATGAGCGATTTTCAAACACTGGCCTGCTCACTCCAATCATATATCACCACGACGCCGGCGGCAACTGCGAAACCGCAAGTCAATGTTAGATCTAGACATCTTGATGCGACGAACCCATCCAATAGCTGAATAAAAAATTTGAATTGATTGTCGGCCACCAACTAGGGTCATTTGAAATTACGGTCATGTTCGAGGGATGGGTGTGAGCGAGTAGGGAATATTGGTAGTGTATAACGACAACGTTCGTGCTAGATATACCACCGCTCAGCGCTTCTATCACCAAAATCAGCATAATGGAGATGGATATTTGATCCTGCCTCGAGAGCCTTGGTTGAGTTTCGAAACGGTGCGAAATCAAGCAAAAGAGATAATCAAAGTAGAATTTGATTTACAAACCAGTATTATGTATGCGACTACCGTATTGGACCGGTGACCAGAAAAGTTCCAGTCGTTGGTTGGTGATGCCGGAAACTTATTTCCAATGCCATTTTTGTTGAAACCATGTGGCCATCCGGATCCATCTAAAACAGGTATAAGCTTGGTGTGATTGCAAGAAGAATCTGCGTTCTCTTGACTTCACTGACCAAGTTCGAGACTTGCTATCAGTTCCCCTGATTGCTTTCTGTAACAAGTTTGCGTTCTGTAGTATGACAAAAGTCAGAGAAAAAACACAGCAGCGCGCTCTATTCGGTGGATCCGATCGTGCACTTAATGCGATGGTGATGTATTGCACTGGCGGATACATCTTGACTCATGCTGTATGATTGACGCTTGGTAAATATAAGACACCATAAAGAGAAATCGCACGTGGAACCTGATTTTTAATTGCACAGCCTCGTATCAGTGGTCATTGTGTTTTGCAGTGCCGACTTGAGTAGAAGCCGGCAATGTTGCATGAGCAAAGAATGTCATTGTCGGACCTTCATCATGCTCAGTAATTTCATGGACAGGCTATGAAAGTCGCATCGTGGTCTGATGCTCGCACACGCACAGCCGTCTTACAGACATACCGTTGCTGTATAATCCTAATTCCACCTCGACAGAATGACAACGATACAAATCCGAAACAGTCACATGTCGCAACATGCAGATGACATCGCATCTTTACGCGATGAAGCGCACGGCACCATTCTATTCTCCATCTTTGCACGGAAATCCTCAACCTGGACGATGCAATCGCCGTGACCCAGAGGACTTGCCATATGAACGTTCCTCCATCGGATATTCACCCTCTTTGTGGTTATCCGAGCGCTTCAAATGCCCAGATATTGTTAGGCGGTTCCCATGGCTTTGACATTGATATCTTGTTGTTCAAAATAGAGAAGCTCGACTGTCGCGGCTGCTGTCTCGGCTTCGGAGCTCCTGTGTAGGTCCATCCTGTGTTGGCATAGATTAGTGCTATTCAGGGTTAAATAAATGAAAGCTGTGATATACTTGCCTGTGGCAACTCTAAATCATGGCGATGAATCAAGGCTTTAGAATTGCCATCGACGATGGTAGAAGGGAAACAGAAATGGAAACATCGAAAATAACTTGTCGAAGGGGTCGTAGAATATGCGCACATGAGACATGATGAAACGAATATATGATGGAAGTTCAGAGAAGATGCTTTGATGGTTGTGGGTTGTGTTGTCGTTACAAGCACGAAGTGGCGACTGTGCTTTACAAAGAAACAGCTTGTAAACACCGAACCACAGTACGATCGACACAACGAATAGACAGTCAGGGGCGAGGATATAGCGTAGTGATAGGGTAGGTGACTGTGAGACCTGGCAGGGCCAATCTCGCTGTGGCTGCAGGCGCACGGAGATTTGTTTGCTGAAGTGCGTTGGTCGCCGGCTGTAAGGCACCAAAAGCACTGCTGTTTATGCCCATAGTCCAGAGGATGAACTGACCGTTTTAAGGCAGGATGCTGAAGACGCACGATACTGAGAACGATGAACCAATAAGTATTCGCGCGCCAAACATGATATGAAAGAGGCGGGGGAAACGCTGTCACTGGCAGTTTTTTCGCACGCACGCAACCAAAAAGGAAATCAGCGTCGCCGCTTCGACTTCCAGCAATTATACATAATACTTATCTAAGTCTTTTCACCTACGATTATTCCACATCCTCGTAAGAGTATATCGATGGCGAAGAAGAAACGAACCGTCTCCAAGAAGCTTACCATCAAGCTCCCTGCAGGAAAGAAACTAGACCTTCTGGACAAGGTACTCGAATGCCCGTGAGGAAATGATAAGGTTTTCGCTGAAGTGATCTTCGACAGCTATCAGGTGTGCTAGAACGATTATTAGAGTACGACCGATGAGTGGAGGAGGGGCTTCGTGACAGAACCAAACTCGTCAAAGATACGGCGCCAGCAATAACAACTCCACTGAAAAATCCCTAGTACTTGTTCGAAATTGGAACGACCGTTTTTCTGAACGAATCGATGTAGGATGATCATGAGGAGCGAGTATGACCAATTGATGATTTTAGGTATCGATGGAGACAAAGTACGTTAACGAAATGGCAGGCGGCACGTCGTTTTTGTAGAGCAACTTGAACAGTTGCGTGCTCTAGAGCCCAGCTCGTCAGACGTCGCATATGCATGACTGTTTGTCGATGGTTCAGTGGGAGGGTAATGTTTTCATATATTACACGCCTATGGGGAGGGGCCTCATAAACAAGCTGGCACAATTTACCCCCTCAAACTCATTAATCATTCTTTGGCAGATCAAAAGTAGTATCATTCTCAAATTATTCTCGCTCTAATATTTGGTGGCATCTTCTAAACCTACATCACCTTCGATTCATACCACCATAAAGACTAGTACTTTGGTGCAGAAGATTGTTTGCAACTTCACGAGGTTGGGTAGGACATAACTGATGGAATGAAAACTACTGGACTGACTTTCTTTGTTCACTCCAGCCATGTGCATGAGGCCGGTACTTCGTTGGATAATGTGCAGAGTTCTACAATGAAATTCAACAAAACAGCATCACGTGAGGCACCGAGAAGTGCTGCCTGAGGTGCGTCGCGTCATCAGCTGCGTCATAGGTAAGCGCCAACATTGAGGCGGGATCAAAGATCCGATCTCCACGATGCTGATTTAGGCCATACATATATACATGGTGGTATATGTAGCACGAACGCTATCGTCATACGCCACTGACATTCCCCACTCGCTCACTCATCCCTCGAACATGACCTACGTCTCAAATGATCCCAGTTGGTGGCCGACAATCGATTTCAATATTTTTCTCAGCTATTGGACAGGTTTGTCCCATCAGGATGTCTAGATCTAACGTTGACATGCAGTTTCGCAGTTGCCGCGGGCGTCGTGGTGGTATACGATTGGGGTGGGCAGGACAGCGTTCGAAAATCGCTGATATTCTCATGATATTTCCAGTCTTAACACTCGGACAAGAGGTACGTCGGTGTTATCGCCAGAGCAGCCAACTCGCTAAGAATGGTGTCATAGATTGAACTCATCTGGGTGAGTGACAAGAGTCCCGTATCAGAAGAAATCAAGAGCATGCAATGAATTCGCAACAGAGACAACGCTGGTCTCTCATGACCACGCTGTATTTGATTGTTCGTACCTCATGTTGTGCTTTAGCGTGGCGGCCAACTAGTGCTGACTCCAAAATGTTCTAGATACGCTATATTGGAATACCGTATTCTATGTATGTGTCGAGATCAACAACTTTGCACTGTGCTAATAGCTCATCTCTGACAACTAGTGTCAATATTCTGCGTATGTCTCATATGCGCTGTGTGCCATTTTTCTGACCGGCGGGACACAGAATATGTGCCATCGGTATCGCTGACAGATGCAGTAAGTATTCCGCAATTATCTCATTCGTATCCAATCAATACGCTCATATGTAGGGGTGGGTGAAATTACGCCCATTGAATTGGCTCAACATAATGACTCAATAGGTGTAAGTCGGAGTCTTTGATACTAGTGCGAAGGTGTTCACTAATTGCAAGTTTTAGGCAATATAACGTACTACGCACTAAATGGTATAAATGTGGCCATGGCTGCCATGTTGGGCGGTAAGTGACCCAGGTGCAATACCTCTGTGATATGGACCTGACTGACACACGATGCAAGTCGTCATGATTGCTCGGTTGCATGCCATGTATCAGGGATCTAGAGCGATGCTTATGTTCCTAGTTATTATCTTCCTGGCTGTAAACATCGCCTGCGGAGTAATCGCAGCAATAGACCTCAAGGATGCTGCAGTGGGTCAGTTTTACTTATTAACTTGACGAACACAGCTCATTGGACAAACACCAGAGAAGTTCATACTCTCTGGCACATATATGTGCGGTTATGTATCCGAAGGGAACAACCAGCTTCTGTATTCAATGGTTTGGATGCTCAACACTGCTTGGGAGGTCCTCGCACTGTGCCTTTCAGTCTGGGTTGCTGTGAAACACTTCCGTGAGCTGCGACAATTCGGCCCATCGACAGGATCGACCATCGGAGACTGTTTCAGAGTGCTCATACAATCTCACGTTCTTTATTTTGCAAGGTGAGCTTGCAATGTGAACGTGATTATATTTTTCTGCTGAAGCTCCGCACATGTTAGCTTTGCTGGTGTCTCTGGCCTTCAGTTTACTTATCTCTCTCCAGAAATCGCGGTGCGCCGACCTGTTGCCAACATCTGCGTGTAACCACTGCTCATCATTTCTGTAGAATTCCAATTCTATTGGAGCTCAGGTACTCAATGGTACTCTTCAAATTTTATTGGTCGTGCAAATGTTTGTGCTGGGACCACGCCTCATCCTTGGCGTTCGAGAATACCACGCCAAATTCGTGGCATACTTTGACGCGGAAACTAGCATGGATTCGATTGTTTTCCAAGAGCATGTACATGCCATCAACTAGCAGTACTATGTAAGGACATGCTTGCCAAGTGGTCTGCAGGGAGGAGAAATTCGGTGGAGGATCCGTCGTGGTATTTATTTAGCATATAGGGTTTCGAAGTATACTTAAAAGGTCCAGGCAAATCTATTTCTTGTTGTATCACTACTGGGACGAAGCACCCGCGCTTGAACTAAGTGGTAAGGGGAAATTATCCGGAACGTCCGGCAACCAAACTGGTCATTGATAGCCAATGTTAAAATACAACGACGAAAATCCGTGAAAGAGCCCTGACATTTGCGCATTTATGGATTTTCACTGTGAATATATAGACGATGAAGGGACTGCGAGGCGTGAAGCCAGTAACTCATCGGTGCTCAGATGCGATTTCCTCCATCCGATGGGCTACGGAGAATGAAATGAATGAATCGCGTAGACTAGTGGCTCGACTATACGTCTCTCTCGCGAATGAGCATGACAAGGATATGGGGTCTGCTGAGTGATGAGTGGAGAATCAGAAAATGTCAGAAGGCCTCAAGCGTACCTATCAAACTACTGATGAGGCATCGACTGCGATATTCTGTCGGAGCCCTCGCTAAGCACGACTATCAGAGTAAAGCACCGAACGAGTTACAGACATGCATCCACACAGACATACACCCATTGACATGGATCACAGTCCTGGGGCAAGCAAATGATCACTTGAATGAAGTATCTGATAGAATGTGGGAAACGGAGAAATTCGAAGATATTTTGCAGGAACGTCGAAGGGTACCGTGATATCTCGCACGTGAGTTGCAACGACCAGTGAGGGTGGGTGCCGGTGACCGGTGATATAGTTATATATTGCACGCAGAATGTTTCAGAGAACGGCTATTCCTGCAGGTACTATCGATGGAGACGCATCCAGTCCTTTATTTCCAGTATTGAAATACCACGAGAATGGGTATAGATTGTCCAGACAGCTGATTCTATGCGTTTGCGGAGTTCCACTGTGTCAGGACACAGATGATGAGGTGTTCGCGAAGCATAAAGCCGAGATGGCCGATAGGTAACGAGTCTGAAATGCGTTTTAATCCATCTGGGCCATGGAGAAAGAAAATGGAAGAATCGCGTGGATTCATGACTCGATTGTATGTCTCTATCACGAATGAGCATGGAAAGAAGTCGAGACGTGCTGAGAAGGGAATAGAGAATTAGAGAACGGAAGCTTCAATTCAGAAAACTTCAAGTATACCTCTCAAACTAATAATGAGGCATCGGAATTTCATTTGTAGATACATTATCAGAGTCGTGCCATCGTAGCGTTGCAACTTGCACACATGCGACTGCAAATTGTGTGTCAGGTTTGCGTTCTTCTGAGAGCTGTTGAAACCGATCGTGCTAAAGCACCGAACGAGATACGTACATACATATAGCCATCATTGACATCGACCCTTGGGCTAGCAGATGATCGATCAATCAGTCAAAAGACGATCCATTACTTTACGTGATTATCTGCTGGGGTGCATGAGTAGTAGCATGTGTAAGCCCAGACAGCTGACAGACCAGAAATTCGACGAGCTCACGAAATACTTGGGAATCATCTGTCCAAGGAAACATGAAGAAACGTGAGAGTGGTTGTACAAGATCAGATGATTGGTGATGCCATGGCCTTGCTGAAAAATACTTCTTCAAAACCATGGCGTTATCGGTCATCCAAGTCATACCACCATATATAAAGACTACTTTGGTGCAGAGTCCAGACGATCATTGTTTGCAACTTCGCGAGATTGGGCGGGACATAACTGATGGAATGAAGACTACTGGAATGACTTTCTTTGTTCACTCCAGCCATGTGCTTGAGGCCGGTACATGGGAAGGATTCGAAGGAACGATGACAAGTCACGGCGACAGCCCAAGCGGCATCACGTGACTGGCTATAAATTTCAAATTTATCTTTGTTCGACTAGTCTGGGACTCTCGGTTCAGTACTTCAAGCTTCAGTGGTGACAAACATTTGCACCCAACAATATTTACTCGTTAATGTTCACATCCACCAGCAGAATCTTATTTGACCGGTAGATTGGTATTGGTTGGAAATAAAAATATACTTTCATTCAATTGATAGTAATACCTAGGACTTCCATTTTTGCTTGATGTCGCATCACAATCGTGACTTCAAACCAATCAAGGGTCCCATTGACTCCAACTCGGAGGTGGGTATGCCAATTTTGGCGATACAAGCGGTGAACGTTTGAACAGCAGTGTACACTAGCACAAACACTACATCGTTAGAACCCCCAACATCTCTCACCCGCTCAAACCCTTCCCTCGAATATGACCCTGGTCTCAAATGACCCCAGTTCGTGGCCGATAATCAATTCAAATATTTCTTCAAGCTATTTCTTAGGTTTGTCATATCAGTTGATAATGTCTCGATCTAACGTCGACTTGCGGTTTCACAGTCGCAATAGGTGTCGCGGTGGTATACGATTGCGGTGAGCAGGACAGCTTTCTAAAACCTTGATATTCTCATAATATTTTCAGTGCTGACACTTGGACAAGAGGTAGGTCAATGTTATCGCCTGAGCAGCTAACTCGCTAAGAACGGTGTCATAGATTGAACTAATCTGGGTGAGTGACAAAGTCCCATATCAGAAGAAAAACAAGAAAATACAATAAACTTGCGACAGATGCAACGCTGGTCTTTCATGACTGTGCTATACCTGGTTGTTCGTACCTCGTGTTATACTATAGCGTGGTTGGCAAGTTATGCTGACTCCAAAATGTTCTAGATACGCTATGTCGGAATACCATATTCTGTGTATGTTTCTAAAGCCAACAAGTTGGCGCTATACTAATAGCCTATCTCGTCATCAGTGGCAACATTCTGGGTATGTCTCATATGCACCATGTTCGATTCTTCTGACCGGTGGCACACAGCACATATGCCATTGGTCTCGAAGACAGATGTAGTGAGTGTTCCTCAACTTATCTCATTCTCATGCAAC
This sequence comes from Suillus discolor, assembly GCF_016758755.1. Classification (NCBI taxonomy): domain Eukaryota; kingdom Fungi; phylum Basidiomycota; class Agaricomycetes; order Boletales; family Suillaceae; genus Suillus; species Suillus discolor. Next base: position 337,205 of record NW_024541290.1, read on the forward strand.
GAATAATGGATCCACTCAATTATAGGGGTGAGTGAGATTCCGACCATTCAATTTGGCTCAACATAATGACTTGATAGGTGTGAGTTCGAGCGTTTGATGCTAGTACCGTAGAGGTTCGCTAATTGAGTGTTTTAGGCAATATCACGTACTCCACAATAAATGTGGCCAGTGTGATCGTACCTGCCATGTTGGGCGGTGAGTTACCCAATTGCAATACCTCAGTCATATGGACTCGACTGAAACATGGTGCAAGTCGTCATGATTGCTCGGTTACATGCCATGTATCAGGGATCTAGAATGATGCTTACCTTCCTTGTCATTTTCTTCCTGGCTGTAAATATCGCCTGTGGAGTACTCATGGCAGTAGTACTCAAGTATATTGTAGCAGGTAAGATTTACTCGTTAACTTGAAGACTACAGCTCATTGGACAAACACCAGAGGTCCTGATACTCTCTGGCACATATATGTGCGATTACGAATATAAGGGGAATGCCCAGCTTCTGATTTCAATGCTTTGGATGCTCTACACCGTTTGGGAGGTCCTCGCTTTGTGTCTTTCAGTCCGGATTGCTGTGAAACATTTCCATGACCTGCGACGACTCGGTCTATCGAGATCGATTATCGGGGACTGTTTCAGAGTGCTGATGAAATCTCACGTGCTTTATTTTGCAAGGTGAGATTGTAATGTGAATGTGGTTATCTTCTCTTCTGAAGTTCCACGCATACCAGCTTTGTCTGTGTCTCGTGCATCCAGTTTGTTACTCTCTCTCCAGAGTTGCAGGTGTGCTGACCTGTCGTTGACATCCGCTTGTAACCGCCGCTCACCATCTTTGTAGAATCCATATTTTATTGGAACTCAAATCCTCGGTGGTATTCGTGAATTCGTCTTCGGCGTGCAGTTGTTTGTGCTGGGACCACGCCTCGTCCTTAGTGTTCGAGAATATCACGCCAACCTCATGGCCGAATACGACGCAGAAGCTAGCATAAATCCAATTGTATTCCAGGAGCGTGTACATATATCAACTAGTAGTACTGTGTAGGGAAATGCTTGCCGAGTTGTTTGCAGGGAGGAGATATTCGGTGGAGGATCCGTCGTAGTATTTACATTATAGTGCTTTGAAGCATATTTAAGACGAATTTGATATAGACAAACCCATTTCTTGTGGCACTACCGGAAGTCGGTGACCCGCCTGCCCATTATCCGGAACATCTAGCAACCAATCCAGTCCTTGATGCTCGGACAACTCATTCTCCGCTGCTTGAGCATACAGATGACGAGGAAGTGACCGCGATGCGTAAAGCCCAGATGGCTGATAACTCACTGATGCTCAGATGCGTTTTAGGAAAAGGAATGAATCACGCGGTTTCATGGCTTGACTGTATGCCTCTATCACAAATGAGTATGGCAAGGAGATGGGGTGCGGAGAGAACCAGAGCTTCAAGCCTCAAGCGCACCTGTAAATTATTGATTAGGCATCGACCACAATATTCTGAAATCGCATGCATAAGTACGTTGATCGGAGTCGCGCCATCGTAGCGTTCCGCCTATGCGACTGCAGATTGTACGTCGGGTTTGTATCCTTGCAGTGATATATTAGAGCTACCACAACCGTCATACCGATCGAGATACATACATACATGTATCCATCATCCGGACCGAACGAATGGAAAGTAGAAGTAGCGTGTCTGAGCTCAGACAGTTGATAGTACAAGGGTTCTGCAGTATATTGACTCTCGCCTTCTCTCAGCGGCGCCATACGACAGAGTTGTGCCTGAGAAGTCATTAGAATAGCCAATGTAGTCCCTGAATTGATTCATCGCTGATTGTCCCTCTCCACGCTGTCCACCTTCGAAGGTGCTTGTGAGTCAGGCCCTTACTGTTGAATGTCTGAGGGTCATAGATATAAGCGTAACCGGCCAGACACGTGCCCCCATTTCATCCATCTGGACAGGAGAGAAGTAGTACAGAATCGTAGGTCAAGAGTGGAAGGAAGCACTGTGCAGGCATGGTTCAACAATATCGAGCATGAAAATTTAAAAAAGGCACTTATGGGGTCAGTGTATGCATCTGTCACGAATGAATGCGCGTGGCAAAGAGATGAGAGCTTCAAGTCCGAGGGCATCAAGCCGACCTGAAAAAGTATCAGGAAAGCGCCGACCACGATATTTTCACATGCGTACTTGTATCTGATCGCACTGTCACGTGCCAGAGTAAAGCAAAGGAAGAAGCGACTTAAGCAAGCCATGAAACCACAGATAGTTGATGATGCATCAGATCCGCTAGAATGCTCGGACGTCTTCATTATAATTCGTCTGTGCAGTAGAGAAGTAGTGCGAAATCATGCGTGAAGGGAAAAGGCTGTTGATGTCCAGGAGACCACTAGTTAACTGATTGGGCGCCGATGATCTGATTGAACCAATGCATCGCTGACCACTGTTAGATAGATATGTCTTCAACAACAATCGTCTGGTTTCGAGCACGATTCAACGATACGGAGTATTATGGTGATTAAAAAACTTACGGCTTGAGTATTCGCTTCTATCTTGGATGCGCATGGCAAGGAAATGGGCTGTGCTGAGCGGGGAGTAAAGCGCACTTGACAAAGTATCACTAAGGCGCCAGTCGTCTGAGCACAACAAAATTGTGCAATCATCTATCTGGGCCGGACACGTGGGGCGCAATGCAAAGGTTCCGTGGACCAGGGAAGTAAAAGCAGCGTGTCTGAGCTGATAGCCCCAAGGATTTCATCAATCCATTCGAAATCCATCATACATCTGAATATAACGAAGGAAGTGAGTAGAAGCCCAGATGGTTGACAAGACAGTGGCTCTGGTTCGCAGGACACAACTAAAGTGACATCTGGACTGGACTCAGGCGAATGGTGAAATCATATTTGTGAAAATGAAAGTGTGAGAAGTATAACGGATAGGGTGCGATGCGTAGTAGCATCAAAAATAATGGCAATGATTCGTGCGCGTGATGCATCAGCGAGGAGAACAGTTCTGTTCTCACTCACGGCGTGGCAATAAGCAGAACGGCTGGTGCCTTTCGCAATGCCTGTGCTAGTACGACAACATCCGGCACAAATGGTACCTGCATATTTTCAAACTCCGTGCTTCGCCCCCGACTCAGAGATCGACCAGTTCAAGCACAGCATTGATTAAACTTCCCCGCTCTCAAAACACATACATAACATATAGTCAGATCACAAGTCTATCAATAGAGGGCATTCGCATATGCATAGGTGTTTGGCGTAGTTCCCTACATCCGCAACTACTAGTGGGTGCGAATGACGCTGCAACGCATAGTATGGTATTCCCTGGTGAAGCCATATCATGATGGCACTAGGTGAGATTTCGTGAGGGGTGGTAGTAAAATGCCAGCACCAGTAAGAGAACGTTCTGGAAAACGTAAAAATTAACGATATACGCGTGGCATCACCAGTACATGCATCATGCAGATCTCGGCGGTACAAATAGGCGGCCCGAACGTTGGTATATCTAACACGAACATTGAATCATTATAACTCCCAATATCCCCCGCTCACTCACGCCCACCCCTCGAATATGACCCTGGTCTCAAATGATCCTAGTTGGTGGCCCATGATCAATTTGAATATTTTTAATAGCTATTGGATTGGTTCGTCGTATCAGTTTATGATGTCTCGAATCTTTCGATCTAACATCGACTTGTGGTTTCGCAGTTGCCGCAGGCGTTGTAGTGTTATACGATTGGGGTGAGTAGGACAGTATTCGAAAACCGTTGGTATTCTCATGATATTTTCAGCATTAACACTCGGACAAGAGGTAGGTCGGTGCTATTGTCCGAGCAGCCAACTCACTAAGAACGATTGCATAGATCGAACTAATCTGGGTGAGTGTCAGAGTCTCGCATCAGAAGAAAAAAGAATACGATGAATTCGCGACAGAGACAACGCTGGTCTTGCTTGACTGTGCTGTATCTGATTGTTCGTACCCCATGTTATACTATGGGGTGATTAGCAGTTGTGCTGATCCCGAAATGTTCTAGATACGTTATATTGGACTACCGTATTCTATGTATGTTTTTGAGGCCAACGATTTTTTTTGGCGCTGTGCTAATAGCCCATCTCTCATCATCAGTGTCAGCATTCTGCGTAAGTCTCTTATGCACTGTGCAATTCTTCTGACCGGCGACACGCACTGGCAGCGTATATGCCAATGGTCTCGCTCACAGATGCAGTGAGTATTCTGCAACCATCCCATTCTCATCCAATCAATACATTCATTTTTAGGGGTGAGTGATATTCTAACCATTGAACTTGGTTCAACATAACGACTCGATAGGTGTAAGTCTGAGTGTTTTATCTTAGTACGAGGGTGATCGCTAATTGGGTGTTTCAGGCACTATTACGGGCTACGCACTGAATGGGACAAATGTGATCGTACCTGCTATGTTGGGCGGTGAGTTGCCTAGCTGCAATAATTTCGTGATATTGACTTAACTGAGACAAGTCATCATGATTGCTCGCTTGCATGCCATGTATCAGGGATCTAGAATAATGCTTATCTTCCTTGTTATTATCTTCCTAGCTATGAACATCGGCTGCGGAGTACTCATGGCAATAGCACTCAAATATATTGTAACGGGTAAGCTTTACTTGTTGACTTGAAGAATACAACTCATTGGACGAACACCAGAGGAGCTGATACTCTCTGGCACACATATGTGCAATTATGGGTTTGAGGGGGATGCCCAGCTTCTTATTTCAATGCTTTGGATGCTCAATACTGTTTGGGAGGTCCTCGCACTGTGTCTTTCACTCTGGATTGTTGTGAAACACTTCCTTGAGCTGAGACGATTCGGCCTATCAACAGGATCGATTGTCGGGGACTGTTTCAGAGTGCTGATAAAATCTCACGTACTTTATTTTGTAAGGTGAGCTGATAATGTGAATGTGGTTATCTTGTTCCGCTAAAATTCCTCACGTATTAGCTTTGTTTGTGTCTCTTGCCTCCAGCTTGTTTATGTCTCTCCGGAGATCGTAGTGGTGCGCCCACCTTTCGGTGACATCTATTTGTAACCACTGCTCATCATTTTTGTAGAATTTATATTCTATAGATGCTATAGTTCTCTATTGCACTTGCCAGATATTATTTGGCGTGCAGATGTTTGTTCTGGGACCACGCCTCATCCTTAGTGTTCGAGAATATCACGCCAAACTCGTGGCCGAATCCGACGCCGAAACTAGCATGAATTCAGTTGTCTTCCAGAAGCATGTGCATATAACAACTAGCAGTACTGTGTAGGAAAAAGCTTGTCGAGTGTTCTATAGAAAGGAGAGATTTGATCAAGGATCTGTCATGGTTTTCATTGTTATGGTGTCTCGAAATATATTTGAAAGGTCTAGTCAAACCTCTCTCTTGTTGTCACTACTGGAAGTCGGTGAAGCGCCCACTCACACTTGCACTCAGTGGCGAGCTGAAATCATCTGGAATGACTAGCCACCAAACCAGTTCTTGATGCCCAGACAGCTGATTCCACGTGGTGTCGGAGCTCCGCTGTCTGAGCACTCAGACGAGATGGCTATAACTCATTTGCGCTTAGATACGTTTTCATCCATCTGGGCCACGGAGAAGGAACAGAAGTAAATCGCGCGGACTCGTGATTCGACTGTACTAGTATGCTTCTATCATGAATGAGCAACGAGCACGGTAAAGAGATGAAGGTGTGCTGAGCGGTCAGTAGAGGATTAGAGAATCGGAGCTGAATTTTAGTGACATGGACCGCGATATCCTGGAATGGGATCCACTGTACATATGTTGATCGCAGTAGCACTGTCGTAGTGTTCCACCCATGCGACTGCAGATTGTCCATCGAGTTTGTCTGTTTGAGCCCATCCTGCTCAGCACGATCGTCAGAGTAAAGTACCGATCGAGATATATACGTGCATATACTCACCATCTGGACCGAAAGTAAGGAGACTAGAAAGTAGAAGTAGCGTGTGTGAGCCCGGATAGCTAATAGCCTAAGAGTTCCGCAGCATGATCAGACTCTCGCGTTCAAGGTTGTTTTTCTCGACCAAGGTATCGGGACCCTCTTGTTTGTCTGGCGGCTCCGCAAGTAAATAGAAGCGGTAAGAAACAATGAAATCTAGTCCATTGGTATGAAAGGAGCCGTAAGCTTTCAAGCGGAGGTAGAACTCAAGTGTCTGGAAGTGTTTTATCCTGCCACTTTGAACAGCTACAACTAGCCTACAAGCTTGGACAATGAGTGGGACTGAGCAGCAGGAAATTGACGGTCCAGGGAGCTTAGCTAAGCGAGCAGTGCCACCGGTGTGGTCCGCGAGGTGGACGCGTCGCCCACAAACTAAGCACATTCTAGATATGTTATTTCTCTTTCTTCTTGCTATGTACTATATAGCACCTTCGCCACTCAGCCACAGATCCTCCATAGACTCATATGTACCTGCTTCGTGTCTTTTCCCACCTCAGCGTTGTTCTATTAACTTCCGCTGAGTCTTCTCTAGACTTCGTACAGCTGTTCCAAGGTTCATGTCACACACACTCGAGCTCAATTGTTGGATCCTTGGGGATGGCCCAAAGCATGTCTTTCCTATCGACATCGAGAGCACAAAGACCGTGGGCCATTTGAGAGTCGCTATCAAGGACCAGAAGAAGAATCGGTTTGATTTTGTTGATGCTGACGATCTCGAGATATGGTAGGTGAGAGATTGATTCCCGTGATCTGGTGCTGAAAATCTGATGCTTTGTAAGGTTAAAATCGACAGAAAAGACTCGCACTTGCTCGACACGATCGGGATCGAGAGCGGTATCAAGGGTGGCGTGGAGTTGGAGGACGCGTTAACCGAGATGTCAGAAGCGTTCCCAGATGGAGTGGAGCGCAGGTATATTCATATCGTCGTGCGACTTCCTACAGTCACTCGAGGTGAGGTTGTGGAAGACCCAACTGACATCCTAGCCCGGCTCAACACAGGTGAGGTTACACCAACTAGTTTTCGAGGTTGAGCCACTCAAATATATTCCACTCAAAGAGTTTCAAAACACCCTCAAATTAGGATCCGACTGTCCCCTTCCTTCAGAAGCTGCTGAATCCAATCAATATTGCGCAATCCAGGGTGGGCCTCGCAAAATATACGATGGACGCTACGCTCAAAGCAAACCGGCTGACACAACTGCTCCACCAATCCAGTTATTCAACCCGGCATTTGCGTTCTTCTCAAGTAAAGCGTTCGACCCTACATACGAAGTGCCCAATGACATACTCCGTGCCACTCCGACTCTCATGGCTGAATTTGCAACCATTTATTCCAAAGAAGATGACCGCAGGTCAAATCTTGTTTCTCTACTGGATAACGTGCTCGGACACGGTTTTGTGAAAGAGCAGATTCGTGATGGCAAATGCGTCCCAGATGGTGTAGCCCTTGCATTTTACGACAAGATCCCGATATGCCTGATTGTAGATGAAGAGAAGGACGATTTTGGAGATGGAGGTTCTGACCCTTCTGTTCAGGCGTCTTTCTCCTTTTTGCGCATCTCATGTCAGAAGGTACACTGATTTGACATTTAAATATTTGTTATTCTTGTCACTGATGCTTGTTTATAGGAAGCGGAGCTCCCCTTCATGTGCAATTGTCCTGCATTCTTGACTGCGCGTGCTGGACCTCGGCTAGTGGTTCTTGGCGCAATCCTCAGGGAGAAGTGTATCGTCCAACGGCTTACGGACTTCATCTGGATCCCAACACGCTCCTCACTGGATGATGGTCACTGCCTTCGAATTGGGCGTGTCATGCATGCACTCAAAGAATCAATTACTCTACTCAAAGACTGGTATGATAACAAGGTCTTCAAGCGCGATGAGCCGCGTTATGACATCACATCCTGTTGCACACTCTCGTTTTTTCCCAACCCCAGATACCTACAAACGGGACGGCAAGGTTGTGAAATTTACATATCAGCAGCCTCTTGAAGCCCATCCTGCCTGTGTAACATACCTAGCGAAGACCGTCGAGACCGACTCGATCCATGTTGTCGTGAAGTTTGTCACAAGGTACGGTGCGGACGCCCACATGGCGATGGCGGAAGCAGGGTTCGCGCCGAAGCTTTTGTACTACGGACCAATCGATACCATGCCGCACATGCCATCGTACGGCAAGCTGCGGATGGTAGTTATGGAGTATGTGGATGGAACGACGGCCTCTAATGCACGGGTACTGCCTCGCAGTTTCAAACAGGACCTCACTAAAGCAATCGAGTACTGTCACGAGCGTGGTTTCGTGTTTGGTGATCTTCGGAAACCAAATATCATGATTACGAAGGAAAACAAGGTGCAACTTATCGATTTTGACTGGGCTGGATGCGAAGGCCGGGTTACATACCCTGTGTCCATCGGCTCTATCGATATTGAGTGGCCGGCAGGAGTGGGAGGATTAAACCTTATATTGCAGCAGCACGATCACGATATGCTAGTGCGACACTTTAAGTAGACCTCTCAATTTGTTTTTAACTTTATCAATCATTACAATCCGGTCGTGTATACATAATATCGTATGGTGATGTAACTTACACACAAGAGGCTTAAAGCTTAAAGGTCCATCATGAAAAAAAACTTGACTGAACTGGAATGACCTCAAACCATTATCATATAGGGAAGCGATGACTTTGCACTCGTCTTGCTCTCCTTTGACACACAGAATCGGGGAACCTCAACCCAAATATTCCCTACCATGATGGTCACGAAGACAATGAACACAGCAATAATCAACCCGAGTGTGGCAAGCTCGAATGGAAGTCGGGACCCACGTACGAGTAAGCCTTGGGGCTGGCGGCTAGCCCGACTCAGATATTCGCTTTCAAGTCGTTTCTGTTGTCGGGCCGGTATTCTTGCCGATAGGGCAAAATAGTTAGCACTAAATGTAGCGCCACCGTACGGTAGATGATGATCGATGAATCGATGACCTCAGGCTGTTACCACTCCCGGATCCGCCACCGTTCGGCTGCCAAGCTGTGGCGACAACAAGGTACCAGCAGTGTAATGTAAGAAAAAACTTGTCAGCTCTGATAAATCAGTAAGTAGTACCTCTGGAAAATACTCGACTGGGCCTTCAAGGCTTCAAGCTCACCTGAGTTTTTGCTCGTACCTTACTGGAGGAGGCGAATAATTTCGCAGTGGTGACAAATCTCATCACGAAGCCTGTCAAAATTTGTCCCTAATCTATCCCTGAAGTAGGTTGCAATCAACTTACTCGCTTCTGACATTTTCGCGTCCACGCTCTAATTAGGGGTTCACAACCAAAAACGACATCCACGTGTTTTGCTCACGTGGAATTTAGGTGACAGCGACTGTTGACTTATCCAACAACTACAGCTCACCCGAGATCTGGATCGTGGCAAGTCAGACGTGGCTACCATGCCACAAGATTCTTATCACAGCATATACTTCCTTGACTCAATGGCCACATCTCGGCACAGCCGTGGTTAGCTGTATTGGTGACACATAGGTAACACATAGAGGCTATACGTGTGTCATTGGGACCCTGGCGAGGCCAATAGGCCCATCACGTCCAACAGATAATATCGCAAACCTAGTGGAAAAGCATTTTTCTGACGCAACTCCGATGATAGTAACGAAATGCGGGGGAGTGCTATCTGTCAGGTCAAGATTGCCGCCGTCAGAAATTTTGCCGATATCAGAGGACTGGTGAGAAAGTTATCTTGTTTTATGTACCATTTCATGACAATATGTGCAGAGCGTGTCCTTTCTTTTCATATCTAAAGGCAAGCATCAAGTCATTACGACGTACAGGCCCTGCAATCAACGTAACGCACCCTAAACGACTCATCATTATCTGATGGCCGCAGCAGAAGTACCTTGGAGTGACTAGAATCACCATGATCACATGCTCGTAAACTCAAAGCGAGGATCCCATTTAAGTTCAAGTTGTTTACATCACGATACCAATCCTTCAAGTTTGCCGCTCTATATATCTGGGCCATATTCGTTTCACTCTTTGTGAACAATCTATACCCTCGTATGATGCCCGCGACCTTGAAGAAGGAGCTCCAAGACATCATTCAGTATCGCAATGCATACTTTCTTGCATTCTCGGCGGGGGTGGTGGGATTCACCTGCTTTGGTTGGGACGTAAGTTTACTGGGCGGTATGCTCGCGTTACCATCATTCCAAAGTTATTTCGGTCTGCTCTCGGATTCACCCTCTGCACGCGCCAGCTTGAGCGGAAATATCGTCTCGGTCCTGCAAGCAGGAGGCTTGTGAGTGTATATTCAAGTATGGAAAATTATTCGGCTAAAGTCACGTCACCAGCTTTGGGGCATTGTCTTCGACCTACTTTTCAGGTCGATTTGGGCGGAAGTCTAGCCTGTTAGCTTCTGCAGTCATATTCCTCATTGGAATCACTATTCAGTCGACAACTGGAATCGGAATGTCCGCACGAGTTGGACTGAAAGTCTTGTACTTCTCTCGTTTCTTCGCTGGCGTTGGAATTGGTTTGTTATCAGCTTTAGTGCCAACGTACGTATCCGAATGTTCTCCAAGAGCTATACGCGGTCGATGCCTTGGCAGCATCCCACTCGGAATAGCACTTGGAAATATGCTGGCTTGTGGGTGTCCATCGCAGATCTGTGGGATTTAATCTGACAGGCGATGCATAGTTTGGGTCAATTACGGCGCTTCTCTCAATATCTCACCAGGACAAATGCAGTGGCGGTTGCCCATTATTGTCCAGATTGTACCTGGAGTACTCTTTTTATTTTTGATGTTTTTCCAGCCCGAGTCTCCCCGATGGCTCGCTGAGCGCGGCCGCTACGAAGAAGCAGCTGCAGTCCTCGCATATATCGCGAGAAGAGATCAGGATGATGATGCCATTGTGCTGACTCTCCACGAGATTCGTGCCGATCTCGTTGGGAGGCAAAACCTTTCGCTGATCACCCAAGTTCGTAAGATGGGAGAATCGAAAGTCATATTTCTGCGCTGCATCATTCCTTCCATCGCTATCATATTTCAGCAGTGGTCCGGCGCAATCGCTATCACTTACTACACTCCCCAAATATTCGCCAGCCTTGGTTTATCCAGTACTTCCTCGACACTACTTGATACCGGCATCTATGGTGTCGTGAAATTCGTCGTCACATGCTTCACCTTGACCCACATCATCGACAGCTGGGGTCGGAAGAGGACCATGATCTATGGTGGCCTAGTGCAGGGGCTGGCGATGCTATGGATCGGCGGGTATACTGGTGCTCACCCTAACGAGGGCATTGGGCCAGCAACATACATATCCATTGTTGCTGTATATATCTATGCCGTAGCCTTTAGCGTAGGCTGGGGATTCACCCCCCACGTCTTCAACGCTGAAGTTGCCCCAGGACATCTCCGTCAACTTGTCTTGTCCCTTGCATGCGGAACCGACCGGATTATGACATATGCTCTTGCCCAGGTCACGCCCACCATGCTTGAGCGCATATCCTATGGAACATATCTTGTTTTCGGCATCACTTGTTTAATAATGGCGATGTGGGTCTATTTCTTCCTACCGGAGACGACTGGATACGCGCTGGAAGATATCAAATATCTTTTCGAGAAGGATCTCATTATTCGCTCGCTGGAAGATGCGCCTGGGGGTCGGATTTTCATTGGGACGCGCCGCGCCGCCACTGTGCATGAGCTGAAAGCTATCGATGCACTGTCCACAGATAGTTGTGAGGTTTTGAAGGACCTCAAATCACAATCGGTCGGAGAGTTAGTGCAGGGAGGTTCGCAGAAGTGGGACGGGGATATCATTATATGAACGTTCCAGTGCATGTTACGATGGTTTGCAACGATGACCCCTTGTGTAATATGTATGTACATGTTTTTCTTGTTACGTCGTGTTTCGCATAATGACCGTAGATCACATCACGACAATTATGTGCCTTGTAGTACTACTTGTGTAGCGCAGCTCAAGAATTTGTTCTCCCAGCCTTTCGGAATAATACTTCCGAGCTTTTCAAGAGTAACTTGCATCTTTACATACTACAAACACGTCTTCTTTTCTATCATAGTCGTTTGAGGCACCTAAAGTGATCTCATCTCCTATCATTGATTTTCCTTCTTAGCAGCTTCATTAGGATCACCGCACCTCAACAGACTGGGGAGTCCGCAAGGCAATAACCCTCCAGACTTGTCAGTCCTGGAAGGTTGCATCAACTTCAGTACTACAGACCTGCGGTCTCTGATGAGTGGCTTGTCCGGTTTGCGGAGTGACACTACTCACAAGCACTGCCTATCGCAGCGCCAAAAATTACAAGGAGACTGCAAGAGGTGCTCTTCCATTTCTCTATCGTGCCGGAACCTCTCCTACTCTTCACATGCCTCGATCTCATCCCCCGTTCGTTTGTTCTTTCCCGGTGCTTTCTCCCTTAGCTCCAACTGGCGTTTCATACTTCAAAGCTTCACAGGTCACATCATGTTCATGCGCATCGTTTTGATGGTGCTCTCGTACTCACCCCTTCGTCACGAATATCATGATTACATGCCGTACTGTACAATATTATACACAATTGCAATGAACTATACATTTCATCTCACTATATTGTCTCAGATTTTTACCTCGCTTTGAATGTACTGGGTGCAACAGGAACTTGAGTATCGAATGTCAAGATGTCCGAGACGGAAAGACGTTACCAGTGACGACTGCGACGACGCCGGTGGAGATAACATGTGGTGTCGAAGGAGTCATCATGCGATAAAGACTCAAAAAAGGAAAAGAAGAGAGACACAAGTACCAGAGGCTCAGGCTAATCGATATCTTCCGGCCGACTGGTAGCACACGTAGGTGTCCTATCGCCAACACACCAGTAGTGGTGCAGTTAATTCGGTCTCGTTCTCACCGGACGACACTTGCACTGTCAGTGGTTCTTCATCCGCATGCTCTGGATTATTTATCCGCCAACCTTCGATTCTGCCTATACTCTCACCCTCAAGTCAAGTCCGCTAGAAAGCGCAACCATTCTGATACGAGTGCCAAGCCTTACCGTCTTCCAAAAACATTTTTCCTTCTAGGATATAAGGGCAAGGCCACTAGCAGAATCAGAGCCACTGTTCATCCCATATAACCTAGCACGAGTCATGCATTTCTCATTCCTCCGAGTCGTCACAGTCGTCGCAGCTTTGACAAAATCTACGTCTGTCACCGCCGCAAAGTGTGCGATTATAGGCCAGGCTTGTGGCACGACCAGCCCGACAGGCCTCATATGCTGCGATGACCTTTTCTGTGGGCCTACTGTGAGTATGAGTCGTTCGCTTTGCATCCAAAATTCAACCCCACGACTCACCTTTGCGCCTTGTACCAATAGGAGTTCGGAAGTTCTTCCACATACTGCGGGGAACCTTGAAAATCCAGATGTTTGGCAAACTGAGCATGTCACAATAGTGAGTCTTATCTCTTTCGCGTTGGCACAGTGCTTTATCACACGATATACAGTTCGTTGCGGAGTTGATGGATGTGCTCACTTTTATACAAATTTTCCTGAAGCCTCGACCAGACTCCTGAATAAATTACTGTAGCGTTGATAGAAGACCTCGGGCTTAGGCCTCATGTCATTCGACTTGTGTACGTTTTACATCAGTAAAAGTAGAAGAAATTGGTGTCTTCAGCCGACATTGAAGTAGGTGTACGTGACATTGAAGATGAAGGGGCTGGTGTCGAGGCATTGGAACAAGAACTAAGCCTCAGCGTCGTGGTGAAACAAGAAAGGGGATCACGTGCACTCGGACAGTCTACGACTGGACATTGTATTCTATGTGGCGGCACAGCCTCTCGTGTTTTTCTCACCCTTCTTGCTTCGTACTACAACGTACAAGTCCTCCACTGCTCGACAACGCTCTCGTTTCGTCGTAAACTTTCACTCGAAGTTTCTACAGCATTCTAATCAATATGCCGAGAATTCGGGATGATCCTAATTTCAACATGTGTCTGGATTACACTTCAGTCAACTTTGCGAACACGACTCAGACATGCGGTCTCCGATGAGCACTCTGGCTTGTCCGGTTTGCGGAGTGACACTACTCGCAAGCACTGCCTATCGCAGCGCCAAAAATTACGAGACTGCAAGAGGTGCTCTTCCATTTCAGCGATCGATCTGAGTGTACTGAATGACAGAAGCATGAAAGCTCGGTCGGAGGGTACAGGAACGCTGCTGGCACTCTTAAGGTTCTTTCATGATGCGCCACCAGATCTTCAGATATCCACATGTTACACTACACGCATGTCACGATGTTCAATGTTGTCAATGTCAAACTTATTGATATGCTCGGAATGATCCCCATGATGCAGTCTGTATTTAGTGCAGATCGACGGATGATTCCGACTCCGCGGAGGCAAGCGCGATGTGACAATGTCCGCGATCTTGGGACCAACTGGAAATTCATGTACTCCCACTGCCGATCTGCCTCAATAAGACTGCAACCACACCATGAAGAGACGATAGAAAAGGAAAGGAGCTTTGAAACTTCGTCTGGCAAGGTTATGCATGTCACATGGAGATTTACTCAAGACCACATGCATACTTGACGTGGTCAGCCGTTTAAAACCCTTGAATCACTTCTGGAGGTGATGACATGGCCATTCAGGGTTGACGAACACTACAGCTCCTGTAATCGCGCGTGCACCAGTGATTGCCCATACCGAAGAACACTGGGCGCCTCCCTCCTGATTAGTGCCATGCCCGGTAATGGTGTAGTCGCAGTCCATCATAGTGGGAGCTGAGAGTATGAGTTATATTAGGAGGGTGACTTTGTTGAGATCGAGAATGGTCTTATGAATGAAGAAAGGTTCGGACTAGGAACAAGAAAGGGACTCGGTCTTGAATTAAAAGACTGAGGTAAATGATTCGAGGTGAGAGGAATTAATATACTGATTGAGACGTTTAATCCAAGTGAACGTGTATGAGGCGTTCAACGATGAGTGATTGTGTATGTAAAATATAAAAGTATGAGTACGTACGAGAGTGACATTCATATTTTAATGAGTGGCACTTTCGGGAGAGAAGTGCTTTGGCCAGGGTGTTTGAACTGCGCACCCCTTAGCGTGGGCTTAGTGTTAGTGAGACATGTCTTATCTGCAGCCATAACGTTATTAGTGTACCGCATTTCCCCCAAAAGGTCCTACCTACAATTGACTGGGTTGAGATCCGCCGGTTGCCATCATCTCAACTTGCGAGGCTGAGAAGCAGACTTGAAGATTAAACTGGAGTAGAACGTGGTTTCAATGCGGTAGGTAAATGAGACTGGAAGCAACTTCATCAGCTGAACAATAGCACCGGAGCTCAACGTGGCCGTGTGCTTCGACAGAGAACGAAACCTCAACAAGTAGTAATGATTCAGACAGGTCCATCAACATATCAAGTAATACTCATGCATTCACCATTACTGACAAAGTAGTAAGAACAAGAAAGAACCGCGCATGCGAGGAATTCCGAATTTGCTCAAGAACCTGTCGCAAATTCTTAATTTAAACTTCAGTGCCTTTTATGGCATTTCAACGTTCAAAGACCAAACATAAATTGAAAGCGCTTACAATAGCAGAGTCACAATTGTAATCAAATTGGAATGACGGTTGCAATTGAGATGGCAACCGCTGTCACAATGCGTGGCAATCCGTCTTAGTCATTGTAATGAGCTATTTGGCTGGGAGTTGTAACAGGCAATTGCAATGTCAAACAGCGGCTTGCAAGTCAGATTGTAATGTTTATTTGTCAATTTTAATACATTATTTATATTTTAATATTGGTATGGTACTGGTGGCTCATCTGCGGGGTGCGCATTCCGTCGTAATACATCCCTATGCTCCTCCATATATCCATCTCCACAGATAATCTCATTGGTGTGGATGACGATGCGGTGGTGGTGGTTGTCATAGTTGGAACTCATTTGGCGGAAACATGGGGGGAAAGGAACTCCGACTCGATGGATTTTGATTGCTGGGAGGACATGGTTTGAGTTCGAGTAGCGCTGGAGGGTGCGGTTGGATGAAGGTAGGGTTCTGGAGGATATAGTTTGTAGTTAGCGGTAGGGTTCCCATTCCACATCAATGAAATCATTCACCAGTATTAGACTGAGTGCGAGTCAGCCGCACATCTCTCCCGTTGGCTTCAACTCCACTCAGGCAATGACCCGATGGCCGATGTCTGGTAAGATGGAACTGTTTGAGTATGAGCGAGCGGCCATGGTGGCATGGATGTGCATGTGGAATGTGAGCGATGAGCTGGCTCGAAATTGAACGGACCACTTACTGATCACCCGGCGGTCAAATGCCTCTCTGGTAAGACGGAACTGTTTGAGTATGAGTGAGTGGCCATCTTCGTGTCCTTGGAGAACGACGCGACCTTCATCTATGAGATCATTGGGGTCTTCAATTAATATCTTTGTTTCTAGGGTGGATATGCTGCGGTAAGAATGACTTACTGTCGTCTAGTCGATTTTTGCTGCCAGAGGTCTTCATCGCTAACTTCGTGTCCTCGTCCTTGGAGAACGACACGACCTTGATCTACGAGATCATCAAGGTCTTCATTTAATATCTTTGTTTCTAGGGTGGGTATGCTGCTTACCGTGGTTTATTATAATAGTTGATGATTTTTGCTGCTGGAGGTCTTCGTCGCTAACTTCGTGTCCTCGTCCTTGGAGAACGACGCGACCTTCATCTACGAGATCATCAGGGTCTTCGTTTAATATCTTTGTTTCTAGGATGGATATGCTGCTTACCGTTGAGTCAATTTTTGCTGCTGGTCCAGGAGGTCTTCGTCGCTAACTTCGTGTCCTCGTCCTTGGAGAATGACGCGACCTTCAATCATGAGATCATCCCGGGGGTCTTGGTTTCATTAAAGGCAGAGGGTCCAAGGAAAAGTTATCATCTACTAATAGCGGATGGTGGTGAGAGCTGCTGTAGCGGTGTTGAGTATCAGAACAGTTGTAATGTGGTTGCTGTAGAATTAAAGTCTCTGAAAAATTTTGTAATCTCGTTGTTATGTAAGCATTGTTGATTGAACTCGATTGTAACGACATTTTCGCGTTCAAATTCAAATGCAATGCACTACACTAGACGGTGGATCACTAACTGTAACGATTTCTATGAGACTTTTTGAGAACGACCACGACGAATATTGCTATGAGTTGCTACTGCCCTTTTCCCCCTAGTCTTTCCCTTCCCTCGGCCCCTGCCTATTATCTGACCATCAGCTTCATCTACATCAGCTTCGTCTGCTTCAACATTAGTATGAGCAGCAGCTCGAGATGCTGATTCAGATGCTTCTTCTGCAGGTCGGTTGACGAGACCTGCATTGAGACCTGGGCCTGGACCTTCATGTAGCGCTACTGATGCTGGTGGAACCTCATCTGCTTCACTGTCTGATGACATGTCGAGTGCGAGCATAGCGCGATTGATTTCATCCGAAAAGTCTTCGCCACCAGCGGGATTGAGGGTGGACAACTTTGCGGTGCCAAAAATGTGGTTGTTGATACTGACCATAATATTCTTGATGCGCCTGGTGTCCCACTTTGTAATGAGCATCTTCTTATATTGAAAGAACAGGTCTTTGTAACTGATGGTCGATGATTTCCCCACTCCCGAACCGGGAAATTCGGAGTCGGGTGAGAGCAGAAATATTGCCTGCATTCAAACATCAGTAGATATATTTGATGCAATATACACGACGTACGATAACTGCCGCCCATGCGATAGATCCTGGAGTGACTTGTTGAAAGTTCCACTTCCGAGCATTAGTCTTTGATCCGCCACAAGGCTCTTGATGAAGCGAGGTGACGCCATGCAGTGATGCTCTCAGAATCTAGTAGATAGACCATTGTCATAGTAAGTAGCATACATGATACAAATATACGAGCAGTGAATGATAGCGCACCTTGGCGAAAAGTATCCAGTTGCCGAAAACAGTCTTGAGGGTGGTGTCTTCTTGCAGACCTGGGAACAAAAGAGGCGGAAAGATTTTATAAGCCTGCGTCTTGCCAGACACTCCAAGCATCTTTTGAATTTCGACAATGCCGGCTCTGTCGAAACTAGGATTGGCAAAGTACTTCGCAGGAAGGTCAAAAATATCTCCAGCAACGCCACGTAATTTTTTGATCTCGTTTGAACGAGCATCGCTGATGCACTTATGTACCTACCATAGTTAAAGAATACATCAGATGATAGTTAGAACAAAACAAAATATGTGACGTACGAGGTCTTTGAAGTACACACTCTGTATGGCTCGATGGACGCGTTCTGGGAAATGCTTGTAAAGTTCGTCTAAGAAGGCCGTTTCCTGAGTTGCAGCAGTCTTGTAACGGTCATGGCTATCGAATGGTGTAGGCAAATCCGGCAGCTTCTTGGTGAGAAGTTCATTGTCCGGAAACATCTCCACTGTCATGCCGTATTTACGAGCATACAGTGAGATGGTCTGTTCGTGAGCAACGAGTTCATCAGGTGCTTCAACGCGCCGCTTCCGTTTGGGCTTCTCGGCAAGTAGAACTTTGTTCTTCTCCTTGAGAGCACGATTTTCTTTGCACAGACGCTGAACTTCGAGCTGCAATGCTTTGACTGCCTGGAGCACGATATCAAGTTGAATATAGTTAAGATAATAAGTTGTAGCTAGTACGTACATCCATGAAATCTCCCTTGGAGGCGTTGGGCCCTGGGATGGAGATTTGCTCGATGTTGCCCTCATCGAAGTCGTCATCGGAGTTGCTGTCCGATATGTGCACTGAGAGATGAGACATTGTCCTACAAGATGTTCAGTGGCAAGACAGCGAAGGAAGAAATGGTGTGATGCACCTTATATACAATTCGACACGTTGCCTACCCACATCTTCTTACGTCTTTGGGAATGACTATGGTGGCTCGGCATTGTGATTGATAGCGGCAAACTGATGTGAGGCACGTAAACGAGCGCACGACTAGAGGGTGCCCTCGCAAGATGAAACTTTAAAGAGTGAACCTTAATACACGTGCATCAAAAGGGCTCGTCACAAACCGGCTGATAGTCTGATTGCTGATTCAGACCCTTGAGGTAGTTAGGAATCCCCCAGGATGGACGCTTCACGACCTTCGACCCTCGAGGTAGTTCAGGATCCCCCAGGATGGACGCTTCGCGACCTTTGACCCTCAAGGTAGTTCAGGATCCCCCAGGGACGATCTGGTGGCGACTAAGATGGGGTTGGGAGGATGCATCTAGTGATGGTGATGGCCGGTGACATGGAATTGGGAGGACGTGTCTAGTGGCGACTGAGATGGGGTTGGGAGGATGCGTCTAGGAGATGGTCAGTGACAGAGATGGAGTTGGGAGGACGCGTATGGTGATGGAGATAGCTGGTGATTAAGATGGGGTTGGGCCATGATCGAGTTGTTGATTCCAGCGCTGATGAGTGCTAGGTGATCTTGGGGGTTCTTGGAAGAGAGCTTGATCATGAATGGCGAGAAAGTCTTGAAGGCGTTGATGCATTGAACAGAGTGAAGTCGGTGCCGAGGAAAATGAGGTATATCATGAGGCAGAGTATGCGGAATGTATGTCTAGAGGCGGTGATGACATTGCCTGGTATTCACGAGAGGCAAAAGCAGACAGTCAGTGAGACCAACGAGTGAAGATACTAGTAAGCAGGCATACCATCTGTAAGGGGAGGAAGACTATGTGTGGCATCAAACACGTACAAGGTGCCCTGCCTCAAGATGCAGCGCCTTCACACGAAGGAACATGTCGGTGTCAACAGTATCGACAACAATGTAATCATTGCTACCATCCGGCACTAGGAAAGCTCCGCGGATGATCGACCTTACTGAAAAAAATTCAGCCTGCGCCTGGGGTCTTGCTCGCACACGAAAGATGGAGAGATGCTTGTCTTTTCGGATGCGAACACCAGTGGGAGCATCAAATGGGTGAATAAGGGCAAGGGAGAGGGCTGTATCTTCCAGTGTACATTCAAAAACAAAGAGCAGGCGACCAAAGATGATCTTGTCGGTTGTCTGGACGAACACACAGTCGAAGCGCAGAGTACCAAAGAACTTGGGATTACAACGAAGGAAATCGGTATGTTGGCGCCAATCTACCAATGACTCATAGTTAACCTTTAAGAAACGGCACCCGGTAATCTATCCCTTCACGTCAGTATAACAGAACGCAGCCAAACTGGACAATGATCATCGTACCTTGCCATTTGCTTTGAGCTGGACCTGCTTTCCGCCTGGTAGAGGGACTTGAATGGCTGGTAAAAAGTTAGTTAAGAAATCATTGAGCCTGATACGAAAGTTAGTAAATGCGCTGTCATGTCTGTGAGTGTTCTCGACAGATTCAAAAGTCTGTGGAGCTTGTCTGGATCCAAGCTTTACATGAGGCGAGTCGTTCGAGACGACCAAATCATCCACCACGGAATTGTCTTCGTCCAGCACATTGTCGACATCGCGTGACTGATACTCATCGAAGTCGGATATGTTCCGGCAAATGCTCTCGGCGACCACTTGCCAATGATTGATGCGAAGAATCTGTAAATATTGTAGCAGTAGTCTAAGATCAACAAGTCAATGATATTGAGAATAAAATCTGTTACCTGCGGCGCCACATTCCTGAAGTTGGTGCGCATTTGATACGAATCTTTCAGCGACCCGTGCATCTTCTCGTTTGGCTTCGTGTTGTAGTTACGTGTAGCTCCTTTAGCTTCGATGTTGTCAAAGATATGCACACTCATGTGCAATTTGGGGAAGTTCCAGTTCTTGTCGCTCGTGTCGGCTGTTTTAGTTATATATTGCTATTATAATAAGATTCATTGACGAACAATTTCGAGGGAAGTCGAGAAAACACACCTGGAGATAGGTTGAGAACGCTTGAACTGCGTGTCGGCCTGCACGGATAGTATCAGCTGTGTGAACCTCGAGTGCTGCATATAAATCGACTTCAAGAAAGAGTCGAATACAACGAAGTAAGAGGTAGCCGATTGGACACTCGTCCTCAGTCACAATGGTATGTGCAGCATAGATCACCATCTAAGAGAACAACCATCAGACTCGACTCATCAATAAGAACCTACGAAAACATACCTTCGAAATGTCTTCATACACGCTACTATCCGCAAAGGAAATGCTCATGACTTGCGATAGATGTTTGAGATTGCGCCACCGTGGAAACGCCTCGTAGCTAGTAACACGAAATCAAAAAAGTCCTAAATTGCAAGCTATAGACTTACTTGTGGTCCATCTGTGCTACACTTGCTCTCCCAAGACTAATGATTATTCTCTGCAGTTCGGCCCACAAATGATCGCGGTACAGGCCACCATTGAAATGGAGCCTATCCCACGAGAGTGCGTAATGTACACAAGTAAGCGCAACGATCCAAAAAGCGTTCTAACATGGTTGGGTTAGTAATACAACACCGCTGGTACTATAGATAACAGAATCTTACCTGGACATCACGAAGTCCATATTGTTTGAGCATATCATCTCTCTCTTCAGCGGTCTGCTTGCCCCGCGCAACCTGCAAGACGTTCTGTGACTGATCGGATGTTCGACGAGGATAGGCCTTCAAAGTATCCAAAAGGTCGTCATGGGGAACGAGACAAACTGGGCATGGCCACAGGGACTTGATCCCTCGAGTGAGCGACATAACACATCTAATACATTGACAAGTAGTCAATTATTCATATGTACAGATAAACGAACGCACTGACTGTTCCTCGTAATCGGCCGACAAGATTAATATCGAAGGAAAGAACCAGTGTTGGATGCTGTCAAGACATTCAAACCATTGACCTGTACTAGATTTTGATGCTAGCGGAGAGAGAATCTTCAAGAACGCCTCGTGCCAAACAGCGTTCTTGAAATTGACCCAGCTTGGCTTGCCAGCGTGATCCTTCTCCTCCTTCACCTAGAACTACGATCAGTGCTAACCGCTAACTAATAAAATACTCCATACAATAGGAAGCCACCCAACAACGTAGCCACCACCCATACCTTGACCATTGCGAATGTCGGTGGGAAGGTTCGCAAGGCGTGCAACAACAGGGTAACCTCTTGCGGTACCAAATGAGGACAACTTCGTCTTGTCCGCATACAGAATAAACGCCAGAGGTTTGGCGCCCTCTGGTAGCTGAGACTATGAGGCAAAAGAATAGATCAATTCATGAATACAAGAAATCACTACAGCAGTATTACATACTTGAACATTCCAAAAAGCTTCAGCCGTGTAAGGTTCATCTACAAAGTTTACAAATGTCTCGCCATCAAACTTTGAGAAGCGCTGCGCATCAAATACCATGTGCGGAAAGAGCTGAGGATCACGAAGGAGATCAGTAGCCCACTCCCAGAGATTGCGATAGTGTAGATCAAACTCTCGTATGGTACCGTCATACGGTACTGAAATCATGTCTTGAGTAAACTAAACTTGAGAGTCGTCAGAAGCTAAAGATCAGAGAAATAAAGAAATAACCCCCGTAAGGCGATGGGAAGCAGTCTCCCACCTGTCGTGAATGTCCTTGTGGGTCCGGAATGTGAACTTCTCCTGTCGGGAAGTGCACCGGTTGCAAAGTCGTATGAGCTGATCAGTCTGCTCGTTGTTCAAACAAGCCTCCAGGGCAAGTTCAGCAAGTTCAAACTCTAGTCGCGACTTGAATGGCGCCCAGGGGTGCTGGTTAGGCGGGATAGATGCCAGTGGGGTTGGACACCATTTGAAGTCCTCAAAAGCGTGGACCTCAGGTGGGATCCCACTGCTTGGATGATACTCACACCTAATGTCGTCAACCCGGAATCTGGGAGTGCTTGCACGTTCAGAGACATCGGCATCAGCAAAGTGATCTGTGAACAGTGAGTCATGAATTATAATACATAACGAATGTAATTAAGATTCTGACTTACCGTCAATATACCCCATGCCATCATCCATCTCGTTTCCCATAAATTCATTGGCACGCTCTGAATCGTTGACACTTGCGCGTGATGATTGATGTCTCGTTAAATTTGAAGGGCCTATGAGTCAGTTTAAATACAAAAACTTAGACTGATAGACAAATGAATTGAACTTGGACATACCTGCTTCTGCCTCTAAATCTTCCCTTCGAATGGATTCCGCAACAAGCTGATTCTGACGCTGTTTCTCAGCCTTCTTCTCACAGGCCTTGCAATGAGTGGACCACCCACGTGGTTTGAGGTCTTGTTTGCACAGATCGCAGAATTTTGTGCGTTCGGGGGCCATGTCCTGGATAGACGGGTAATATATAAGTATGGGCAAGGGAGGGAAACTGTTGAGAATGTGGTCGAAGGCGAGCTGTAGGATATCCATAACGTTGTAACCGCATTGTAATCGATTGAAACTCCGCTATAATGATTACATGAAGGTTGATAGCATCATTGTAATCCAATTGTAACGTGATACCAACGGTTCCTGATTACAATCGATTTCGGAAATTTGCGACACCTGATAAACCACGTCAGAAGCTAATGTTATACTATTAAAATAGGCAAATTACCTAGAATCACTTCGAGGAACCGTTGGATTTATGAGTCTGTCCGCTGGGAGTAGTGTACTGCGAGTACCCTGTGCCACTGTTGTAGTAAGTGGGACCCATTCGGGTTGTTGTAGTAATAACTCCCGTCGCTGTCAATATAATCAGTACCACCAATCAAGAATTATTCATGATGAGAACTTACTTGTTAGAATAGTGGTATCCAGTACCGCTGCTACCGTAGTCGCGTGAGCAGTAGTGATTGCCCTACGAAAAGTGTTTGTTAATCACCACCCCTAACTCGCAAAACGGGCGCTTACTGGTCGTTGGTACCATGACCAGTGTACGTGTAATCTTTTCCGTTGCTAGACATCTTGAACGTGTAAGAAGTAGTACTGATAATGGAGATGCAAGGGTGGTGCACTGATGAAAGACGGGCTAGCTGCAGTCCTTTTATCTGGTAGTGCTATTTGTTGAACTTTGTCCTTTGTTTGTTTGTTTGCACAATTCATGTTTCCCCGCATTAAATTAGTGTGAATCATAATACATTTATCAAGAATTCGTGACCACGTCACTCGACAGATGAATCGATGATGTTTAACCCTAGAATATCGTGAGTTGAGATCAAATTTATGCACAGGTTGTGCATTATATGTGTCATGGAAGACTGGCCCAGAGGGCGGTCACCTTGGGTCAAGATTCAAGAAGGTAGTTTAAAGTTTGTGCGTCTCCGATGCGGCGTAAGTGATATGCCTTTTTGGGGCGTTATGTATTCCGCTATCAACCTTGCACATGCTACTATGTCTGTTTGAGCAGCAACCATGGATTTTAACAAACTCTTTTCAACACTTCGTTGACCGGTGAGGATATTCCTCCTCGCTCTAACGACGCGCCCCACACGAAAACCCAAATTTGTGAATTTTCTCTCTGGAGATAATGGCGAAGGCATGCCAGAGACTTTTTTTGAGGGTAAGTGGTTCGACTCTTTTGAGGACGAGTCCTAGATGTCCTACTCTTTCAAGATCCTCGTACATTCAAGCCAAAACCGGGTCCCATGGACAGATTCAGACTTGGGGTATATTTCCGGTATGTCGCCTACCAATCCTTCCGAATCAGTTAATTGACGTGTACAGTACAACGAAGATAATCTGGGACTGTAGCAAATATCTGAGTCTAGTAGATTGTATATCCTGACTCTTCAAACTAGTCGATGGAATCCAAATGATGTATAGAACAGTAAGTTCATAGAGATGGTTTGATCGTCTCGTTTATTTGGCTTTAGATGGCCCACCAATTCTCCTACGACAACCGCGGTGGAACACCCTGGCCTGAAAATCAATTCATGGATGTTCTAAAGGATCGTAAGGTGGGTGCGCTTTGAGGTAATTCCGTTCTTTTCCTGACTTGTTTTGTCTTCGCAGCGCGACCAGCTCAGCAAACTTGATCTCGCAGACCTTGACAAGAAAGATATGTGATCAGATACACTTGAAGTATGTTACTTGTATAAATGATGCCGCACCCTCTCTGACATGTTCTTCAAAGGTTCTTGCAAGATGCCAATGGCGACCCTCGCATATGGCGCCGGGTGCGCCTCTCAGCTGTATGAAGATAGGCGTATTCCAGGATAAGGTCCTTTCGCCCATTCTGAACTGGTACTCATTTGATGTCCCGATTCTATTTACACACTGAGGCCATTGTTTTGTGTGTAGGGTACGAAACCTCCACTGCTACACGTTCACGGATCTCAGAGACGGCGCTGTATTTGGTCCTGAGGTAAACTGAGCCACTTTTACGTCATAGTCCATCTCTAATTACATACATAGGACGCCAACGCAACAGACATAATGCATATCAACCAGGCACGTAAACCTAGGGAATATGTTTGGAGCGTCTGACATCTCGACCCTAGGTTGGATATGTTTACCTTCCGGATGACAAGTAAGAGCATAATCTCCCGTGTCACATTGATTCTGAAGACACTTAGGTATATGCTCGCCCACTTGTTTTCAAAAGTGGGCGATACGTTTGCGTACTTGTATGACTATGGGGACAAGTGGCACCACGAAATCGAGGTACGGTCGAATACCTTGCCTGATATTGGACTGATTTTACGTCGATCAGATCGAGAAAGTTTTTCCCGTCGAGGAGTCGTATGGACGTGTTCAGATACTCGATGGCAAGGGCATGTGCCCAGGTGGTGAGCTACTTTTCTAATGTACACAATATTCCACTTGTCAAACTATCATCCAGAAAATATGAGAGGGTCGTACCAATACCAAAACTTTCTCAAGGCCTACGACACTGATTCGTACACCGAGCAGTACTAGGGTTTCCCTTTGATTCAATTTCAGTGCTGAACATCTCTCCAGGGTTAAGAAAAGACGAGAAATTCTTGATTGCCCAAATTACAAAGGCTTCAGCAAACCTCCTCTCTCTGTTCGACGTTGACGCCTTTGACGTCGACCAGGCTAACGAGCGACTCTCCGCAGCACTGAGTTCGCCCAACTCAGTCAGGGCGGGCATGAAGGCATTCACCATGCCTATCAACCCCAGCGCACATGATTCCAGGACGGGCAAACTCAAGAAAGGTCAGAGCATTCAGCGCGAATGGGACCACGAGAGCCATGGATATTGGCAGGAGACAACGTCCAGCACGAAGGATAAAAGAAGTCAGTCGGCTTGTGCTGCTTGTGGAAAGCCTGGTGGCCAGGATCTTAAGACGTGCAGTGGTTGCAGGGCCATTTTGTGAGCATTTCTGAACAAACTGGGGTGATATGATGCTAAACAGGATGTCGTCTAGATATTGTTCTGCTGAGCACCAGAAGGTATGATTGAGACATTTTGCAGGTCTTGTTGCTGACGAATGTGCTATCAAGGTACACTGGAAAGATGTACACAAAAAGCAGTGCTCTCGCAAGTATCTCAAAAAATGATACCGTTCCATATCAATGCTGGTATATCATTCCTACATGAAACAAAGTATAATATATGTTTACCGTATCTTTGCAATGTAAGCACGAATAACTGTGGCCCAGCTCCCAGTCGGTGGCCACTGCGTCCATCACTTCCATCCTGCAGCTGCATAAGCACCTAGTACTGCATCTCCTTGATGTCCTTGAAGCTATCAGAGCTGCCACTCGTGGCTATACCACGATAAATGATTTACTGGATTTCAAAAGTAACTGATTTCACAATCAGACATGTCACCCACTCAAGTACTCGGGGTGATATGACTACTACTTGGTGCAAGTGTGGGCGAGCGGTTCACTGACTTCCAGTACCGACAAGAAATGGGTTCGTCTACACAAACCTATCTCAAATGTACTTTGAAACACCATAGCTTAAGCAAATACCACAACGGATCCTCGGCCAGATTTCTCCTCCTGCAGAACACCCGGTAAGCATTTCCCTACATAGTACTGCTAGTTTGTATATGTACACGTTCCTGGAGGATAATCGAATTCATACTAATTTCATCGTCGAAGTTGGCCACCAGTTCAGCATGATATTGTCGAACGCTAAGGATGAGGCGTGGTCCCAGAACAAACATCTGCACGTGAAAGAAAATCTGAGAAACACTACGGGGTGTCGGGACTCCCATAGGCTTTAAATACAGAAATATGAGCAGTAGT